>NC_077229.1:195548831-195899778 GCF_027887165.1 Monodelphis domestica | reverse complement strand
ATGGTAAAGAAGGAATCCAACCCTTTTGAAATAAATATGGTCCTGATACCTAAAACCAGAGAAAGAAAATTATAGATCAATTTCACTAATCAATATAGATGCAAAAATCCTAAGTAAAATATGCTATTGATTATTACATTCATAATAATTTTTAATGTAAGTACCTCGAAGGTAGGTGTCATTTTTTTTTCATTGTATCCCTGTGGTGCCTGACAAATGAATTCATGTTTATTGTTGATGCTCTCTGAACCTAGGAAGATTATAGACTTATTGGGGAGGCAAGACTTATACCTATGAACAAATCTACAAATTTACAAAACAGTATGTATTACATTGAATGTAATCTAAGACCAAAAGAGAGTTTAAGTACTATAGAAATTAAGGACTCATGAAGATAAGGGGTCAGTGCTGTTGCCTAGAGTTTCGAGGAGAACTTTCATGGAGGAAGTGGTAGCTAAAATGGGCCAGAGAGAATTGAAAAGATTTAGATATGAGAAGGTTGGGAATGGAATAACTTGAGCAAAGATAGAAAGGAGCATGGCATGGAAGGTACTTTTGGTGGAGAAACTAACCTGGCTGGAACAGAAGAGGTCCTGCCTTTTGGAAAGGAACAAGAGAAAAGGGGAAAGTGGAAAAAGATATAGTGAGAAAGAACATTGGACGAACATACAAAAACATGGACCCTAGCTCTGATATTCATTGTTTGCATGATTTTGAGCAAATTTCTTCCTTTCTCTAGATTAGCATTCTTATTTGTAAAATCTAGGCATTTGGGTTAGAGAATTCCTAAGGTCTATCTTGGTTCCAAATTATGTCATCTTGTGATAGTCGGATTGGCCCCGAATTGAAGGAGCAAGACTCCTAATTGTTTCTGGGAGAGAGAAAGGGTTGAAGTTGATTTGAAGTGGACAAATAGATGACAGTTACTACATTCCATCCAACAAAATAATACTGCTCTTTTATTCCAGAAATTTTCTGATTATCTCTTTTGGAATTCTGACATAGTCTCAAGGCTGTGGGGCCATATTGAATTCCTTGGAAACTTGTCTGCTGAAGAGAGAGAGAACAACAGCACCTGATTTATCTCTCTGGTTTGACTCCCAGGTTTTGTATTGTTATAATGTGTGTCAGGAAGTATACACACACATACAAACACTTTAAAATTTTTTCTGTCTTCTCCCCCGATCCCAGACCCCCCCCAAAATTAACATGACAATATACTAAACTAGAAATAGTGATGTTAGAAAAAATCTGATGAATCATTTTCAGAAACCTAGGGAAGAAAGAACAAACAACATTGACACAGGGAACCAGCTGACAGACACATTTGCTTGAGGTTAACAAATTCCTGGAAAACCATTCTGTTTGGTGTTGCTGGATTATAGCCCCTCCCAGCCCCAGAGTATTTTCTGGGGTGGCAAGTGGCTATTTTGAGAGGAAAGCAATTTGATGGCAGAAGCCTTGGGAATTAGAACATGGAACTTAGTATTGGAGCTCAGCTGCTGGTGAAAAATACACTGTGAATATTTTATTCAGGAATGCATATATAACAATGAGCAGAATCCAAATACATAAATCACTTATACAATTGCCAGTTAAACATTACCTTCCAGCATTTCTGAATCTGGCAGCCTAATCACTTGCAAAGTACATTGTTGCCATCTGCTGGCAAGATCGTTTCTTTCTCCTAAAATCTGGCTATTGTCAACATTGCAAACTCCTCCACTGTTCAGCCTGTTGTGAGCTCTAGTTACTTAGACTTTTCTAAATTGGCCACCCCACAACCGGTTTTTGAGAACTAGAAAGAGAAGTTTCTACAGAGATTTCAAACTGAATAAAGCACATCCTGGAATTCTAACAGATAAAAGAGCTAATAGGGGAGAGAGAATAGAAAAGTGATTATAAGATCTTTGGTCTGTCTTAATCCCAAATCCAATTTTGGACTCTCCAAAGATAAGCATGAATTCAGCCCAGCCTAGAGCTTTTAGTACAGGGCTTTTGGTTTCTCCTTTAAGTGTTTTTTTTTGTTCTGCTAACTTGTTTCTCTCAAGTGCCTCTGTGATTAGTCACTAGTAATGGAGCAGTGCCTAGGCAAAAAAAAAGGGGGGGGGGGGAGGATCTTCTTGCTGATAGTTTCTCTTCTCAACAAAATCTCCAAATACAGATGGAAGCCTACCATTTTTCATTTTTCTCCTTCAAATTTTTTTCTTATACAAGTGATATATGTCTTCCTTCAAAACATGCCAAGCAAGGAAATATGTATTGAATGGTAGCACATGTATGTATAGCCTATATCATATTTCCTGCTGTCCTAGGGAAAGGAGGGAGAAAACATCACAGAAAGTCAGAAAACAACTGTTTAAAGTTGTGTTGACATTGTAATCTGGCAAAAATATACAATAAAAAATATTAAAGAAAAAATCAACAATCTCCATCTTCCTTAAATAAAGGCAAAAGTACAAAGCAGCAATATTGTCCAGAGACCCACAAATTTTAAATGTAAAGACCTTTTGAATGCTGACTGCTGAAAAAAGGCAAAACAATCCAAAGAGCCAAGAGGTAAGCTTCCCTCCTATCCAAAACTTAGAAATTCAACAGTAATTAAAGAATAAGTAGTAGTATCCTATATCTGATACTTTACTAGTTCCATAACTGCAAACAAATCACTCTTGACCTCAGTTTCCTCATCTGTGATATGAGGGTGGAAATAATACATTTACCACCTACTTTACAAGGTTGCAAGGGTAGTTTTGTTATCCTTACAGCACTACATGTGAGCAAATTATCATTTGGCCATAGGCTATAGAGTTTCTCAGGTTTTTCTGTATTGTTTGCTGGCCTTCATGTGTCATCTGCAGCTTCCACAAAACTCCCCAAAAAATTCCCATTTAAATTCATATGCCTATCAGCGATATACTGAAAACGCAATGAGGAAAGTCCCAATGTGGAACGGATACATGTGCCTGATGTATGCTCCTGAGCAACACCCAATCTTGAAATCTTATTGCTGAGACTCAATTTAACCCCAACAAACATTTAAATATCTATTTTGTGCAGAGCAGAAGTTCCTAGAGGAAAATGAGGATGCAAAGTTTAGATAGTATTGCCCCTATTCTCATGGAGCTTATAGTCTAGGGGAGATAAGATATACAGAAATAATATGTAGAAAATAGACTCTGGGAACCGCTATAGCAACAATAGATAGAACTCCAAACCTGGAGTTGGGAGGACTTAGGTTCAAATCTGGCTGCCTAGCCCTTGCCACTCTTCTGTCTTAGAATTGATACTAAGATAGAAAGTAAGGATTTAAAAAAAGAAAAAAATAGACAGTGATTCTTGAGAAGTACATTAAAAAGGTACAGAAGAAAATTCTATGTTAGAGCTAAATGGGGAAGAGTTATTATTACTGAGAGGGTTACCTTAGGAACAGCACGTTTAACAGATATCAAGTATAAGTTCATCATGCAGGTCACCAGGCAGGAGCCATTTTGATATTTATTACTATCTCTAAACTGATATTAATTTAAAATAAATACATGTCTTTCTTTTGGAATTATAAAGGGTAACTCCCTTAACTTCTCTGGGCTCAGTTTCCTATATTCTAAGAGTATCCAAGCAGAACTTTCTCTGTGCCAGATTCAATTTCCTCATCCTGACTGGGGGAGGGAAGAGGATGAGAAGAGAAAAGAGGGAAGAACAGAAGTTACTGACATGTTATTGCCTGAGGTGAGAAAACAGAAGTAGCCAAGGATATCTTCTTTCTCAAGAATATGATTTCCTGGGGTTTCTGTAGAAAACTTTAAGGGCCATCTAGTGTAATTGCTTACCTTACAGATGAAGAAACCAAAGGCCAGAGAGATAAGATGGCTTACAGAGAGCCTTTAACTGCAACAGAACTAGAGTTCCAATGTCTGAAATCATGGGACACTGTGCTGCCCCTGTCTTGGTCATTCATATAGACTAGACCTGGGACTTTACTGGTCATGGGGAAATGCCAGAAGTTAAATTCCTCTAGCAGTAGTAGGGCAACATCTTATCTGAAACATAGTTGCTTAGAAAATTACTAAGAGCATTTTGAGATTGTGACTTGCCCAGGAACACACAGCAAGTGCCAGTATCCCTTCCATATCAGGATTTTCCCTACTGGGGTTTCATTATATCACAGGTAGGCATACAAAGTTAAATGGGAATCATGAGGAAGTTTTGCACATGGCCACAGATGGCACACAAAGGCCAGCAGATAACACCAAAAAACTTTAGAAACTACATGGCCTGTGACTAAATACTTTAACCCAGATTTTACAGTAAGATACTATAAGGACTCCATAAAAGAAAAAGAAAAACTCAGACTTCTATGGTATAAAGGGAAGGCCAAAATATTATAAATGGATTTTCCAGATCTTGGGGAACTCTGTGCCCCTAATCCCTTTGATGTGGAAGGGATATCTGTTAGTCAAGATTTAAATTCATATCTGTCTGGCTTACAGGCTAGTTTTTTATCCACTGTATCACAATGCCCTGTCAGCTCCATGGGCTGAAAATGAATAATGCTATGGTGTGAAAATAAAGCTGTCATTCTTTAGGACCAAGATAGAGGCTAAACAGTTTGAACCTGTCAACCATTTAGTCAATCAACAAGTATTAATTAAGCATCTGCAAAGTACTAGACACTATCCTAGATACTAAGGATACAACGATAAAAAAGCAAAATGACTTGCTCTCAAGATGCTTACATCTTGGTGGAATCCACGTTTGGTGGAAACAACACATCCATGTTTAGAGATAAACAGAAAAAAAAATGCAAAATAAATATACTCATACCTATATGAGAAGCTAGATTATATCATGCCACTATCAGAGGGGAAGAGTAGCTGTGACTTGTGAGATAAGCCATACCCAAAGTTTTAAGGAGATTAGTTAGGACAGTTTTTAAGACCAAAATTTTAAAAAAGATTTTATTTTCCTAGTTACATGTGATAACAATTTTTATATACATTTTTCAAAATTATAAGATCCAAATCGTTTCCCTTCTTTTTTTCCTCCCCTCTCCCTGAAATGATAGGTAATTTGATTGAGGTTATATGTGTGTGATCATACACAACATACATCCATATTGGTCATGTTGTAAGAGAATTCACATATAAAACCAAAACTCCAAAATAGTATTCACAAATAAAGTGAAAAATAGTATACTTTGATCTTCATTCAGACTCCATCAGTTCTTTCTCGAGATGGATAACATTCTTTGTTTAATAAAAAAGTTTTAAAACAACTCTTGCTTTATTCAAATGTGTTTCAAGTTACCAAATGGTTTTTTTTTAAATACACCTTTCAAATAGATTGACTATGAAAAATAGAAAATGACATTATTGTCTTTGAAACCTATGAATTCTTGGGCCTCCAGTGTAAAAAGAAGGAGCTAATTTCATGCTATGAAAAACCACACCTGTCTGAATTCCTTCATGTACACAGACCTCTGGGAAAGTAGTTGAATGAAGAAAGAAAGGGAAATGTGGATAAGTGTCTTGTTACATTTCCTCCCTATTTGTTCATTTGCTGTGGTTGTGATATATTTAAACTTTTAAGTCATGCCATTTGTTCTTCTGGTATTAGTGGAGTGTTGTCACTGTCTTCACAATGACTGCTTGTTAGCCATTTAGACATTATCAGAAACCTGCTCCCTGATAGGCACGTCGAATCATGCTTCAACCACAAGACTTGGAGCTGGAAGGGACCTTACAGAATCATCTTTCCAGTACCCTCTTTTAATAAAGGAAGAAGAATTCTTATGGGTTCTTGTATTACCTTCAAAATCAAAGGAAGAAAATATCTAGCATTGATTTGATCTTTTAATATGGGGAAGAAATAACCCCTTTTTTCAACCAAGTTCAGCTCTTAAAAATTATCCACAAAAGAAACTCAAAATGTTCATAGTCATATTGATATAACAGTATAACTTTTGAGCAGCAACTTTTAAACAAATGACCCCTTGAGCTTACTTATAAATTCTAACACGTACTCCTGACAAGCACATAATTGAAATTCTGGCCTGACAGTTTCTCCAAAATATCTAAGGGGAGATAGAAGATCAGTATTGTCATCTTTGGGTGGGAAAAAGGAACAATCCACATGCTTTACTCATCTTTCCATGGCAACAATGGTTAGTGTCTCATTCTTGTAGAATCTCAAAAGTACATATTTCCCACTCCTTCTCCTTGCTCTTCCTACATGTTACTCCCCCAAAGAAAGTACTGTTTCTTCATCCAGACTCCTATCCCAGATAGCAACAGATGAGACAGCTGTTTTCTATTGCAGATACTTAAGCCTTTAGCAGAGTTGCAATTAGATAAAATGTGGATGAGTAAATCTAGTTTTCCTCTATATCCAGAGACTTATCTTTTCTAACAAAATCTGAATTAAACTTAAGATAACTCAACAAATGGCCATCTGATTCCTCCTGGGGATGCACAAAAATAAGTTCATCATGTGATATAAAAAATGGACAGTGGATTATTTTCTTTGATCAGCTTCAGTTTGTCTATTATCTTAAAGTCTCATTCCTGAAAATGGCTGTGGTTGAAATGTGCACTGGAAATACAGAAACCACTCACAGACCAGTCCTACTGCTGATTGGCACAGGATGTTTGACCATGTCATTTTCTACCTTGAGCCAGTTCAACTCTCCTTAGGCAGTCTGTTAGCTCCTAAGCTCAAACAAGTAGATGACAAGGATTTCAGATATGCATCACCCCATCCAGCCCATATTTCACTTTCACATCTTTTAGTTGTTATACTTATTTTTTCCTTCTTTCCTTCCTTCCTCCCTTCATTTCCCTCCCTCTTTCCTTCTTTCCCTTCCTCCTATTTCCCTTCTTTCCTCTCTCCCTCTCTCTCTCCTTCTTTCCCTTCCTCCCTCCTTCCTTCCTTCTTTCCCCAACTTATAGTAAGTAAAAGATTTTTCTATTTAAATAATTTTGAATTTCATTGGGAGGAGGACAGAGAGTGGAATCTTTCAAAAGTTAAGATTTTGATAAGTCAAATATGTCATAGTGTGTTATAGAAGGAGAGCTGAGAGCCAGAAAGACCTGGTTTTGAATCTTAAGTCTGTTGATTTCTGCTTATATGAAACAAGAGCAAACCATTAACTGAGCCTTCAGTTTCCTCATCAGCAAAATGAGGAAGTATGGTTAGGCAATTTCTAAGGTGTCTTTCAGCTTTAAAATCCTATGCTCCTAAAATTTTAATTTTTTAAAATCAAGAGATTATGTGATTACAAGTATATTTTGTGGGTGAAAGAGCTTCATAAACCATGAGTTTTAGCCTTTTTCTGAACTGTTAGTTTACTTCTCTCTGAAGTGTTGTTATTAAGAGGGTCAGGGGCCAATCGAAGACCATTCAGAGGGTGAGTCATTGGCCTGGCAGGGAGACCAATCAAGCATAATTCCTTTTCTAGACTCCTCAACTAAGGCTTTAAAATCTACCAGCTACCCTAGAGCAATATGACAAATGGGGAGGAGAGGTATCACTTGAGAATGAACTGATATGAGGAGAAGCTGACTACCTTCCAAATGTCAAGCAGAAAAGAGACATAGGGAAAGAAATATTTGGTACTAACAGAATCTGTATCTTATTAGAGGGCCAGATTAGATCTCTTACAGGTACAGTATTCTATGATCCTATATCCAAAAGCAGTCAAGCACCTAGGAACACCATTGTACAGGGTGCTACTATAGGGTTCCAAAACTGCTCTTTCTCTGGCCTTAGACAAAAGAATAACATCTGTGAGACATGACCCAGCAGTACACACACACACACACACACACACACACACACACACACACACACACACACACACATATAAAATCAGGCTAAAAAAAAAACAACCTACTTATATGAATTGAGTGGATGGACAAAGGAGAGAGTGTTTAAGATTGCCCCAAGTCATTAGGCTCACAGCTTCCTAGAAAAGCCAGAAAAGAGCAATGAAGTAGAAAAGCAGAAGGTTTGATCTGAGGGGGACCAGCCAAACTCCTATGAAGGCTAGAACACATGATACAGTTTTTATGATACTGTAGATAGATACAATAGAAATAGAAACTTCTACTTGTGTTCACTTACATATACACTTCTAGTCTTCACCACCACCACCACCCCCTTGTAATATATAAGCCTCTGGAAGAAAGAGATTTTTTTTTTGTCTCTACAGCATCTTACACTAATAGGTACTTAAATGTTTATTAAAGGGTTCTGCTGCATTTTTTTTTTCAGAAAAATGAAGTGAGGTAGATTGAGAACCAGGACTAGAGATCCCAAGTTCAAATATGACTGTAGATACTTTCTACCTATGTGACCCTGGACAAGTTACTTAACTCCCATTGCCTAGCCCTTACTGCTCTTCTGCCTGAGAATTAATTGGTTCCAAGATGGAAGATAGGGGTTGTTGGTTTTTTTTTTTTTAATGGAGTGGGAGAAAAGTGGAAGGAAAAGAAAAAATAGATTTTTGTCCATTAAAAAAAAAATTTAAACACACTTGTTAAATCTAATAGAATGGAATGCAAATAATCCTCCTCCAACTGGTCCTTCCTTCTCTGAAAGAATCATTCTTATTCTCCTGTCTCCCTTCCCTCTTCCTCCCAGCCCATCCCAACACCAATTATCAGCATCATTTTCCCCTCCTTTCTTGCTTTTTCAGCTTTTCCTTTACCACTCACCCTCCACTTCAGCCCACTGTCAGAGAAAATAATAAAATATTTTTTGGTAGGAGCAGTATCCAAAATCCCTGTCCCACTCTAGCTAGGCTAGTTTTTACTTAAAAGGTATTAAGATTTAATTGATTTGGGGAACTAAAAGCTGTGCTGTTGATCTAGTTTTCTGGTGCAGTGATACAAAAGGCAGGGCACCAGTAAGTCACTTGGCACCTCGACTCTCCCATCCTCAGATCTTTGACTGGCAGACCAGCTGCATGATCAGTGGACAAAAGGAAGCTGTGCTCAGTCATACTGGTCATATCCTGTCACTGCTTTATATATCCTTCCCCTGCTATGGCTAAGTACACCTCCTTTTGTTAACTATCAAATGCTCTACAAGAGTCTCACCTGAGTCAGGACTGGTCTACCATAGAGTTTTACAGTCTACATAACTGCCTACCAATTTTCACAACTTTAACACTAGCCTTATCTCCTCATTATCCAAAGAGGCTCCAGCCAGCCTCCTACTCAGCAACCTCGGGTCCTCTTTCTTCTCTCTCTAGATCCTGGATCACTCTCGGACCTTAGAGTCACTGTGACCCAGAATCCAAAGTCCTTTCCCTGTCCTTTAATTTAGATTTCTCTTCCATTACTCCAGAACTTCCATCTCTTCCCTGGCCACACAATTCCTGCACTTCTCTGGCTACCCAACTCTCCAGCCTCCATTCCAGTTTCTCAGTCTTTGACCCTGGAGAGCCACTGCCCAACAGGTTGATAAAGGATAACCATCCACTTCCACTACCCAATTTGTGGTAGGGTAAAGTATGAACCCAGCAACTCAAATGAGAATTCTGTTTACATTGGAAAATAAGTTCTTGGGCATAACATCAGAGGCTGTCAACTATGATCTTTTAGTGATGTTTGATCTTGTTTTAGAAGAAAATAATTTTTAAAGTGGCATGTATCTATTATGGATAGATAAAACAGACATGAAACTAGTATTTCACCTTTATAGCAATCTATTCATTGTGCTGATAGTGGTTAGAAGAGTAATTCATTTCTTCATGATAACCTATTACCATTGTGTTCTAACTCCCTGACAAACAGTTGACCACTTAACATTATTGTTGATGATCCTACCTAAGATTCCAAGTCTGATTCTCTTCACATTGGACATACTCTAAAACTTCTTTGCAGAAAGCATGAAAACTAGATTTGAATGTTTGCTTAGTTTTTTTCTTAATTCTAAGAGGAATGTTGTCTTTGTTATATAACACTATAAAAACTTTTTCTCATTTTTCTGTTTTCCTTCTAATCTTGGTTTCATAGGTTTTCTTAGGCGCAAAACCTTTTTAATTTAATATAATCAAAATTATCCATTTTATCTCTCATAATGCTCTCTATCTCTTTTTTGGTCATAAATTTTTCCCTTATTCATAATTCTGACAGGTAAACATTTTAATGCTCCCCTAATTTGCTCATAGTATCACCCTTTGTTTCTAAATCATATATTATTTTTACTTTATATTGGTATAGGTGTGAAGTTGGTCTATACCTAGTTTCAACTACATTGTTTTTCAGTTTTCTGAGCAATTTTTGTCAAATAGTGAGTTTTTGTTGCTTAATTAAGAATTTTCTTAAACATTCTGCTTATCTAACATTCTTAGGATTAGTGCACATTTGCACATGAGTTCTAGTCAATGTGTTGAATAGCTTCCCTATTGTGCATGTTTGAAGTTAAATTTTTTTAACTCAAGTATAAGACTTTGCATTTTTCTCTTTTTCAGAAAATTCTTCCAAGGCAGAAAAAGCAGTAAGGGCTAGGCAACTAGGTTTAGATGACATGCCAAAGGTCCCATAGTTAGGAAGTGTATGAAGTCAGATTTGAACCCAAGACCTCCCATCTCTAGTCCTGGTTCTTAATCCACTGAGCCACCATATTTATCTCTTTAATTTCCTTAAATTTTTCCTTAAATTTTCCCAACTTTCTAGCCTGTTGAGATCTTTTAGGTCTCTGATCCTGTTGCCCAGTATTCATTATTTTTTCTAGCTTTGGTGCCCTGCACATTTGATAGGCATGCCAAAAAGACAATTCTTGCTCTTGAGAAGTTCACAGTCGAATAGTGGAGACAACATACAACTAATCAACAGAGGGGAAGCACTAGAATTGAAGGATCATGAAAATTTTCCTTCAGAAAGTGGGATTTTATCTGGGATTTGAATGAAGTTAGGGAAGCCAGGAGGCAGAGATAAGGAAGGAGAGCATTCCATATTTTAGGACACAGCCAGAGAACATGCTGAGAGTCTTCAAGGAACAGCAAGGAACAGTGTCACTGGTTCAAATAATATAAGGAGAGTTATATGGTATAAGAAGACTAAAAGTATGGGAGAGAGGAGTATAAAGGGCTTCAAATGCCAAATAAAGACTTTTCTATTTGGTCCTTGGAAGTTACAGGGAGCCACTGGAATTTATTGGGGCCATGGGTATGCATAACGCGGTCATACCTGCACTTTAGGAAAATGACTTTGACAGGTGAGTAGAAAGTCATTGATTTTTTTTTTAACAATTGTTTATCTTCACCAAGATGCCCGGTTGGCATCTTAAACTCAGAAAGCCATTTAAACTCCCAAGGTCAAGTTCACATCCTTAAGATCCTACACTGGAAAACCACCTTTCATATTAACAGTGAACCATTAACGATAGATAGATACATAGATACATAGATAGATATAAAGTCTTACAGACTTTCTCAAATGTTTTGCTGAAATCAGTGTAACCTGTGCCTACAGCATTCCCCTAAATCTATCTTTCTTGTTATCTTATGAAAATAATAGTCTTGTCAAAGAGAAGAAAATTAAGTTAATCTAATATAGCTTGTCCTTGAGCAATCTGTACTGATTTTGTAATCACTACTTCCTTTTCTAGTTGTTCACTAACCCTCACTTTAATAATACACTCTCTAATTATTCCAAGAATCAAAATCAGGCTCCACATTCTTCTCTTTTTTGAAAACTAGGAAACCTTTTCTCCTTCTAAAGTCATGTACTCTCTTATCACCTTATTTACATTTGATTTTAAGATTCTATTAGCCGTTTCCCTCCCTCATCTTTACTAATACAAAAATTATTCTCCTTAACAGAGGAATTAATAATCAAAATGAGATTTCGGTAGTTCTGTCTTCTATCTCTTGTTATCATTGTCTTCTCCACCCCAAGGAATCATCCCATCCCTTCTTTTTTTCTCCATTGTAGATTCACAAATGTTTGTTTTGTTAATATCAGCTTGATATCAGTTCATTATGAATTTTAGCACCTCAGATAATATTTTTATAGCATTATGCCATACTGAGATATTCTTTCTCCATCATCTGCCCTTGTTCTCATTCCTCATACCTGTCTTTTTGAGACCTGAGTTGTCATCTTGCTTCCAGATGATGTGATAAAACATACCGCCTTCCTCTTTGAGGTCCCTTAGTGCTATCTGTACTGACAGACACAATGATTAAATGGTTTGTTTAACTGTTTTTCTTAATTATAAACAAAGACTGAAGAATTGGGGTGAGAGGATGGGAATATTGAGACCAAGATTTTTTTTAAGTATGAATAAAACTTAAAATTAAATAAAACGTTAGTTGGTTGATAACTTCTCTAGACATCCAAATAAGTCTCTTAATAAACAACTCCCTTTCCTCCTAATTTTCCTGATTCTTCTTTCTCACTGGCTTTTCCTTCTCTATCTCCCTGTGTTCTTCCAATCCCTAAATTTAAACATTCTTCAAGGTTCTCCACTTCATCCTCTTCTTTGTCTATGTTCCTTTCTGTAGTGACTGTTATCACCCTTTTGGAGATAAGTATTATCACCCTTTATTTCCCTCAAAGATCTCTTCCCAAAATCCATTTGTACATTTCCAAATACCTTTTAGTTATCTTCATCTAGATTCTCCACAGGTGTTCTAAACTCAACATGTCCAAAACCACACTCATCGTTTCCTTCTCTAATCAAGTCTTCCAACTTCCTCCCTACAAAATCACAACAATTCTCTCCATTACCTAAGTTCAACATCTTGAAAATATTTTTGACTCCCTCCATTTCCCATTGTCCCCTCCCCCTATTCAGACGTTTGCAAGGCCCTACATATTGTAACCCAATAAAAATTAACCTTTATTAAGCACCTAACATGTTCCAAGCACTGTGCCATACACTGAAGACACAAAGATAAAAAAAAAATAAAACATCTCTCTTCTCAAGGAGCTGACATTCTATGAGAGGAAACAATATAAAGACATATATGTACATACAGAATAAATGCAATATAGTGAGAGAGAGAGAGAGAGAGTGAATCACATTTGAGGCAGAAAGTCAAAAAAAGTGAGAGATTCTTTGAGATGGAAGTGAGGAAGGAAGTACAGAAGAAGAGATGGCACTGAGAGGACATAAGATGTAGTGTAAGAAACAAAGAAAGACAGTGAGGAATAATTTGTATAAAAAAACTAGACATATAGATTGGGCCCAGGTTGTGAAGGGCATTAAAAGCTAAAAAAATAGCATGTGTTTTGTCCTAGAAGCAATAGGGAACTTTTGAAACTTTCTACATAGAAGAGTAATACAATAATGTAACATAATGTTATATATTAATATATGATAATTGTTTATTCATATGATTGATAATATAAAGTAATATACTATAGATCTGTACTACTTTGGAATTATTTCTGCAACTCTATGGAAAATAAATTGGAATGAAGAACAATGAGACAAAGAGCCCAATTAGAAGGGCATTCATTTTGAAATGTCCAGTAGACAGTTGGTGAAATCAGGCCTGGAGGTAGGTGGGGGTGGGGAGTGGAATATTTAGGGCCAGGGCTATAGATCTGTGAATCTTATTCATATTGATGTGAATTAAACCTTGGCTGATGATGAGATTAACCAAAGCGAGAAATTATTGGAAACGGAAAGTCACAAAACCTAGGTTTAGCCCATAATCAAGATCAGGGCCAGGGGTGGGATGGGAGGAGGCAAATTACCTATTTTGTGGTACTTGCTCCTTTAATTTTAGCAGTATT
This sequence comes from Monodelphis domestica, assembly GCF_027887165.1. Taxonomy (NCBI): domain Eukaryota; kingdom Metazoa; phylum Chordata; class Mammalia; order Didelphimorphia; family Didelphidae; genus Monodelphis; species Monodelphis domestica. The sequence continues at coordinate 195,886,027 of NC_077229.1, read as the reverse complement.
TTGTCTGTATTCAGACCACAATTATATTGATCTTTTCTTTTGCCTCTCCTCCACTTCTAGCCCAACTAGGTTAAGCTCCTTGAAGTCAAAGCTTTTCCTTTACTCCTTTCACACTAACACTTAACTACCCAAATTACTACCATTATGGTTGTTTCGGTGACTGGAATTTCAGTACCATTTTAATTTCGCAATGCTCCACAGTGTGAATTAGAGCAAGAGACATGATGGAAAACTATGATTAAGCTATTGGGATAGTGGCAACTAGAGAAGTGAAGAACCAGGGTAAAAAGTTACTACTCAAAGTCCCTGAGATGTGCTTACAATGTAGTTAGCTTGAATTTCAGAATTAGAACCTGGGAAAACAGAGGGCTCTCTCTGTTTCCTCAGTCATCCAGCAGAAATGAGGGGATTTTAAATGGAAAGGACCAGGGAAGAGTCAAGAAAAAAATACATATTTATTGTCTAAGGAAATAGAGAAAGGTCTTAGCAGGAGTGGATGTAAACCAAGTGACGGGAAAGAGACATTCAGGACCAAAATGCTTAAACAAAACACCCCTTCTTCTGGAGTTGATTTTTGTAAAAAGTTTTTCCCATGTTTGACCTGAAAAACAAATATTAAATTCTAACAATATCACATTTATGTATCATTTTAAAGTTATAAAGGCATTTTCTTAACAACCCTGTCAGGAAATATGATTATTATTCCCATTATACAGAAAAGAAAACTGAGCCTCATAGAGGTAAAGTGGCATGTCCACTGTCACAGATCTAGAAAATGTTAAAAACAGGATCCAAATGTAATCCTTCTGACTCCAAGACCAAAGATTTTTCTAGTATGCCCTGAATACTTTCTGAAGGAAAACTGTATTCAGAGGAGCATTGTTTGAGAGGGTTCTGCTTTTTTTGCTTTCTGTGTCCAGAATACACCTAAAAGAAGTCACCAAAAAACTGCTTTTGCTTTTCCTAAAGAGGAAAGGGAACCCTGCAAAAGCTGGATTTACTCCAGCCCATGAGGATGTAATTAGAATGTCTTGTTTCCAAATGGAATTAATCATGACAGACATTCAGTGAGAGGCTATTTAAGGAGGAAACATTTTCTTTTGATAATGTCTGCCCTTGGCTGGTAGCTATTTTGTGCTCAGGGAGGTCTTGGGCTCTTATTTTCAATCTGCAGATAACTTAGAGCATATCCCTGCACAAGCCCTTCATTCCCTTCATGTATTTGCTGTAAAATGGGAATGATAGTGGGCCTGCCAAACTTTTATGAGGATTAAATTTAATTAGAGAACTGTGAAGATGAAAGGTACACGGATTTAGCTGGTGGCAGTATTGCTCTTCATAGTACCTAAAAAGAAGTGACTTTTTTAGAATAGCAATATTAATTGATAAAAGAAAAAGCATCTTTAGGCTTATTGAATCAGATTTAGAGCTAGAAGGGACTTAGAGGGCATCTAGTCCAACTGTCTCATGTTATAGATGAAAAAGCTCACATTTAGAGATATTAATTCCAATTCCTGGTTATTATAGTGTACACTCAGAGAACCATTGAATTTTAAAGCTGAACAGGAAACAGAGAGGACATCTACTTGAAGATGTGGTAGAAAGTATTTGTGTATTAGGTAAGTATTTGAATGAGATGACTTCTGAAGTCCCTTGCAATCCCTAAATGTCTACTGTTCTATAAATCTTATTTTACAAATACAATAATGCAAGTCCATAAAAAGTGGATAATTTTGCCCAAGTCACAAAGTTAAATATGTCCTAACAGGAAAGCAAGTCTTCCAGATAGCTATTTTTATATTCTTTATTCAGTGAGTCCCACTACCTTGGTAGTTGTAAATTCAGGTGTGGCTCTTAACATGTGTATCTACTTCCCCAGGTTCAATGATTGACTTCCTGAACATTCCACCAGTCAGGAATGATCATGACTGATATCTTTGTGACAGTTTGTTTGATGGAAAGAAGAAATTAAAAGATTACACAGTGAAACAAAAAACATGAACTATAAAAATTTAGTAAGGAGAAAGAATGGAACTGCATACTTTCCTCTTCCAATAAAAAAAAACTATGGCTTTATTTTGTTTTATTCTTTTTCCAAGCACCATCAATTTATTAGTTGGGCTAGTAGTAACAGTAAATTGGGTCAGTAGCCTCTCTAGATGACCGAAGATCTAAAAAAAAAATGTTTAAAGGAGAAAATAAAAGACACATAGGAAATGATAGGATCATAGCACCTCAACATCAAGTCTATTATAATATCTAAATACAAATCTTGTCTATGACATCTTTGATAAGTAGTCATCCAACATCCACATGAAGATTTCCAAGAATGAAGAATCTCTTTCCTCTTAAGGAAGTTTATTCCACTTCTGTATAGTAACATTTTTTCCTCATCAAGTCAAAATCTTCCTCTCTGTAATGGGTACCCATTGCTCCTTACTCTGCTCTCTGGAGTCAGGCAGAGCAAGTCTAATCCTTTTTCCTCAGAACAAGTCTTCAGATACTTGAAGATATCTGCTGTGATTCCCTGAAATCTTCTACAAGCAATCCATTTCCAATTTCTTTAGCCAAGATTCACTTCACCTGGTTATGAGTACCTTCAACACCCCAGTTATCCTCTTTTAGACTCACTAAAGTTGTAACTATCTGCCCTAATGTATGTTCAGAATTGAACACAACATTCCAGATGTGGTATGAACAGGAGGATGGCAAGACTGTCACTTTTATTTTTGACATTGTGCTTACACTAATGTAGCCTCACACTGGATTAGCGTCTTTCATTAATGAATCATAGAAGCTTTATACACAACTGTGGCACAGGCAAAATTCCTTCCTTTACTTAAATTAAACTTTTTACTTAAACTTAAATTCAAGATGTTATATTTGTCCCCATTAAACTTCATCTTACTAAATTCAGTTCATTTTAGCCTCTTGAGGACTTTTTGTATCTCAGTTCTTCTTTTTAGTGTGTTTACTATCCTTCTCAGCTTCATTCTTGGTACAGAGTAGGCACATAATAAATACTTCTTGTTTTGATCTGTACATTTCATAAGCATACTGACTGTAGTGTTATCCAATAAAGTGACAAATATGTTGAAGAGCACAATGCTAATTCTCTAATGGGAAATTCCATTAGCGATCTCTGCCTAGTTTGATATCCATCCATTAATGACTATGCTTTGGGTCCAGTTATTCATCTAGTTTGAAATCTACCTTAATAGTACCATCTAATCCAGATCTCTCCATATTGTGTGTGTGTTTTTTTTTAAACCCTTACCTTCTGTCTTGGAATCAATACTGTGTATTGGCTCCAAGGCAGAAGAATGGTAAGGGCTAGGGAATGGGGGTCAAGTGACTTGTCCAGGGTCACACAGCTGAGAAGTGTCTGAGACCAGATTTGAACCTAGGACCTCCCATCTCTAGGCCTGACTCTCAATCCACTGAGCTACCCAGCTGCCCTCTCCATATTATCTTAAAAGAATAATTTCATCTCTTCCCTTGCAGAAATTCAAGGGTGTCTATATCATTCCTTTGTTCTACTAGTTTACCAAGCCTCCTAAAAATGAAATAAGGCTACTCTTTTTTTATTCTATATTTTTTTCCAGATTTCATATAGGCATAATTACTCTAGATACAATTTTAATAATTGGTTTCCAACATTGTGCAATCTATGTTCACATCCCTCCTCTCTCCTGAGAAAACAGGTAATATGATATAGTTTATACACATGCTATCATGCAATACATATTTCCATGTTCATCATTTTGTGAAAGAAGTCATATCGCTGATATAAGAAAAAACTCATGAAGGAAATAAAGTAAAGAATGATATGCTTCAAAATGCATTCAGACTCTGTCAGTTCTTTCTGTGGCAGTGGACAGCCTTTTTCTTCATGAGTCCCTTGAAGCTGGCCTGGATCTTTGCATTATTGATAATAATCATTCACAGCTGATCATCATACATTATTGCTGCTACTGAAAAGAGGCTACTCTGATACAACTATTCTTGAAGAATTCATGCTTTGCCTGAATTATCACAACTTCCTTTTTAAGTGCTCATAAACCATCCTTTTAATATATTCTAGAATTTTGCCAGAAACTGAATTCAAGGTTACCAGCTTAGGGTTTGAAAAACCCACTTTTTTCCTCCCTCCTTTGAAAAAATTGGAACCACATTTGCTTGCCTCCAGTCCCACAGCAACTCCCTTCATATTTATATTCTGCCCCCACCAAGATCAAAGATGATTCAGAAAACATATATACAAGTTCTTTCAGTAGACTGAGATATAGTTCAACCAAATCTGATGACTTGAACTCTGGGGAACTAGCGAACTGCTTTCTTACCATCTCCTCACTTAGTGAATTTAACTTGAATGTTTTGAATTTTGCTTTCAATCTTAAATAGAACAATAATAGATATTTAAAATATATTTTTATATAGTTCACTAAAACTACTTCAAGGGACTTGTGATTTCAATTGATTTCCTTCCAGCCATTAAGATTGAAGTCTATTTTGATCTTCCCATCAATTACAAATCGTGTTCACATTCTTTCATAATTCTTCTATAGGGATTCCACCCAGCATGCTAATGAGCTTCTTCTAAAACCTTTAACATAACACAGGAAACAGTATAGAAATCAGGTTTTCTATCTATTAGCCTTTGATTTCATTACCAGATTGACCCACCTCCTTTTCCAGTCATACATTTTTGGGCAGATTGCATTTACTCTAATAATATTATTTATAGTTGGTTCCCACAAAAAAATTGTGAGGTAAACAGAGTAAATATGATGTAATGAAATGGAAAGCAGTGAATATGAAGTCAGATAACTTGAGCAATTCCAAGTTCTGCTACTTATACTCTGTGTGAATCTGAAAAAGTAAACAATCTCTCCAAGTGGTAGAGATAGAATGTAGCCAAGGAATGAAGAGAGGGGATAGATTGGGTTTTCCCTCTCTCTTTCCCTGGTAATCCCCACTCTGGTTGCCTTCAGATCACACATTACTGTTCCCTTAGAAACTTAGTTGAAACAAAATATAAGAGAGAAAGCTCCTCTCTCTCTGAAGAGAGAATGTTAACTTTCCTCCGCCCAAACACCAAATCTTCTTTCTTGAATGCTATGAAGTAGGCACTGTATTTAGTAAACAGCTATTTATTATAAGGAACACTTGAAAGGTAGGACAAGTGAATTGTGGGATAAGGTGTTCAGAAGGTGGAGAATAGGAAGTCCCTACTACTAACAATTGAACCCCTTCTCCCCAAATCCTGCAGGGTCAGGCTTTGCCTTCCTGACCCCTGGGATCGTTTGTGAGAGTTGTCCTGACTCCTTACTCTCCTAGCTATTATCAAGTTCAAGGACTATTTTAGAGGGATTTAGAGGAATTCTTCTTGTGGTGAAAAGCTTTCTGGCAAAGTCCTATTCACTCTGGTTTGTCTTCAATGGATACTGGGGTCTGGCTTCACAGGTTTGCTCAGATCAACTTCTCTGGTGGGCTTCCTAAAGAGAAGTGAATTCAACTATTTGGATCTTCTCAGTTTCTCTGTTCCTTCTCTGGAATTCTCTCTCCTTCCTGCCCTTCCCCCACTCAAGATGGTCTGCCAGCATGATGAATCTGCAGGTCTTATTCCTCTGGTATATTAAGTCTGTTTCCTTTCTTACATTTGTAAAATTTGGAGTAAGCAAGACCTAGGTGGCTCAGTGGATTGAGAGCTAGACATAAAGACCAGATGTCCTGGGTTTAAATCTCGCCTAGCAGTGTTACCTTGGGCAAATCACTTATCCCATTGCTTATCCCTTACTGCTCTTTTGCCTTGGAACCAATATACAGCATTGATTTTAAGATGAAAAGTAAGAGTTTAAAAGAAAAAAAACAACTAATGTTTGGGTGTAACCTATTCAGTGGAATGTATTGACCCAATAGAAATATTGGTTTGGATAAATTGCTGAGGTTTCCCTATATTTTACCTGCAAAGTTTAAATCACTGCAGACCTAAAGAGACCATGAGATCTTGTCAATTATGGCAGTCAAAGAGAAATGGTATTTGTAGATCTCAGTTTCGACTGCTAAAAGCTACAGGAGGCTGAATAAAAAGCCTTATGTGGCCTTTTTCCATTTGTCCCTGTGGAAACAAAGCAGAATCACAGAAAATAGGGCAAGGGGTAGCAGCCAAATTAGTGGTCTGGAATTGATGATTAGCCTAATCATACACAATTACTTTCTACATTGGGCATAAATATGTCCCAAGATGCCACTTTATAGCTTGGTTCTGCAGACTTTCTCTTTGGTGAACAAATGAAATCAAAACTTGGTAAAGGAGACATATTTGGAGTTGGTTTACAAGTGAACATTGGCAGACTATCACATAATGGCTGCCAAGCTTGTGATTTGATATGAGTTTGGAAGGGAGCCAAGCTCACCATTGGTTTCTTGATACATAGTTACTTAAGTAGGTTATTTAGGAACTTGTCATTTTGACCACTAAAAGCAATAGCAAGAGCCCCATTGAGTATACTTTTAAAAATAATTTCCTTATATTATGTCAGAAAGGTGGCATATGCATATGCAGAAGCCTATGGGAGAAATGAATTTGGCCCATTTTTTTGTATGTTGTCTGCAAAACTTAAAAATTGTTTTCTCTTCCCAAAAAAGAGATAGTGATAGAGACTTCCCTGAGAGAGATGAGAGACAACAAATAGGTATCCTGACTGATACATTGGTATTCTGAGATTTTAAAAGAACCAGAGGAGGGGGCAGCTAGGTGACTCAGTAGATGGTGGCTCAGGCACAGACATGGGAAGTCCTAAGTTCAAATCTGGCCTCAGACACCTCCTAGCTATGTGACCCTGGGAAAGTCACTCACATACCCCCCTCCCCATTGCCTAGCCCTGACCACTCTTTTGCATTGATTCCAAGATGGGAGGCAAAGGTTTTAATTTTTTAAAAAAAGAAGAACCAGAGGAAGACCTCCAGCATGTTAGCTGGATCTCCTAGGAAATAGTTGTGAAAACTAGTAGGCAAAAATTGCATAAGCTAAGAAGGCATGTAGGAGGCAGAGGTAGTAGCCACACTAATAAAATCACAGCTCCACCAAAGTACCATAATACATTATGAATATTTAAATATGTTAATGAAGCAACCCACAAAGGATAGGAGGAAGGGTTTGTGCAGATAAAGGAGATGCTTATGTACTTGTCCTTAATTGTCCACTTCATCTTTTCCATTTGCTTCCATGGCCCCTCTCTCCCATTGGTGAGTCTCTCCCAGATGCTCCATTTTGAGACAGAGTTCAGGCCAGAGTGTTTGGACTGTGTCACCAGACTCCTGTCAGGAACCTCATTCCTCTCCACCTTTTAGAGGTATAAAAGTCCCTCTTAGAAGTTATATTTCCCTATTTGAATGTAAACTTTTTGGGGACAGGAACTCCTTCTTTTTATTAGTAATATGAAATTTTATAATGAGCACTTGGAAACAGAAGACATGGGTTTATAACCTAATCTACCACCTCTATAATCTTAGTTAAGTTGTTTAACTTCCTGGACATCAGTTCCCTCATTTGTAAATATAATCTCTGTGGACCCTTCCAGACCTAACATTGTTTCAATAATCTGTTAGGTCCTTGACTCAAAGGCCTATTGTACATCCTCACTGCCAACCATTCTTAAGGCCCCATCTTGCTTGGGTTATTATTGTGACTGCTAAGAGCTTACTTTGGTGCTAACTTTGATACTACTGACTGCCCAATCTCTCAGGCTCACAACCTAGGAATTGTCTTGGATTCCTCACTGTCTCTCACCCCCAGATCCAATCCATTGCCAAGGCTTGTCAATTTCCCCTTTGCGCCATCTTTCCAATAAGCCTCCTTCTCTCCTCTGGAACTACCACCACTCTAATGAAGCCCCCCGCCCCTCCCCCAACCCCCCATCATCTCATGCCTTGATTACTGCAATAGACTGTTGGCAGGTATACCTGCCTCAAGTCTTTTCCTGCTCCAGGCAATTCTCTGTTCATCTACCAAAGTGAATTTCCAAAAATTCAGGTCCAACCATGGTTACCCCCTCCTCAATAAACTTCAGTGGCTTCCTATAGCCTCCAGAATCAAATACAAAATCTTCTGTTTGGCATTCAAAGACCTTCGTAACCTAGCCTCTTCCTGCCTTTCCAGTCTCCTTATACTTATGTTCCCATCACATATTTTTCAATCCAGTGACACCGACCTCCTGACTGCTCCACCAAGACACTCATCAATCAGCTCCAGGCATTTCCTCTGGCTGTCGCCCATGGCTGGAACATTCCCTCCTTAATTCTGTCTACTAATTTCCCTAGCTTTCTTTAATTCCCAACTAAAGTTCCAGCTTCTACAGGAAATTATTTCCCAATCCCTCTTAATTCTAGTGCCTTCACTCCATTAATTAATTCCTTTTTATCCTGTTTATAGCTTGTTTGTACATATTTGTTTACTTCTTATTTCCTCCATTAACCTGTGAAGTCCTTGAGGACAGTCTGTCTTTTGCCTCTTTTTGTATCCCAGCATTTAGCACAGTTCTTGACAGATAGTTGCTTAATAAATGTGAACTGATTGATTAATACTACATAACAATTTGTTCTGCATCCTTAGCTGGTCCTTTAAAAGTATTTGAAATGCTACCACAGCCCTGAGTTGGGAACCAAGTGCCAGAAATGGGGTGCCAAGCACTGAGAATGAGGAACAGGATTTGAGGACTGAGGGAATGCATGTGGAGGAGGATAAAAGGCTAAGGAGTAGATTGAAAGTTGAAAGGGAGCTGGGGCATACAGGGTTGGGAATTCTCAAACAGAACCCTGGCTTATGTCCTTATTTGAAGGCAGTAAGATGCAGGAGTAGATCCCTTGCATGATTGACATTGTGGCCAGCCTCTCCCTCCACAAATATTGACAGAAACAATTGGAATTCCACACCAGCATGGGAATAATCAACCACCAAAAGTCAGCTTTTAGTTTGATACCTGTTTCTTTAATACTCTGTGCATTTCTATTCTCTTAGAAGCTTTCTGACTAGCCTCTCCTTCCCCTTCCCCCAGTTCACCAGGTGAGATATTAGGTCCAGTTGGTACATTGCATATGGGAGATGTGGAGATGAATAAAGTATTGATCAACCCTTGACTTGGTGACAGGCACTATACCAAGTAAAGCGGGAGCTTTCTTATAAGGGTATTCTTTGTAAAAGTGGCTTCTTCCATTTTTTTCCCCAGGGCCCTTTTCTTTTTTCTGATTGTTTCCTTTATAGTGCCTTCCTTATTCCCCTATGATTCCATCCAACCTTCTCTAACACCTCAGCCTTGTGACTCTTTCTTGTACAATGCCATGAGACTGCACATTCTAGTGCCAGAGAGAACATCAAATGCTTTCAAACGAGACTTTTGGCAAGGGTTTCTGGGAGATAGCTAGTACAAATCACATCCGAGACAAACCAGAGGCTGCTATATCACTGAGGTCAGTGACCAAAGAAAGGCAGATATTTCCCTAAGCTCTTAAATGGGGCATGGTTTATCCTAGAGAAATGATCAGAAAGGTCTGTGACCTAGGTAGTCCCCCTTGGCAGTCCCACAGAGCTAGAATATGCTGGGCCCCTCTAGCAAAGTTAAGGCACTGAACTTTGGGAAAAATTGGAATAAAGAGAGGAATTGGCAAACATGGTTTCAGAACCAGGTGAGGACATTCACTCTCCCTCCAAACCTGAGATTGTGACTTTTCATTCCATGTAGAACTGTGCTGTCAGCACAATAAGGACAGGTTTAAAAAAATGACAATAATATGAAGCTAGCTACTTGCACCAGCCTTGCCCTAAAGTAAATACTGAGAAATGAGGCCAAAGCAAAGAAGAGAACAGAAGGAACACCAGTAAGAAATAACTAGGAGAGCTTTCTGTAGATTTAGGGGCAGTCTTCTTTTTAGGTTCTGAGGTGTATATGCTCAGTCTTAGATATCCGCAATTGCTTCAGCCAATCTTCAAATGTCAAAATCTCCTCCTTTGGGATATATTCTAGTTAGTCTAAAGGTGGGGCGGCGGGGGGGGGGGGGGGGGGCGAAGATTAAATCAAATCAGTTTAACTCTTGAACATCTTTATCTTGAATCATCAGAGAGAGAGAACTTTTATGGAAATGTCTCACATGACTTCACATCTATAATAGATATCAAATTGCTTGCCATCTTAAGGAAAGGAGAGGGGCAGTAGGGAGAGAGAGAGAATTTGTGACTCAAAATTTTTTGTGTTAAATTTTTATATGTAATTGGGAAACATTTAAGAAGTCAAAATATATTAGAAGGAAAAAGAGCTTACCATGTACCAGCCTCAGTTCTAAGGATTTGGAATAGTAATACAAAGAAAAAGAAAGATAGTCTCTGCCTTCAAGGAGTTTAATTCTAATTAGGAAGACAATACACATGAGGGAACTGGAAAGGGGTAGGGAAGGAGAGGAGGAGTTACTCTTGTTGAGATGAGCTCCTGAAGGAGTCTGGGCATCACTAGTGGAACTAGCTTTGGAGCAAGATAATGATAGGTAATGCAGAAATATTTGGTTTCTGCTAATATTTGTAGGCGTTTTACTTTCTCTTTAACTAACTTTATAGTTTAAAAGTCTATATAAATTGCCAATTGGAGAAAAAATTCCAGAAGTAGAAGTAAAAATTTGCCAAAGATATCCAGTAAAAGTGGATAGTTCCCACACTGAACATTGAGAGTTAATTATTCATAGGAAAGGCACATACCCCACAGCATCACCATAACTGATTTCATCATCATGTACTAATTATAGCTGCACTGGGAGACTAGAGATTGTGGTGACTCAAAGCATGAGTGAGTTCAGGTGCTGATTGGCTGCCCAGCCTAGTTGATCTTTGACAGAGGATCATCCTTAGGCCTTTACATTCTCTGAGTTCTGTTGTCCTTGTTCCTTGTTGTGCCAGCTTTCACGTGGTTTTGACGTTGAGGCTTCCTTGGATAAGCCACCAAAAGGTTCCAAGAATGACCCAGAGCCACTATACATGAGGGGCCTGTTGTTTTGACATTCTTATCTTTTGGAGCTCTTGTTATATAATGGCTTGATAAGAAAGCCTGGCCCCAGCGAGTGACTCAAGCCCAACAGTCCAAGCATCTAGTGGTATTTATTCAGTGTCTTCAGGTCATGGAGACTTGAATTTAGAGCTATCATGTCTCCTAAAACACCACACCTGTCCTCCACAATTTTATAGATGAACCTGAGACTCATAAATGAAGATTCTTAATTTAAAAAGATCTTATAGCTGGAGCAGCTAATTAGCACAATACCTGGCCTAGAGTTAAGAGGTCCTGGGTTCAAATCTGACCTCAGATACTTCTTAACTGTGTGACCCTGGACAAATCTCTTTACTCCCATTGCCTAGCCCTCACTGCTCTTCTTCCTTGGAATAAATACTTTTATTGAATTTAAGACAGAAGTTTCAAAAAAAAATCATATAGCTAAATTAGTAGCCAAACCAGAATTTGAATTCAGGTCTCCCAAGTCTAGTGCTTTTCCCACTATGCCAAATCTGCTTCAGAGGAGTCAAACTGTGGGTAGAAATGTTGGGGAAGGAAAGTTAATGGATTTGTTCTCTACCAAGGGCCAAAGTAATCTTGCTGACAGGAGAAATAATTATGAAGTTCTCCATCACTTCAGGCTCCATGGGGCAGGGCAGCAAGCAAAGAATTCTCCCTGGAACCAGGACCTACTGGATTACTTTATACTGAATCATTTTCCTTTAGCTTCAGCAGCCTAGAATTTGGCAGGAAGAGACTACCACATGGAATTTTTATAGAACTAAAGAAATGTAAGAATATAGGATAAGGACCCCAAGAGTTTTTGCGACATAAGAGTATGCACCCATCTCATCTGGTTTCTGATTAATTATGACCTTCAATATAGAATATTGGGAAGGGTGATAGAGGAAAATTCCTTCCAGATCCTAGCAGGTGTGATACAACAAAATTGACACCTGGGTCAGTCACCATTTATCTTCCCTGATAGTGTATTCCTTTGGAAGGTATGCTTACAAGTATTTACAAACTAAAGCTATAATGGTATTTGTAAAGGAACCAGTCTTCTGCCACTCTAAAACAGGCCACAAAAGTCTCATAGCCAAGTGAACCAATTTTTAATCATTCTTTCCCTAAGTGTATTCCTGGCTAGATTTTCTTCTTAACCACTAGTTTCAGTTCACTTAATAACATCCCTCCAAAGAAGGATTAATAGAGATCTTGTGAATGGCTACTTTCTGCCTTAGACACCAAATAGAATTTTCTCATCCTCTTTCCAATGATGTTATGGGAAAATTAAGTAGTCATGAAAATAATACACAGCAATATAGTCCTTTAAAGTTTACAAAACACTATTATCCACAAACTATAAGGTAAATTGTATAAATAGAAAGAGCACTAGATTTGAAGTCAAAAGACCTGGATTTGAATCTCAGATCTGCTTGTCTTCTAAGTGTGGGACCACTTTACAGGTTGGGGAATTTAGTCTTAGAGGGGTTAAATAGCCTTGGCCTGCCCAGAAACATAACTCCTATATTGAAATTATGACCCCACCATCGGACCTTTAACCCCTAAAGAAGCGTAGGGAAAAAAAAATAATTTCCACTGGAACTTAATCCTAGAAATTACCTAAAGTCAGTCAGGGTTGAATGATTCATTCAGCTTTCTCCTCAAAGAGGATTTTTTTTTTTTGAAGATAGAATGGGTACTGTCAAAGTGAGGTAATTTGTTTGGAAAATAAGTTTGTTATGGCATGTGATATCTGATAAGAAGACTGTGACAATGACCTCTGAACATTGGCATCTAGCCAAAAAGAGAGGAGGGGTGAAAGTGAGGAGGAGAGAATCACTTATGTGAACTGCAAACATACCTGGATGGAGAGAGCTGTGAAAATAGAAGTTTAACACTTTCCTTGGTCAGAAAAAAACCACAGAACAGACCACCTAGCTAGTCTTGCATACATAAAATATATGACAGCCTACATTTATTTTAACCCTTACCTTCTGTCTTAGAATCAATACTGTGTATTGGTTCTAAGGCAGTAGTATGGTAAGGACTAGCAATTGGGGTTAAGTGACTTGCCCAGGGTCACACATCTAGGAAGTGTCTGAGACCAGATTAAAACCTAGGACCTCCCATCTCTGGGCCTGGCTCTCAATCCACTGAGTCACCCAGCTGACCCCTATATTTTTTTTTAAAGATCAGGGACGTACTGGTTCCAAATCTCCCCATCACTAATTCATCTCAAATTCTACCACTGTCGATACATTCCAATGGGTGTCAAATACTTTCTGGTTTCTAGGAATTCCTATTAAAATGTACATGCCTCAAATTATTATCAGCCACCAGTAATTGGTTCCTTCAATCTTTTTTCTAACCCATACAGTTTCATGGGACTAAAAATTTGGTTAGGTTTAGGAGTAGGAAAAGTGAAAGATGTCATGTCTCTAATTCTCTTGGGAATAAATGGACATATTGAGGGTCAAGATATACTGTTTGCTCATGTTAGGAAACCAAATGATGCCATTTTAGACCTCTTTCCAAAATAAGTATGAGAAGAAATGTAGCTTCATTGTATACATTCTTCCTGGAAATATTTATATATGCATACCCTGCAAATGTCATAGAATCTTAGCACTGGGAGAAACCTCAGAGGTCAGTCTAGTTCAGTTCCTATTAAAATAATGAACCCTTGCTATCGCATCCCTAATACTTGTCATTCAACCTCCACTTGAAGATCTCCAGAAGCAGCAAGAAGAAGTGGACAGTGCTAGACTTGGCAGCAAGAAGTCTTTGGTTTGGATCCCTCCTCAAATGCTGATTTTTTTCTTGTAAAAATGAGGATAATAATAGACCTTGCCTCAAAGAATTGTTGTGAGGATCAGATGAAATATGTAGTGCTTTATATAATACTTAGGACTATATAAATGTCCATTTTTTATTATTACCTGATGATCCTCATTGGATATTGTTCTTCTAAACCATTTCCACAGGGTTCAAGTAAAAATGATAGATAAAATAGTTTTTATAGAATAAAATATTAATTTTTTCTCATCTTTTTCAATGGTATGCATATAGTCCTGAGACAACTTATTATCCTGCTTTGTACTTAATGTTTTACCAATTATAGGGAGATGAAATAACTGTTTTTGTAGTTGAGCAGAAGTATTAGAATGTAAACTCATCATCAGTAGGCTTACTGAAATCATCCTCTATACAACTTTGGAAACAGAAAGTTAAAATAACAAAAACAAGGAACTTTTGTTCACTCAATCTGAGTTGAGTGGGGTGACTTATAGGTGAATAATATTGAAAATGAAAATATTAACACTGGACTTCTGAATAAAGAATGATTATGGAGTTTACTTGCCACATAGCTTTTGTCAGCAATTTGGTGGTTTGGAGGGTTGACTTGATTATTTATAAAACCAGAAGAAATTCAGTCTTCCAATAAAGAATGAAGAACAAGATCTTAGTATTTAGCCTCTTAAAAAAAAAAGTCTTTCCCTTTCCTTTTACACTGCCCCAGAATAGGTATTGCCCTAAGGATGTCAAATTAATTGATGGTTCTGTGTCTTCCCTTACCCTTCATCTTCATGTATGATGAAGTCAGAAAGCTTTTCATCATATGGAGCCTTGGTATCTTAGTGGAGAAAGAGGCCTACAATGAGTCCCCATATTGCCCATCATGGAACATTCCACTTATTTTGCATTCATCACTTTCTCTTTGTCTTGGTCCATATTTTACTATAATAGGAAAGAACTAAAGAAAGGTATCTTGGGATCAAGCATAAAGATATTGGGTGCAACTGAGTGGCTCAGTGGATTGAGAGCCAGGTCTAGAGACAGGAGGTCCTGAGTTCAAATTTGGCCTCAGCCACTTCCTACAAGTTACTTAACCCTCATTGCCCAGCCCTTACCACTCTTCTGTCTTGGTACCAATATATGATATTGATTCTAAGATGAAAGGTATGGGTTTTAAAAAATCTTTTAAAAAATATGGAGGGGAGGCAAGTGGGGCTACCTGATACATCTGTCTATTGGAATGACAACAGGGAAGGGTTTAATGTGCTTTTTGGTTTTGTGATAAAGGAAAAAACAGTAAAAGTTAAAGAATATAATAAAGATAAATTTTAACTAAGAAAAAAACTTCTTCATGATTTTTATCTCTTCTGCTGGGTCTTCATATTTTGAAAGCTTTTTCTATGTGGCTTAGATTATGAGAGTTTGGTATGGCAACATCTATTAAAAACATTGATCTTAAATTTTGACATATCTACATTATACCCATCCAATTGTATGCAAGAGTTTGTTCTGTGATAATGGTCAGGCTGCAGTCTAGTTTATCACTTGAGTTCTCTAAGATATTTTTAGTACTGTATTTGTAACATATGAGGATTTATCTTCTGTCAGTCCATGAAATATAGTGAGCTTTTGATGTATAAGAATTATCAGCTCATGTCTTACTAAATATTCAGTGGGTGTTAAATTTTTGCACAGTATTATTGCACAGTTTCTATGTGAATAATCTGTACTATGTCCAGGCCCCTTACATTCAGTTCTTCTCTAATTCTGGTGCCAGTGACCTGATCCTGAATTGCTATCCTAAAGTCCTCTGTTTCTACAAACAGTTGCTCATTTCATAGCCATTTGTTCAGTCCATCTTTGTTGAGATGCTGTTGATTAAATTCATATAGACATTGCCCAAAAAGACCTTTTGATTTCATTCTTGAATCTTAACTGTTTCATTGGGTCCATCTGGAGAGAAATCCTATGGCATAAACTGCTATAAGTCTTTACTGTTGCTAGTTCAAATGATGTCTTCTTGTTCCAAAAGTATTTCTGTATTTTTTTAGCTCTTTTAGCATGTGCTCTGAAAATGGCTATGAATCCTCTTTTTCCTTTATAGAGAGGATTGTTGCTTCAGGGTGATAGGCCCTATATTTCTTTAATATCATACAGGTATTGTGATGATGCTCTCCAAATCGGTTAGAATCTATTTTACAATTCCAAAAGTGCAATTAAGAATGTATTTGAGTATGTGCTAAATACTTAAAAGTATTCTTCCATTTCAGCTCAGATTTTATTTTTGTTCTATATATCTTGCCAATGGGGGGGGGGGGCAAGCTATTTTTAGATATTGGTTTCATCTGTTGGTTCAATGTAACCTCCAGATTCAGCCCTGAAGCCTTCAGTTTCTACCTTTCCCTAGTAATTATTATTCATGTGTTAATTTATTATGGATAATTATTAACAAATTATGAATTTAAGTCCAAATGACATTTTGATTGTTTGCATTGATATTTTCTTATTGTTATCTCACTATCCTCAAACAGCCCCTATGATACTCTTCAATTCAACAACAATAAGAAGATAACTATATAGTACTGCAAACCACGGTGCTATATATAAAGTATTTATTGAATAGTGTTAATGGCAAGGCAGGGTCAGAGACATCTAAAAAAAGATAAGCAAAATTAAGGAATAGACATGATCTCTTTATAATAAAAGACTCCTTTGAGGTCTGATCTAAAGGGATATTTTGTAGGGTTTCCATTGGCATTCTACTGTTAAAATTCCATTCCTTTAAATCTTAAAGGCTTTGTAGTTTTCCAGAATCCCCTTTTCAGGATGGGCAAAAGTATACTTATCTATTACAGGACTGTTGGATTAATACTTTTAAGGCACACTAGCAATGATCTGATTTCTTTATGTCCTTATCACTTAATGGTAATTAGTTGACATATTAGCATTAAATAATAGTTAATGAGATAAATTAAACCTAGAAGATAGGAAAGGTAAGAATGGAGAAAAGGAAATCAAAGACAAGTCTGGAATGGTAGATTGGGCCCAAATTGTCTGTTGTCTTTGACTATCAGGCACAGATATTCAGGGAAATTAGGGCACAAGGAATTTAGACTGAAGGAAAGATTGTATAGCACAGGACCTAAACATACTACTTAATAAATGCTTTTTTAGAAAATTCGTTCATTTTGGAGCAGCTAGGTGTCTTACAGGATAGAAAACAAAGCCTGGAAATGAAGATCTTGAGTTCAAGTTTGACCTCAGACATTTCCTAGTAGCAGGACCCTGAGCAAGCCACTTAGCCCCAGTTACCTAGCCTTTACTGCTCTTCTATCATATATGATTCTATGATAGAAGGTAAGGATTTTGTTCTTTAAAAAATCATCTTTATGACACTTCTTAACATCCTTTTTATAAATAAAGGCCTCATTTCATTCCCATCTTTCCAGCTGAACATAAGAATCTCATGTCAGATTGGATTTGCAAAATATTACAATAGTATGTAGCATGTATACAAGTAATATGTTCCTTGTGGTTTTAAGATTTGCAAAATCTAAAACCTGTTATTTTCTTGTAGTTCTATGTTCTGTCTTTTGTTTATCTCCTACACTTGTGAATGATTGTGACTTGATTACCTCATTCCAAACCACAACCAACTTATCTTGCAATAGGAATCCCCCATGGGAGATGCACTAGTCTTTTAGGATGCTCA
The DNA here is from genome assembly GCF_027887165.1 of Monodelphis domestica. NCBI lineage: Eukaryota > Metazoa > Chordata > Mammalia > Didelphimorphia > Didelphidae > Monodelphis > Monodelphis domestica. The sequence continues at coordinate 195,868,477 of NC_077229.1, read as the reverse complement.
GTATGGGAAACAAATGTGATGGTCTGTCAATGGGGCTTTTGTATCCTAAAATCTGGCTGGGGTTCAGGAAAAGAGGCCAAGAAGTGAAGCCAGAACTTTGTTCCCTTTCTAACTGATCCATTGAACATAACTACTTCTAACACACAGTACATTGACTTGCATCTCAACTGTGCTATGCATAGCCTTGGGAACAGATGGATCTGTTCTCCTTAATAATGGCAAACTGGATCACCATTGCTGGAGTCTGTCCCTTCATCTTGTTATTAAATGCCCAAAGAATAGAAATACAGGGTCTTTATCATTGTGGAGTTTCTAAACTTCATTTTTCATAAAATAGGCTGACGGTAGGACAGAAATCACCCTTAAATAGAATATAAAGACAAGTCGAACATTGCTCCCACACTTGACATGGACTTCCTCTGCTGGCCACACAAACCAGTTTATCTTTCCACTTTCAGTTGCTACTATTTGCTTGTCAGAATATTTTTAGTACTTTATTTTTTCTTTTCAATGACAGATTACCCTTCCCCTTTCCAGTGAGCCATCCCTTATAATAAAGAATTTTAAAAGAGCAGGGGAAAGACAGTTCAGCAAATCTAGCCAACAAATCAACTAAGTCTGACAATGCATGCAATGTTCTACACCTATAGATAGCCCCCCACCTCTAGCAAGAAGGGATGCAGACATGTTTCCTCTTCTCTTCTTGGAGATAAACTTTGTCACTATAGCATAACCCTCAATTTGATTTTAGATTTTCATTGTGGTTCTTCAATTTATATTGTTGTATTAAAAAATTGTTTTCAGGACAATAATAATAGCTAACATTTATATAGAGGTTTCTATATGCCAGGCACTGTGCTAAGAGCTTTATAATTATACCTCATTTGATTCTCACAGCAACCCTGGGTGACAGGTGTTTTTATTATCCTCATTCTACAGTTGAGAAAACTGAGGCAGAGATTAAGTGACTTGCCCAGGGTCACACAGCTACTAAATGTCTAAGGCCAGAATTGAACTCCTGACTTCAAGTCTCCACCCAGCCACACAATTGTCCCACTTTTACTTACTTCATTCTTCCCCATTTCTTATGCTATTGCTTTTGTTTCAAGTTCTTTGCTATTACTGTGAATATTTTACTGTGTGGGAGACTTTTCTTTCTATCTTGATATCCTTGGAGTAGATGCCTACTAGTAGAAGCTGCAAATCAAAGTTATGCCTTATACCAGTGTTTCTGAAGTACTGGCACACATGCCAAGCTGTCATGAGGAAAGTGGAGCTGCTTTGTTCCCCCTCTTGCCAGTGCCTGCTCTCTGGAGTAATGCAGGGGACTCACAGGCAGCTTGAAGTTGCAGTTTGGGCACGCAAACTTGAAAATCTTCACCAATGCTAAATCTATTACAGTTGATCAACTCCACAATATTCCAGTTACTATATACAATTCTTTCCTGGTTCTGTTTATTTCACTCTGCATCAGTTCATGTAGGTCTTTCCAGCTTTTTCTGAAATCATTCAAACGGGTTAATTTTAGAAAAGCATGGAAAGACCTATATGAAATTATGAAGAGTGAAACAAGCAGAACCAAGAACATTATATATAACAAAAGAAATATTTTATGTATGTATGTGTGTGTGTGTGTATCTTTTATATATCCACCTCCAGAGAAAGAACTGATCATTAGAAACAAGTTCATGCCTTCTATAATGGGGGAAGGGAAGGAAGGGACAGTTAATTGGGCATTATAATGTAAAACCAATTAATTTTTTTAAAATAGCATACATGTTTCTGTAGTACTTCCAGATTTATAAGCCTCTTTCCTCATAACAGCTTATCGAGTATAGGGAGCAAATAATTTTTTTGCAGTTGAGAAATCTGAGGCTAAGAAAGGAAGTAAAAGCACATCATGTTAGGGCTACTAGAGGAAGTATAAGAGCTAAGATCTAAACAACATAATCTCACAATTCCATGCTGTATGGGCAACTGCCCTATGTGGATGTCTTCAGCAAGTATTTCTTGGACCCCTACTAGCTGTATAACATTAGGCGAGTCACTTTACCCCCACTAACCCTCAATTTCTTCATCTGTAAAAGGGGGGCGGGGGTGGGGAAGGGGATAATGGACTCAACTATCTCTAAAACACATTCCAGTTCTAAATCTATGATCTTATAATCTGTAAAATAAGGAGGGAAGTGTTGTTTTAGAATCGGTTTTAGAATCAACAGCAAGTATTAGTTCTAAGGCAGAAGAACAGTAAAAGGCAATTGGGGTTTAAGAGGTACATCACACATCTAGGAAGTATCAGAAGCCAGACTTAACCCATGGCCTCCCAACTCCAGACCTGGTATTCTATCTACCTAGCTGCCCCAGAGGAAGGGAGGTTTTTAAGTCCTCAGCTTCTTCACTTTTTTTTTCTTCAATGACCTGCTTAACAATGTAGTGAAGCTTTATTCATTTTATTCAAAATAAAATAAATTAAATGACCCAAGACAATTCCAAAGGACCTGTAATGAAAAATGCTACCCACCTTCAGAGGAAGAGCTGCTGAATTTAATGCAGATTGAAGCATAGTTTTTTCGCTTTTTCTTATATTTTTCCCCATAACTTGACTAATATAAAAATGTTTTATATCATATCACATATATAATTAATATCCTATTGTTTGTCTATTCCAAGGTGAGGGAGGAAGAAAATTTGTAACTCAAAACATTAAAAAAGTTAAAATAAATGGATAAATAAATACAAAGGAAAACTACAAAGGATTATTTAAAAAGCCAAATATATTGAAATAATCACCAAAAAAAATTTCTAGAAAAATAAATTCATAGATCCCAGGTTAAGAGTCCCTGAGCTAGATTGTTTAGATTCATTCCCATATAGAAGTTCTATGGACAAGGCACCATACTAGGTACTATGGGGTACACAAATATATTCCTTGCTCTTGTAGTGTTTGCAGTCTAGATGCGTACAATTCAGAGCACAATGGGATAAGAGCAGTATACACAAATAGCTATACAGAAGTATAGAATCTAGTAGGCTAGAAAGAGCTCTTGCAGTCAAGGTAATAAGAATAAGACTAATAAAAGAGGCTAACAGTAGCCTGCCACCTGCATTCTTTGGTCACTCTCTCCTGAGTGTCTTGTGTATCTAGCAGCTGGTTAGAGTTTCTTACTCACCTACTCTATTAGTCTGTTTGCCACGTGGGCTTCTGGGCCATAGCTTGCAGGTAATTAGGAGGGTAAGAGCAGTAGGGCTAAGGGGTGGCAGAAAGCCAATTATAGCTCGTATTGCCAGAACACACTAGTGCTCACCCAGGCTTTATGGGGAATAGCCATGAAAGAGTTCCCTTAGGCAGCCTTTGGGGAAGCTAGTAAAGTTTCAATGCCAACAGGTGCCAAGACTGTACTTGTCTCTTATTTAACACCTGCCAGGCTTTATTAAGTGAATCTAGAATTATAGATTTTTGTGTCTGGAAGAAAATTCAGAGTCCATCAAATCCAGCCCCATCAGTTTACAGATGAACAAATGAATGAATCTAATCTAATGAATTGCAGAGCCTGGACTTGAGCCCAGGGCAGCACTACTTCCACTCCCTCCCAAAATGATTGGATCTGAAATTAAGATAATGACAAATGAAGTATTACATAGACTTGTGTATATGTTGTCCATCCCCAATAGAATGTAAGCTCTTAGAGGGCAGGAATGCTTTCATTTTTGTCTTTGAATTCCTAATTTAAGGCCTGAACCCACCAAAAGCACTTAAATGTTTGTTGACGAATCCATTAATACCCTGAGACATCCAGCAGCTGTACATAGAACTGCTGATTAAAGATCTTACTGCACATGAGTTCTCTAAAGAAGGAAGGGACTCCTCCCAGTCACTCCTTCACAACCCAGAAGAGAAAGACTCTTCACTTTCACCTTACATAGCCAATCAATTGTTAATTTGTCATTCTAGGTTCTTAACATCTCCCAAATACCCACCTTTCTCTCCTATGATATTGCTATAGGCCATCATCACCTCATGCCTGGACTACTGACCTAGCCTGCTGGCCAGTGTCCTGCTAGTCTCTATTCCGAAGTCTATGTATGTTCCACTCAGCTGTCAAAAGGTCAAATCTGGCCTCAGACACTTCCTAGCTGTAGGTCCTGGGTAGGTCACTTAACCTCCTATGCCTAGACCTTATTGCTCTTCTGCCTTGGAACTAATATGCAGTATTGTTTCTAAGATGGAAGGTAAGGGTTTCTAATTTTAAAAAATAAATAAATAAATGAAATGAAATGAAGGTCTGACCAGGCCCCTAGACCTTGTTCCCTTCCATTCAACAAATACCAGTGACTCCCTCATCTCCAGGATCAAATATAATCCTCTTTTTGTCTTTGAAGACCCTTCCTAATCTGGTACCTTCCTATCTTTTGATTTTCTTAAACTACCTTCTCTTAAATGTGGGTTCTTTTTTTTTTCTTTTTTAATATCTTTTTATTAACCCTTCCCTTGGTGGTAAGGACTAAGCAATGAGGATTAAGTGACTTGTCCAAAGTCACATAGGCAGGAAGTATTTGAGTCCAGATTTGTACCTAAGATCTCCTGCCTAGACCTGACTCTCAAACCACTGAGTCACACCTCTCTGCCTGTAATGATATCATTCTTAAGGTTTAAACATACCATTTTCCCATATGAGAAATAAACATTTTTACTTTATTAGATCCTTTATAATGGGTTATCTCCTTATGTTTCTTCTAATTTGTGTATATCAGGTTTTTCATTCAGTTCTAGCCTTTTCTTCAAGAATATCTGGAAGTCTTTTATTTCTTTAAATAATCATTTCTTGTGTGATGATACTCATCATTGCTGGATAAGTTATTCTTGGCTGTACAACCAGTTCTTTTGCTCTTTGAAATGTATTCCACAAGCTTCATAGATTTAATGTAGAAGCTGCTAAATCTTGTGTTACCCTTATTATATCTCCTCAGTATTTAAATTGTTTATATTTAGTTACTTATAGTATTTTCTCCTTAACCTGGGAGTTACAAAACTTAGCTATAAATTTTCTATAAGTTTTCCTGATGGGTTCTCTTACAGATGGTAATTGATGAATTCTTTCAAATACTACTTTATCTTCTAGTTCCAAAATCTCCAAAATTGACAATTTTCTTTGATTAGTTTTAGAAGGATAGTGTTAAAACTCTTTTTTTGATCATAACTTTCAGGTAGTCCAAGAATTCTTATGCTGTCTCTTCTCAATCTGTTTTCCAGGTCAGTTGTTTTTGTAATAAGATGTTTCCTATATTATTCCATTTTTTTCATCTTTTCACATAGTTTTTTTAAATTTAATTTAGTCAATTTAGAACATTATTCCTTGGTTGCAAGAATAATATTCTTTCCCTCCCCCTTCTCCACCAGCAATGCATTAATGTCCCAACTTTGACACATTCCCTCCAGCATTCATTACTTTCTGTTGCTGTCATGTTAGCCAAGGTGTGAGGTGATACTTCAGAATTGTTTTGATTTGCATCTCTCTGATTATAAGAGATTTAGAACACTTTTTCATGTGCTTATTAATAGTTTCAATTTCTTTATCTGAAAATTGCCAATTCATGTCCCATGCCCATTTATCAATTGGAGAATGGCTTGATTTTTTGTACAATTGATTTAGCTATTTATAAATTTGAGTAATTAGACCTTTGTCAGAGGTTTTTGTTATGAAAAATTTTTCCCAATTTATTTCCTCCTTTCTAATTTTGGTTGCATTGGTTTTGTTTGTATAAAACCTTTTTAATTTGATATAATCAAAATTATTTATTTTAAATTTTGTGATTTTTTTTATAACTCTTCCTTGGTCTTAAAATCTTTCCTTTCCCAAAGATCTGACATGCATACTATTCTGTGTTCACCTAATTTGCTTATAGTTTCCTTCTTTATATTCAAGTCATTCACTCATTCTGAGTTTGTCTTGGTATAGGGTGTGAGATGCTGATCCAAACCTAATCTTTCCCACACTGTCTTCCAATTTTCCCAGCAGTTTTTATCAAATACTGGATTTTTGTCCCAAAAGCTGGGATCTTTGGGCTTGTCATAGACAACCGGTTCCTGTGATCACTTACCCCAAGTCTATTCCACTGATCCTCCTTTCTGTCTCTTAGCCAGTTCCATATTGTTTTGATGACCACTGCTTTATAGTATAGTTTGAGATCTGGGACTGCAAGGCCACCTTCCTTCGCATTTTTTTTTCCATGATTGCCTGGATATCCTTGATCTTTTATTCTTCCAAATGAACTTTGTTATGGTTTTTTCTAATTTAGTAAAAAAAATTTTGGTAGTTCAATGGGTATGGCACTAAATAAATAGATTAATTTGGGTAGGATTGTCATTTTTATTATGTTAGCTCATCCTACCCATGAGCAATCAATGTTTTTCCAGTTGTTTAGATCTATTTTTAATTGTGTGGAGAGTGTTTTTGTAGTTGTGTTCATATAGTTCCTGTGTTTGTCTCAGCAGATAGATTCCTAAGTATTTTATATTGTCTAGGGTGGTTTTAAATGGAATTTCTCTTTCTAATTCTTGCAGCTGAAATATGTTGGTAATATATAGAAATGCTGATGAACTATGTGGATTTATTTTGTATCATGCAACTTTGCTAAAGTCGTTGATTATTTCCACTAGCTTTTTAGTTGATTCTCCAGGATTCTTTAAGTAGGCCATCATATCATCTGCAAAGAGTGACAGCTTGGTCTCCTCATTGCCAATTTTAATACCTTCAATTTCTTTTTCTTCTCTAATTGCCACTGCTAGTGTTTCTAGTACAATGTTAAATAATAGAGGTGATAATGGGGCATCCTTGTTTCATTCCTGATCTTATTGGGAAGGCTTCTAGTTTATCCCCATTGCAGATGATGTTGGCTTATGGTTTTAGATATATACTGTTTATTATTTATAGGAAAGGTCCTTCTATTCCTATGCTTTCTAGTGTTTTTAATAGGAATGGGTGTTGTATTTTGTCAAAGGCTTTTTCTGCATCTATTGAAATAATCATTTGATTTTTGTCACTTTGCTTGTTAATATGATCAATTATTGTGAATGATTTTCCTAATATTGAACCATCCTTGCATTCCTGGTATAAATCCTACCTGGTCATAATGAAAAATCCTTGTGATCACTTGCTGGAGTCTTTCTGCTAGTATTGTATTTTAAGATTTTTGCATCTATGTTCGTTAAGGAGATTGGTCTGTAGTTTTCTTTCTCTGTTTTTGACCTGCCTGACTTTGGAATCAGTACCATATTTGTATCGTAAAAGGAATTTGGTAGAACTCCTTCTTTGCTTATTCTGTCAAATAGTTTATTTAATATTGGGATTAGTTGTTCTTTGAATGTTTGATAGAATTCATTTGTGAATTCATCTGGACCTGGGGATTTTTTCTTAGGGAGTTTGATGGATTGTTCAATTTCTTTTTCTGATATGGGGTTCTTTGGGTATTCCATTTCTTCCTCTGTTAGTCTAGGCAATTTATATTTTTGTAAATAGTTATCCATATACCTAGGTTGCCATATTTATTGCCATATAATAGGGCATAATAGTTTTTAATAATTGCCTTTCTTTACTCTTCATTAGAGGTGAGGTCTCTCCCTTTTCATCTTGGATACTGTCAATTTGGTTTTCATCTTTCGTTTTTTTATTAGATTGAGCTGTACTTCATTTTATTTTGTTTTCTCAAAGTACCAACTTCTAGTCTTATTAATTAAATGAATAGTTCTTTGACTTTCAATTTTATTAATTTATCCTTTGATTTTTAAGATCTCTAATTTAGTTTTCATCTGAGGATTTTTAATTTGTTCAATTTCTATTTTTTGTTAATTTGCAAGTTCAATTCATTGACCTTTGCCCATCTTAATTTGTTAATATATGAATTCAAGGATATAAATTTCCCCCTGAGTACTGCTTTGGCTGCATTCCATAGATTTTGAAAGGATGTCTCATCATTGTCATTTTCTTCAATGAAATTATTAGTTGTTTCTATGATTTGTTCTTTAACCAATTTTGGAGAATCGTATTATTTAATGTCCAATTAATTTTTTATTTGCCTCTCCATGTATCCTTACTAATTATTATTTTCATTTCATTGTGATCTGAGAAGTTTGAATTTATTATTTCTGCTCTTTTGCACTTGTTTGCAATGTTTTTATACCATAGTACATGGTCAATCTTTGTGAATGTACCACATACTGCTGAAAAGAAGGTGTATTCCTTTTTGTCCCTATTTATTTTTCTCCACATATCTACTAACTCTAATTTTTTTCTAAGATTTCATTCACTTCTCTTACCTCTTTCTTATTTATTTTTTGGTTTGATTTATCTAGTTCAGATAGAGGAAGGTTCAGGTCTCCCGCTAGTATAGTTTTTCTATCGATTGCATCCTTGAGCTCCACTAGTTTCTTCTTTAGAAATTTGGATGCTATGCCACTTGGTGCATACATGTTGAGTACAGATATTTCCTCATTGTCTATACTGCCTTTTATCAGGATGTAATTACCTTCCCTGTCTCTTTTGAGTAGATCTATTTTTACTTTGGCTTTGTGAGATATCATGATTGTGAGTCCTGCCTTCTTTTTCTCCGTTGATGCCCAATAGATTTGGCTCCATCCTCTTACTTTTACCCTGTGTGTGTGTACCTTCCTCATGTGTGTTTCTTGTAGACAGCATATGGTAAGGTTTTGGTTTCTAACCCACTCTGCTATTTACTTTTGTTTTATGGGTGAGTTCATTCCATTCACATGCAGTTTGATTACCAGCTGTGTATTTCCCAGCATTTTGATTTCCACTCCTAGTCCTGCTCTTTCTCCTTTCACTATTTCCTTCTACACCAGTGTTTTATTTTTAATCATTCCCCTAATTCTCACCCTTATTTTACTTTCCTAGAACACCCCTCCCTTCTTATTCCCCTCTGATTTTCTTTACAGTCTTTTTAAACTTCCTCCCCACCCTTTCCCTCCCTTGTATTGCTTCCCTCCCCAACAGTCCATTTGTTACCCTTCTACTTCCCTATATTACACAAATCAATTCTCTGTCCCACTGTATTTGATTGTTCTTCCCTCTGAGCCAATTTCAATGCACATAAGAATTGAGTATTTCCTATCTCCACCCTCTGTACCCTTCCAGGGTATTGATGTTGCTTTGTGACATATAAATTAACCCCATTTTGTTTTTTCCCCATTTCTTTTAGTATTAATCTCTTTTTAAAATTCTAGTTGTGTATATATATATATATATATTTATATACATATACATATATATTTATGCATACATTATATCTATATACATATTTATGTCTTGGCATTTCATCCTCTACAGTTTGTCGCTGTTCCCTCTAAATAAAATTCTTCTAGCTACCCAGGTGATAATAACAATTTTTAAGAGTTACCAATATCCTCTTTTCTTATAGGGATACATATCATTTTAACTTATTGGGTCCCTTAAAAAAAGTGGGTTTTTTTGTTTTGTTTTGTTTTTTCTTTTTTCCCCCTGTCTTAATTACCTTAAAAAAAAAAAAAAACCTTACCTTCCATCTTGGAGTCAATACTGTGTATGGGCTCCAAGGCAGAAGAATGGTAAGGGCTAGGCAATGGGGGTCAAGTGACTTGCACAGGGTCACACAGCTGGGAAGTCTATGAGGCCAGATTTGAACCTAGGACCTTCCATCTCTAGGCCTGGCTCTCAATCCACTGAGCTACCCAGCTGCCCCCTTAATTGCCTTTTGATTATTCGCTTCACTTCTATGTTTGGGCATCAGATTTTCTATTCAGGTCTGGTCTTTTCTTTACAAATGCTTGGAATTCTTATATTTTATTAAATGATCATACTTTCCCCTGTAAGAATATAGTCAGTTTTGCTGAATAGTTGATTTTTGGTTGTGGACCTAGTTCCCTTGCTTTCCAGAATATCATATTCCATGCTTTTCGATCCTTCAGTGTAGTTGCAGCCAGATCCTGTGTTATCCTAACTGTAGTTTCGTGGTATCTGAATGACTTCTTCTTAGCAGCTTGTGATATTTTTTCCTTAGTCTGGTAGTTCTTGAATTTGGCTATAACATTCCTGGGTGTTGTCAGTTGGGAATTAAGTACAGGAGGTGATCTGTGGATTCTTTCAATCTCTACTTTTCCCTCTTGTTCTAGAATGTTGGTGCAATTTTCTTAGACAATTTCCTGTAGGATGATGTCCAGGCTTTTTCTTTTATCATGGTCTTCTGGTAGACCAATGATTCTTAAGTTATCTCTCCTGCAATTATTTTCTAAATCTTCTGTTTTGTGAATGAGGTATTTCATATTTTCCTCAATTTTTTCATTCTTCTGATTTTGTTTCATAGTTCCCTGCTGCCTTGTGAAGTCACTTGCTTCTAATTGTTGTATTCTGATTCTTAAAGACTGGATTTTATCCCTGGCTGTTTGGTCATCCTTCTCCTTCTGGTCTGATTTTCTTTAGAGGTCATCTTTCATCTCCTTTGCCTCATTTTCAAGCTGATTAATTTTGGCTTTCAAGACACTATTTTCTGTTTCCAAATGACTTATCTTGCTTTTTAAGTTGTTTTCCCAGTTGTCTTCAGCCTCTCTTAATTGTGTTTTTATTGTATTTTGAATTCTTTCAAAGCCTGTGTCCAATTCACTGGAGTTTCTGTGTTTTTTGCATGGTGTTCCTTGATCTTCCTCTCTTACATTTGCTCTTTGTTCATTGCCTGGATAGAAACTGTCAGTTGTAATTTCTTTTTTCTTTTTCTATTGTTTGCTCATATTTGTCCTTTCTTTTCCCCCTGTAGTTGCCTGTAGTCTTGTTCCTCTCATTATGTGCTGTATCTGTGGGTTTGGGCTTTTCTGTCAACTTTTACCCTTGGAGCTTAGCAAGGTTCTCACAGCAGTCTGTGGGGTAAGGGTGTTGGTGCTTGAGCTTTCCTGCCCTCTGAAAGCTTGATAAAGATTAATTCAGGGCAGAGTTGAACTTGCAGAGCTGGATGTGCCCTGAGGCAAAAACCTTGTTGGGGGTAGGGGGGAATATGGAGTGTCTTAGCTGCTATTGAGCTGCCTTCTTTGAGGTTCTCCTCTACCTGCCTCCCCCAATCCTGTGATGAAGGCCCTGAGCCTGGCACAGCTTTGCCTGCAAGATACTCCCTCTAGACTAGCACCCTTGCCTGTCCAGAGATTCAAGCCACTGCTGGAGGCTCAGTACTATAAGTTGGGGAGGGATCCTGGGACCTTCCTTCTTCCTTCCCATTAAACTGGAGTGTTCTCAAATTCAGACTTTTGGGGGATGTACCTTTTAAGTTGAGTCTAGCAGGAGGGTTCCTTAACTCTGCTGTTGTTAGATTTGGTCTTCAGTCCCCTAGGAGCATTTGGTTTTTAATCGGTGAGGAAAGGTTTTCAGAGTTCAGGGTTTTCGCTGCCTCTATGCCGCCATCTTGACCTAGAATCTTTTTACATATTTTTGTTATTTTTTGTTGTCCTAAAAAAATTATCATTTCTTTTATCCAATTATAATTTTTAACAAATTATTTTCTTAGGGAGTTTTTGGATTTCTCTTTCCAATTGGTTGGTCTTCCTCTCATAATTTTCTATATTCTTGCATTGGTTTTCTTTTTCCTATTTTTCCTCAGTCTCTCTCATTTGATTTTTAAAATATTTTTAAGCTCTTCCAAGAACTCTTTTGGGGCTTTTTGGGGAATTTTATAGTTTTCTTTAAAGTTTTAAAAGTGGATGCTTTAGTTTCACTGTCTTCTAAATGTGAAGGCTTATCTTCTTTATTTCCAAAAAAGCTCTCAGTGGTTGGATACTTTTTCTTTTGCTTACCCTTTTCTCATTTTTTATTTTTAGGGGTCTATTTCTTAATTGTTAATTTTATGCAAGTGTCAGGTTCTTCTTCCTATATGATCCTAAATCATTTAAACTTATGAGGTCTCGATTTCTTCATATCCAAAAAGAGAGAACTGGATTCATCGTCCTTTCAGGTCCCTCCAAACTCACATCTATAACCCTCTGACTCTGAAACTGGGAGGACATTATCTTTTTTTGGGGGGGTAGATATTTTATTTTACCCATTACATGTAATAACAATTTTCCACATAAGTTTTCTGAAGTCATATAATCCAAATTGTCTTCCTCCCTCTGCCTTCCCCCAAGATGTTAAGCACACATTTCCATATTATTCATTTTTTAAAGAATAATCATATAAACCAAAAACCCAAATATACTAAAGTGAAAAATCATATGCTTTCATCTACATTCTGACTCCTAACAGTTCTTTCTCTGGAGGTGGATATCATTCTTTTTCATAACCTCCTCCAGGATCATTGTATTACTGAGATTATCTAAGTCTGTCACAGTTGATCATTCCACAATATTGCTGTTACCGTGTATAGTGTTCTCCTGGTTCTGCTTATTTCACTCTGCCTCAGTTCATGTAGTTCATGAGTTCCAACTCTTTCTGAAATCATGGGATGTTGGAACAATAATAGGGAAGTTAGAAAGAAGGGAAAATTTAGGAAGTAAAGAATGCTTTCACTATCAAAGGTCTTCATTTCATGATACCTATAAACTTTTAAAAAACTGATTTATCTTCCCTTCATCCTTCTCCTCCCATTCTCCCTCCAAAACACCCTCCTTTTCCCTGGCTCCTAGTCCTTGTCCTCTGACCTATCCCAAAGAAACAGTAGGGGGAGGATCACTAAGTGGCAGGTAATTTTGATATTTTTACCTATGAGCAGTATAATTTGCCTTGGGGTAACACTGATTTAGTTCGCTCTTCCTCCAACTGTGAAACTAATGAAACTTTTAATTAAGCAGATCTTAAAGAGCTTAGAAGAAAGAGAAAATAAGATTACAGCTATGGTTTCTATCTTAATGCAAGGGAAAGAACTTGCATGTGTATGAGAGAAACAGTGAAGGGAAGAGAAAGACAGAGACAAAAAGGAATTGCATGGAGGAGGGAAGGGCAGTATTTTTCTAGATTTTTTCCTCAAAGTGAGAAAGGTACAATTTCAAGACTGAGGTATACAGGTGAGGAGGAAAAGCTACACCAAAGAAAAAGAGATAATAAAACAATTAAACAGTTTTCCCCAAAGGAAGAGAAATGATTAATTTTAACCTGAATTTGAAAATGTTTGAAACCTTTCCTTTATCTCTTCAGGTATATATCCTCTTCCAGTATTCTCTCACATGTCTTTCATTTGCTTTCAGATCCACATTAGTCAACTGTACTTAACTGACAAGCTTATAATTGAGAATCAGAAGCCGAAAACCTAATCAAGTTGAGAAGCTCTCTAGCAACAGCCGTGGACCATCATCAGCAGACTGTGCCCAAGGATATCTCGCAGCATGATTTCTGTTGCCTTTTACATCGCCTTTAAAAAAGCCTCATTCTCTGCCAGTAGAAACTGAAAAACTGAAAAATGTTTCCAGTCTTTTGCTGCCTTAGTGGTAGAGTCTGAGAATTCCTGTGGTTCATGTGCTCATCGGTATAGCAAGAGCTCAATCAAAGTAATCTGTCAATTATCTTTTTCAACTTCATATTCAAGTTCATCACCCATTGTAGAAAATATTTCAAAACTTTGTTTCTTGGTCTTTTTGACAATAAAAAAAAATGTATGTATGATGTGGCCTTGCTGGTCCTCCAGTGCTTTCTACTACAGATGAATTTATCATGATCTCACTTAGATCTCACTCAATTATGCCTGCATCTGATTTTACAGCCTGATTTTTGACTACGGGACTCTAAAAATCTCTTAAGACCTTATGATGTTTCTGTTCCATTCTCTTATGATTTCTCTGAGTCAGGTGATATCACCACCATCGTGGGAAAGGCAAGCCCAAGAAAAGATAAGATGAGAGGATGGCATAGAGTATTGCCATAAATGAAATTCCCAGATAGAAGAGAAGGAAAGTATTATGGAAACAGTTCCAAACTTACAGTCTAGAGACCTGAGTTCAGATGCCATTTCTGACCCTTACTGTCTGCATCCCATTGAACCATCATTGTCAGCCTTTAAGTACTATAAGAATGGAAGTGATTATGTTTATTTCTACTTCCCCTACTATAGGTGCTGAAGTATGGGAAGGATTTGAAGAATTATTTCAGGGGCAGCTCAGTGATTAATAGCCAGGCCTAGAGATGGGAAATCCTGGGTTCAAAGGCAGACACAGACTGTGTGACTCTGGGCAAGTCACTTAACCCCATTGCCTAGTCCTTCAACTCTTCTGCCTTAGAACCAATACTCAGTACTGTTTCTAAGACAGAAGTTAACAGTTATGGGGTATTTCTTTTAAGTATTTTTTTTTAGAAAAACCTTTTTTTTTTCTAAAATGAAGTACAGTAGAAAGTAGAAAGTACAGTAGAAAGAAGACTAGATGAGGTGGAAAAGATGGGAATCTGAGGGAGTGGATAAACTGAGTAATGACTGAACAAGTTATGGTATAAAAATATGCTGAAATGTGTTGTACTGAACTCTCATCAGCATAATGACCAACCACAATTCTAGAAGACTTGCTACCCACCTCCTAATAGAGAAGTGAAACAAAATGCAAAATGAGAAGGATTTTTGTTTGGATGTTTGTTTTGTTTGACTATTTGTAATGGGTGTTGTTTTCTCTTTAATTCTCAGTTGGAAAGAGGGGGCAGATAAGAAGACAGACCATGGCTGATTAAAAAATATATATATATAGATATATATAGATATATTTTTTTTAAGTAAAAAAGGATAGATTGAGGCAGCTGGGTGGCACAATGCATTGTCTTGGACCTGGAGTCAGAAAGAACTGAATTCAGTTCAATCTCAAGCTCTAACACTAAATGTGTGACCTTGGGGTAGTCATTTAACTGTCATCTGCTTCAGTTTCCTCCTCTGTAAAATAGGTATGAAAACAGCACCTGCCTCACAGGTTTGCTGTGAGGATAAAATAAGATATTTTTAAGGCATTTTGCAGCCCTTAAACCATTATATCAATGCTCATTTTGATAATGACAGTAATGATCAGTTAGAAGACCCGAGTTTGAAGTCTAGCTCTGCAACTTATGTCATGTGACCTTAGTTAAATCACTTAAACCTCCATGAGATTTAGTTTTCTATACAATGAGGTAGTTAGATAAAGTGACTAGGGGGTCCATCCCTTTCATCTGTAAACCTGTGTACTCCTCTGATCTGCAAATAGCAAAGATAGCATTTTGGGGCCTATAAAGAATATTGCTTTTAACTTAAGGAGAACAACATGAACTCAAATAGATTCTTGAACATTTTCACTTGGCTTTGGGAAGTTCAGAAAGAACCAGTAGAAAAAACAGTTTAAGATGTTTTCCAGTTTCCCCTTACATTACTTGGGACTTGGGATAGAATTATATAAATATTTACAGGATCTAAAATAGCAAACCTGCCAGCGAGCTGGTTTTTAATTTAAAATCATAGCATGTTAGAGCTAGATTGGACCTAAGCAATGGAAAGGGGGTTGGTTGAGTCTCTCTCTGTTTCTCTCTCTTCATGTGTCAAAGTGATTTTCCTAAACCACAGGTTGGATCATGTTATCTTTTTACATGGTAAACTCCAGGTCTTCCTATCACCTCCAGATTCAAATAAAAATTCCTTTATTTGGCATTCAGAGCCTCTTTATAATCTAACCCCGTTCTCCCTTTCCAAGCTGCACCAGATATAATTTGTACTCTTCGATCCAGTGACACTGGCCTCCTTGCTCTTCTATCTTTTGGCTCTGGCTCTAGGCATTTTCTACTAGCTTCCGTGGCTTCCCTTAATAATTGCTAACATCTATAAAGCATTTATCACATGCCAGGCACTATCTCTTTACAAATATTATCTCATTTAATCCTCACAACATTTCTAGGAGGTAGTTGCTGTTATTATTATCCCCATTTTACAGATGAGGAAACTGAAAACAAACTAGTACCCATATATCAAAAAAAATGCCATATTTGCTATTTGCAGGTCAGATGACCATAGATTTAGAGATGAAAGGGATGGACCTCCTAGGTTAAACAGATTGAATGCCTTCTCCAAGATAACATGGCTATTAAGCACCTGAGGTTGTATTTGAATTTAAATCTTCCTGACTCCAAGTCTAGCACTATCCAGTGTACCACTTAACTGTCTTTAAGGCTCAGTTAAAATTCCATCTTCTACAGGAAGCCTTTCCCAATTCCTTTTAATTCTAGTGCCTTCCTTCTATTAAATATTTCCTGTTTGTCTTCTGTATAACTTGTTTATATGTATTTGTTTGCTTGTTGCCTTCCCCATTAGATTGGGAGCTCCTTGAGGGCAAGGACTATCATTTGCCTTTCTTCATATGCCCAGGACTTAGCACAGTGTCAGGGACAGAGTAGGCACTTAATAAATATTTACTGTGGCAATGTGGGTAAAGAGTTGGGTCTTGAGGTGAGAGACATCCAAGGTAGGATGATGGGCACACACAATTATTGGCTACCTTTGGGGGGGGGGGGGAGACAGTGTCTTATTTCCAAAAAGATCAGCTGTTTCTCTGGCATTCAGATTGGGATGGGTCTTAAATATCCAGTGAAGGTATTTGTATTTTGTCCTTGAGACCACAGGAGTTGGACAGTGGCATAACTAAATTTGTGGAGGATGGATTGGAGACAGAAGAGCCTCAAAGGTATTGCAGAAGTCTAAGGCAAGACATGATAGGGAATGTGGCTGTGTGAGTAGAAAGGAAACTGAGGCAAGAGATAAAAGCAATATAATTTGCCCACCATTTGAATATTGGGGCTGAGGGAGGAATCAAGAATGACTCCAGAGTTATGACCCTGACTGAGTAGGCTGAGGGTGGTGCCCTTAAAAGAAATACCAAAATCTGAAGAAGCAGAACATCTGGCAGAGAAGATCACCGGTTCATGTTTGCACATGGTGAGTTTAAGATGATGAACCATCCTGAAGGAGCTATCCAACAGGGAAGCAGGGTTGACAAATCAAGGTTAGGGTTGGATATAGAGATTTCAGACTCATCTGCACACAGCTGGTTGTATATGAGCTCACCAAAGCCTCTTCCTCTATGAAAACTCCCCATTTCTCTAAAGCAGATGATCCTTGCTACGTCTGCAAGAACAATATCCAGTTAAGTAAATTCAATACCCAAAATTTTTATAGTGATGGTTTGGATTAATATTTTATTCAATCAGCAAATTAGTCATGGGTTTACTTTGATAGGAGGATAGACTAGAAGACCTCTAATGTCCCTTCTTCCTATTCAATGATATATTAAGTACTTTTTGAATGCTTACTTGTATCTCAAGGGATATAGAAAATTCCTCTCAAAAAGACTAGTCTAGCACAGGAAACTAAACATTAATTAGCATTGTATAATACTTAGGTTTATATAATACTTTTAAAATGTTATTTTATCCTCAACCATAGGAAGTAGGTACTAATGTTATCCCCATTTTACAGATGGAGAAACCAAAGAAGACAAGTGATTTGCAAAGGGGTCACATAGCTAATAAGTGTGTGCAGCTGGATTTAAACTCAGACTATTCTGACTACAGGTTCAGTAGTCTATGCATTGGGCTACCTGGCTGCCTAGGAGATGAAATTAACATGCATGAAAAAATTAGAAAATGATTAACTGCCCCTCTGTGTTAAGCATGATGTAGTATTGGACCCAGAGACAGAGAAATCTGAGATCCGGTAAAGACCAAGGAAAGGTCCTTTGTCAAGAAGAAAGACCTCATTGACAATCTCTTTAAAATAGGAAGGCAAGCCAGATTGGTCTAATTTGGAGATAACAAACTACTAATACCCAAATCGGGGCATCAGGATGATGAAATAGAAGAGTTCCAGGCCTAGAGTCAAGATCACTTATTTTGTTGAGTTTAAATCCAACCTCACACTTAGCTGTGTGACTCTGTGAGAGTTATTTAGCCCTGTTTGTCTCAGTTTCCTCATCTGTAAAATGAACTGGAGAAGGCAGTGGCAAACTACCCATTCCAAGATCTCTGCCAAGAAAACATCAAATGGGATCAGGAAGAGTTAGATACGATTGAACAATACCAAAATCATGTCATTCATAATTTTAAAAATACCTTACCTACACAGATATCAGTGAATATTTTATTTTCTACACAGGTATATTATTGCTGATTTTGCATTATATGTTCATGTAAAAAATATGCTTTTCTTTGGTATAATTGTAAATAATACTTCATGTCAGTGTACAAAGGCTGGATTTTACACCACATAAAAATCTATCTAGAATCAGAGATTCACTTTTATCTCATCTGGTCACTTCAGCAACTTTGTTTCTGACAGAGCTCTTGAACACACATTAATGTACCAAATAAGACAAGAAGCTTTATTTTTCCAGCATCTTTATTCATATACCAGGGCTACAAATTCAGTCATGTTTAAGTGTAGCAAATTTTTTTTTTTTACTTAGAATATCAGTATGGCATTCAGAATGCAAAAGTGTCTGATAAAAGAAGAAATTTTCAAGCTACAAAAGCATCTCTGAGGGGGCAGCTAGGTAGCTCAGTGGATTGAGAGCCAGGCCTAGAGACGGGAGGTCCTAGGTTCAAATCCGGCCTCAGCCACTTCCTAGCTGTGTGACCCTGGGCAAGTCACTTGACCCCCATTGCCTACCCTTACCACTCTTCTGCCTTGGAGCCAATACACAGTATTGACTCCAAGACGGAAGGTAAGGGTTTAAAAAAAAAAAAAAAAAAAAAAAAAAAAAGCATCTCTGACCTTTTGAAAATCCAGAAAGAAAATGGGGAACATGTTGCTTCCAACAGTTCTAAGTTTAAATAAACAGCTTCAAATGTATTGACAGAAGGTGGTGTTCATTTGGAAAATCTCATTGGTAAATCCTAAAACTAAATTAATTAGATTACTTTCACATTGTTAGAAAAAATTCCCTAAAGTTTGGGTAATTACACAAAAATACACTGCTGTATACGATAAGAAATAGTAGTCAATCTTGTTACTGCTGTGTTTTTTAAAACAGAAAATGTCAAGGGGTTCTAAGAACAAGTCAAAAAATAATGTTGACCATTTCTATGTGTCTTCATGTCCTCTGAAAAAGAATCTGGAATATTACTGATTCTCACTAACAAGTCCAACACAAGACTGAGAAGGCAGAGTACAAGGAGAGCTTTCGAGATGTTAAAATTCCAGCCTAATACCTAGTTAGGCTAAGTTGCATTCTTTGATCCTAAAGAAATAGGGTTTAAAACATTTGTGACAGGAACCCTTAAGGAAAAATACAGCACTAGCAGAAGAAAGAAAGAAAGAAAGAAAGAAAGAAAGAAAGAAAGAAAGAAAGAAAGAAAGAAAGAAAGAAAGAAAGAAAGAAAGAAAGAAAGAAAGAAAGAAAGAAAGAAAGAAAGAAAGAAAGAAAGAAGAAAAAAAGGAGGAGTACTTGGTAAGATAGAAAACTGATGGATATGACTGAACGAGCTATGATTTACTAAAATCAGTCTACCTGACCTATACATCTGAAAGCCTGTTATTCTATAATGAAGAGTTTTATACAGGATGTTACTGTAATTCCATTTAGTACTCCTTTCTTTCTGTTATCTGAAGTCTCTTTGGAAGGGCTCTTGCTTCCCAGGCATTACAGAAAGTACTTGGACAGTTCAAGTTCCAAGTCTGAAAAAATCACATTTCTTGGACTACTGAGCAAATTGGCTGGTGGCAGAGGACAATATGACTGTTTGATCAGTCCAATACTTTCTGCTACTACTCTTGAGCTAAGCAAGAATCACCATTGATTGCAACACATGTATGTTATGACAAAAATGGTTCTGAATAAATAGATCTGAATCTGGGCAAGTCACTAAATCCCCATTTCCTAGCCTTTACCACTGTGATTCTAAGATAGAAGGTGAAGGCTTAAATTTTTTTTTAAATGAATAGATCTGGTAGTTCTTCACATTCTCAAGGCAGAACTGGTGATAAGTAGAGAGATCCAATAAGCTTAGACACCAAAAATCACTGTGCTTGAAATAATGGGAAAATACTTACATAGAACACTTTCAGGAGGCATTTATCATGTATCTAGCATGTACACAGCACTGAAATGAACTGAAAGGATTACTTTGATACATACTGTTCCAAGATGTCAAGCCAGTCTTTCAGAAGAATGTGCTCTTCATATAAACATGTTGCCATGTAAATCCACTTTATGAGACTTTGCTAAGTAGCACAGCAAAGTTTCAGATAACTCAGAGAGATACATGTCTAGATGTGATTTAAGGTAAAAGCTTTCTTTAATACGTATTGAATTCTTTCCACGCACAATGTATTTTGTAGCCTGTGGATACCTAGTATGCATTTGTTTATCCTCTACTAGACTGGAAGCTAGACTGCCATAAACAAACTATATCCTCCTCCCCCCCATCCCCCCCCCCCCAGGCTTAGTGAATGGGGAAACCACTGATTCAAATAAGACTCAAATCTTCAGACACTCACAATGTAGTAGAAGCTCTTTTATTTCATTCTTGCAAGAATGGGCACTCACATGATAGTGTGTTGCAAGTGTCACAGTGGTAAGCCTGAATATGTGGGTTCACAGCCTTTCTTTTATCCTGGTCCCTGAGGAAAAATGGTCCCTCCCCTCCTTCACCACTGGCTGTCTACAATCTATACATGAAAGCTAGTGAATCAGAACGCAGGCCAGCAATACCTAATTATACTAAATATTCATTTGGACCTAGCCAATCAAAGTAGAGCACATTTGCAATCCTGCATAATGTTTTTCTTCAACCAATCAGATGAGGAGAAGGTTATATACTGCCCTTAACACATCACTTCTCATGGATCCATGGGGATATGATTGGGGATGTAGACTCTAAAAGATCACCCTAGTGCAAATATTAATAATATGGAAACAGGTCTTGATCTAAGATACATGTAAAACCCAGTAGAATTGCTCACTGGCTATGGGAAAGAGTGGGAGGAGGGGAGAGGGGAGGGAAAGAACATGAATCATGTAACCATGGAAAAATAAGCTTAATTAATTAAATAAATTTTTTAAAATCACTTCTTATCTGTAACTTCTTATTTTGCCAGTCAGATGTACTTCTCAGAGCTGAGTCCATGCTATCTCTATTCCCCACACTAGCATAGTGCTTTACGCATTATCAATTTTTAATAAATGCTTATTCAGTGATTGGATATAGACCAAGACATAAAAATCAAAAGGCAAATGAGAGAATAATTTATTGAATACAAGGACCTTTAAAAGAAAAATCACAACTATATCTGCAAGGAGCCAACAGAACCCCCCCCCCCCATTGGTTGACACAGTCATAGTCTGGGAAACTGGGAACTGCAAGGCAGCCCCTGAGAACAAAAGCCCCCCATTATACTGCTTCTATGACTTCTTTCTCTCCAACTTTCCCTACTAATGGACTTGTTGTGATTATTATTCCCTCCCCAATACAGGAGAAATAATATGAAAGCAAATACTTATAGGATCAATACATATATATTCTACTTTAATCCCCCTAGGTTATTACCCCAAAAGATTACACTCACAGAATTAAAACCTAAAGATCATTACCCACCCCCCTCCTTTCCCTCTTCACAGTTACATTCATTCCCATCACAAGCCAGGCAAGCCAAGAATATCAATCACCTTCAAGCCCAGGTCAACAGGACATGCTTCACTGGTTTGTTATGTTACAATAGCCAGAGCAACATCTCCAAGTAACAGAGTGAAACACAAAAATGTGACTTGGAAATTGAGGAAAGTTTCAAATCTGGTCTGTCATTAAGTTGCCCTCTAACCACGTACCTAGCTACAAACCTCTGTGCTATGGCAGAACACTGTGTGATGCCTATGCACATAGGCCTCAGCACACAGTGTCTCTCACCTCATAATTCGGCCAGATTGTCACACTTAGGTGGAGAGAAAAACCTCAGACCCTCAGAGAGACCACTGGAAGGCTCTCCTTAATTATCCAAGTATATTGTAAAGCCCATTAAAAATCAAGGAATGAGGCAGCTGTGTAGCTCAGTGGAATGAAAGACAGGCCCAGAGACAGGGTTCCTGGGTTCTGATCTGGCTTCAGACACGTCCTTGCTGTGTGACCCTGGACAAGTCATTTAATACCCACTGGCTAGCCAGTACCACTCTTCTGCCTTGGAACCAATAACAGTATTGATTCCAAGATAGAAGGTATGGGTTTAAAATAACAGTAACAATAAGGAAAATGGCACTTAATGAAAACCTAGACTAAGCCTAGGGCAGCTAGGTGAGGTAGTGGATAGTGCTGTGCCCAGTCAGAAAGACTGGTCTTGCTGAGTAAATCCAGCCTCAGACATGTGTCAGCTGTGTGACCCTGGGCAAATCACTTACTCCTGTTTGCCTCAGGTTCCTCATCTATCAAATGAGCTAGAGAAGAAAATGACAAACTATTCCTGTATCTTTGTCAAGAAAACTCCAAATGTAGTCACAAAGAATGGGACCTGCCTGAAAAACAACTGAACAGGGACAGTGAGGTAGCATGGTGGATGGAACCAGAAGGACCTCAGACATTTACAAACTATTTGACCCTGGGCAAGTCACTTAACCCCAACTGCCTGTCTCCTACTACTCTTCTACCTTAGAGCCAACACTTAGTATTGATTTTAAGACAGAAGATAAGGCTTTGGGTTTTAGTTTGTTTTTAAAGAAAAACTGAACAAAACTAAGCCTACGATATTTACTTGAATTATGAAATATGACCACATAAAAGTCCGCCCTGTTTCCTGGTTGAGAAGTTAATCTTTTTTAAAGTAGATACAATATTGTTCATGAACTAAACTGAAAGTAAAATATTAATGCGGTTTGGACTCACTAAAATGTTTTTAAACACATCATGTTACAAGGTGAGAGTATAAAGAATCCAACTGTCTACTAATAATAATGACACTTCGCAGCTACTTAGTATATGGGAAGACACTTTTACTGCCATGGAATGGCCTTATCAACAAGGAGTTCTCCCACAGATGTCAAGAAAAGAGTTGAAACCACAAATCTCTTGGACAGTCCTGGGTGAAAAAATAAAATAAAAATCCTTTTTAAAGCTTCTTATTCTCTCCATGCATGTAAATACTCATCAGCTTTGGTGGGATGCTCCCTCAACACACTTAACTGTATCAAAGGCATCTGCAATGAAAGACTATTCATGCATTTTTAAACTCAAAAATATCTAAATGCTCCAAATAGCTCATTGTAGACTCCTGCTATACTTGTTCTAGTTTACTCACTTTGAGTTTTTCAGCCCTTATTTGACATTCTAATAAGCCTCAGAATGATTCTTTCAAATCAGTATTTGCTGCCCTCTATAAATGGTATGGGATAAACTATTTTGAAGACAGGAGCCTGAGCAATGCTAACACCATAAATGAGATGGGTAAACACCATCAGCAGAGGGATCTCTCTGATCTGTTTAAAAACAAAACTCATTTCCATTAGTTATCCCCAAATGATTTCCAAAAGAGTTTCCAGTGCTGTTTGTTTTTAAGTACATTTTCTAATTGAAGGCTCAGCACTGATTGCTTACTTGAATATGCTGCTTATTTTCTATTAATCTTCACTCCTGTCCCCAGCCACCCCAATCTTAGACCTTTCTGAATTTATATTCAGTTAAGATACTGCTGTTTCTTCTTGCCAGAAAGGGCCAGTTCACAGCCAGCCAAGCTCAGAAAAGTATTCTACAAAACACAAATGCAAAAGAGCCCAAAAGGAGTACTATTGATCCAAAGAGCAGGCAGGAAACATACCTATACACCGCTTGACTTTGGATTAAGAGTCATTAAAATGGAGTATTTATTAAAGTTTTAAAGGCTTCTAGCTCAGTGATAATGATCAAGAAAATCATATGGACACAGTTGTCCTTCTGACCTTGAATGATGGTTAACTGCATCTGTTATATGGTCTTGAGCAGATGGCAAGGGTCAAGCTGTCCCAGAAAGCATCTGGACATTTGCCCATTTACCTGGAAGGTAACTAGCACTTTTCTATATGGAAGGAAGGATGGGACAAAAGCAGCTCCTCCCAGCTCCTTGCCCTACAAATATCACTAAGCACATCATCAATCCTTTCAGCTCTACTCCTAGAAATTCTGCCTAGCAGACTCAATTTCTAGGACTTGAAAGGGGGAGAAGTTGGTCTGCAGGTGAGTGGACTATTGTCTATTAAGTGTTATTTGTGGGGCTTCAGCACTACTACTGCTACTACAGCATTCTTCTCACCTATAAATCTTCTATGCCCAGCCCATATATTAATATGGAATTTCAAATCTTCCCAACAACTTCTTTTATGTAAGAGAAAAGGAAACACCGACTTTCTTCCATCTGGCAGTTATTAGCAGTATTGACAAGCAGGACATGATGGAAATCACAACAATCTGAAAAATGCTATAAATCCACATGACTTTGAAGGAGTAAAACATCAAACTTAGGACTTTAAGACAAAAATTAACATTTCTAAAATTACCCATTCACTGCTTTTATACTACAATGCCTGGGTAAGGCTATTTTACAAGAAGATGGGAAATGAATTGCACGTTTTTCTTTAACCCTTGCCTTGTCTTAGAAATGATACTAAATATGGGTTGCAAGACACAAAAGCAAGACAGAAAAAAGGCTGGACAACTGGGGTTAATAAGTGATTTGCCCAGAGTCACTGGGCTAGGGAGTATCAGAGGTCAGATTTGAACCCAGGATCTACCATCTCCAAGCTTCGCTCTACTCAGTGAATCACCTACCTGCCCCCAAATCAGACCTTTTCAAACTTCTCATCAATGGAATAGGGAATCTGCTTCAGTGTGATCTGACACCTTGTGGTAGGGACGAAGGAAAGGAGAAAAATTTCAAGGAGAAAACTTACTGTTGAATTTCTCAACTGCCAGAATAAAGAAAGCAGTTGAGAAACCCAGAGAATGTGAATAGAATTGACCTTAGATCTCCTCATCCCTCCTCTTTATTTTACAGATGAGGAAACTGAAGCCCAGGACAATTTATCAAGATCATCAAAGATCTTCATGAGAAAAATCTGGATCAAATGGAAGGTCCTTGAGGGCAGGGAACGTTTGGTCTTTTCATTTGTATTTTTCAGAACCAAGCACAGAGCCTGGAACATCACTACTTGTTGATTGAAAGATTGCTGAGTAAACTGTCTAATACTTATGATCATTCCTGTGTGAAGAAGTTGAAAAGATAAAAACACAATCAAGAATCTCTATCCTCCCTGCAGACAAGGTCCAAATTGTCCTTTGTTTCATAGCTATAGCTTCTGTTTGCTGAACTTGCTTCTGATCTACAGGTTTCCCTAAACTTTTGTTCAGGAACTACCCTAACCACTGACTGACACATTTCTCTACCTTTCTGCATCTCAGGAGCCCCTCCTATCAGATGGTAACGGGACTAAACTCTGACAGTGTCTAAGGCGCCTTCTAGCTCCACTATTCAATGATCCTATATGCTGCATTTTGACATTCTTGTAAAAAGTGATCATCCTACCTAAGTTTACCACATAGCAAATCATTCTCTTTCCAGATCGTTCCTTTTTGTCCCATGGAGCTGGCTAATCAGAGACTCAGTCATTTTCCAGAATCAGCTAAATAGATCAAGTCCCCCTGAATCCTGCAGGAGAAACTGAGCTAATTTCCAAAGCCTACCCATTTCTTCCTTAAGATTTAAAAGTGGTGAGTTGAAAAGTTTCACTATAGGCTCCAATTCAGTAGCAGACTCATGTGGCCTCAAATATAGCTGAGGTCTGTCTCTGGAAATCCAATGTTTCTCTATGTTCCAGCACTAACATAAGATAGCAAAGAAGAATTAGTTGGTCTCAGATATTCAGTCTTTAGTCCTTTGGAACTATATGGCTATTGTAAATTATTAAAATACCAAACTGAATCGCACTTACTGAAGAGTGGAATAATGCTGAAGAAAAAAAAACATTTCCACTGTACATATATGACTTTTTAAAAAGTCAAACAGGGTTAAGTAATTTGCCCAGTCATATAGCTAGGGTCTGAAGGCTGGATTTGAACTCAAGTATTCCTGACTCCAGGCCTGGTGCTCCATCCCCTTTACTCCCTACCTGCCCCAGTGTGCATATATTTCTTTAATATGTTTGGAAGTACATATATCTCCACATTCATTGATTGACCTAAGAAACAACACTGTATAGGCTTCAAATCACTTGTTTTAGCCTCTCTTAAAATCTCACATTTCACTATAAAATATTTAAGTGACCTACAATACAAACTGTCTAAATGACAAAATAAAACTATCTAAATGAAAACTTTCAATTGTCTTCAAGTACTTTGAAAAGATATAATATCCTAATTTACACAAATGGAACAGGTATCAATAATACTATTCACAGTTCATTAGTTTTTAAAAACTAGTCTGCAAGTTTTCCCAGAGAACACTAAAGATAAATTTGACTCTTCATTAGGTTTATGTGTTGATATTATGGACTATCTACTTTAAAATGATGGCTTCTTATTTTAGAATAGAAGGGTGATCTAACAGGGCTGAAAAAAAAATTCTCTGAAATCCCTCTAAGTAAGAAAAGTCTCATTTAATTTAAAAAAAAAAAAACCCTTACCTTCTGTCTTAGAATCAACGCTAAGTATCAGTTCCAAAACAGAAAAAGAGGAAGGACTAGGCAATTGGGGTCAAGTGACTTGCCCAGTCACACTTGAACCCAGGGCTTTCTGTCTCCAGGCCTGGCACTCTCTCCATGGAGTCACTTAGCTGTCCCTTTATTTAATTTTTCAAGAATATGTTGCTGTAAGCTTCTGTTGCTACAATCTATTCTCAAATTATTATGTATTTGAGTCAACTGGAGGTACATGAACTTCTATAATTAATATATTTAATTACTTTAGTTTTATAAAAATTAATCTGATGACATTTAAAGAGGTAATTCTGACTGCCACAATGCAGGCCTTTGTTAATGTAATGTTTGCTTATGCTAACCAGATAGATGAAGGACACCCATCCAAAAATAAATTCTCTGAACATCTCTGTAGCCTAAGGTATTGAATGCTTTGAGATAAGAAAAGTATCAAAGAGAATTGTCATGTTTTCCATGAAGCTACAAAGACTCCTTGAAAAAGATGGCTTGTCCAATACTTCAAATATACTGATTTGTTTTCTGTTGTAAATTACTAAAAGTAAAAAGACAGCTAGTGCTAGTGAGCTAATAGTATATGGCACTGATAACACATGAGTTGAGTTTTTGGTGGGAGTAATTATTCTAGCCAAAATTGCTAATGTATATGGTTTGAAAGTATTGCTTATGAAAGACTTATCCCAAGTGGCAAAATCCATTAAGAAAAAGTTCAACTTGTGTTATGAAGGTAGTGCTTTTATCAAGCACAACTCTTATCAACACTGAATGTTCTTTTTTTTTAAGCCTTCCTATTTCTCCATTGTGCCGCAGGGATGACCATAAATACTGTAAATAATTATCATTCCACCCATAACTAATTGTACTAGTCAAGCAATGGCGCCCCATTAAAGAAAATTGAAATAAGCACATACTAGTGAAAACATTCCATTTCTTGTTAGGTATAATAACCACAATCATAGAGGAATGGTGAGCTACATTATAGTTCTAACTTCTGGCAGCCAAGAAGAATGCATTAATAAGTCAGTCCAGCCTTAGAACTTGTCAATAATCCAGGTGGCAGCTGAGCAGCACAGATGTGTTACACTGGGGCACCATTAAACTCATTTCACTTGCTAGGCTGGGTTTTATCACCTTTCACTGTCAAGTTATTGCTCAACTGCCTGCTCTCCTGGAAAACAACCTTTAAATGCCTTTTTGTCCCTGGTCTTCAGGGAGAATCCAGCATCTCTAATTGCTAATGGCAGAGTTGAGTGGTAGTTGTAATCTAGCTGCTGTTAAAAGCCCCTGCCTATGGGTACCTGCTAGAAATACTTTTTTCCACTTGTGCACACAGATCAACTAAATGACTAGCACTTCAAAATAATATACTGAATATGTCATTTAAGAAGTTTCTCTCTGAAAAAATATATATTTTAGGTAGGGGTGGCAGAAATTGGGCATTTCAGTGCATAAAGGAAAACCAGAGCTTTTTCCACACTGGGGAGAGGGGAGGAGGGAAGCAATTTTTTTAAAACACTGAGAATATTTAAAGTGCATATATTATCAACCTGACAAATTGTCAGCCAAGGCTTCTAAAACCTGAAGGCAGCAAAATAGGCAAAAAAAATTCAGCCATTCAATGAGCATCCCATTCCCCTTAAAAATGCTTTTCATGGAAAGCATCCATATCCAAAATGGGTGAGCTATAACAGCTCTAAGAGTGAGTAAAGAATTTTAGGCATTTAAATTTATAAAGGAAGTAATCTGCATGTGCTACAAACTTTCCCAAGAAACACGTGTCTAAGTCCAGACTAACCTCCAGATTCCCTGGCCAGGTGTCCCCCTCAACTTTAGGCCAACCTATAAAGGACCTATAGCACCCCATAGGCAGGACCCTCTTTTTCTACGATTTATTATTGTTAAGAGTTTCTTTTCTCTGGGCCACTGTACCCCATAGTTTGGGAGAATGAAACAGGTGCAATGCCCCCTTAGTTAAAACATCTTTCTAGCAAAGTATGCTTTCCTCCAGGCAAAGAAAACTCTTCTTCCTTCTCAACATTTCTCTAATTTGGCTGTATTCCTGGAGACTTTCTTTAAATTTCATTCACAGAAATCACTTTGGAGAAAGAGGGATTTAGAATCTTCTTCCCCAATTTCCAACCTCCCTCCCCCACCCCCACCCACACGCCTCGCTCCCGCCCCGCTTACAACGAGAGCATAGGCAGAGCTTTTCTTTTGGAAGCTTCTTTGCACCCCTTCTTTTCCCTCTCCCTCCCACTAAAAAAAAAAAAAATTCCCAGTAGTTTATGGATGAGAAATGGGATCACCCAGAAAACTTCCTACAACCTCACACCCCCAACTCAAGTCTTCAAGTCACCGAAGGAGATCCAAAGTTTCCTGAGTTCGTCCCTTCTTTTCTCTTTCCCTCTATACCCATCCCCATCCAGTCCCCCCAAGTCTGCAAGTTTGACCAGTGGGCAAATGTTTGCATTTGGGAGGAAGAAAAGGGAAGTGGAGATCATGAGTTAGTTCATAGAGTGCCCTCGAAGCTGCCCTCGGGAGGCACCGGCGCTGGATGCTGCAACTGGCAGGGACCCGAAGAGCAGCTCAAGGTGTAGTTGGCTCCGGCGTTATTATCCCAGAACTCGCCCTGCGCGCAACGGTAACAGACTGCAAAGTGGACGACGAAGACTGGACTCCCCTCCTCGGTGTTCTCCCGTAGCAGTCCTGGAGGCAAACATAGTGAAAAGTGGAAGCTCTCGGTGTCCAGGTCGCCGGGATCCCCAGCCCCTTCCTCCGAGCTCCGGGGTCTTAGGCCTAGAAGAGCTCGCCCGGGCTGCTCTTCTTGCCCCTGAACTTCCAGTCGGGCTGACTGGCCGGACTGCAGCGTAGCGGGCACGTCCAAGAAGGAGCGCCATTCGGTGAAGGTGTAGCGCACTGTCACCTCCCGGGGCCCGGCGCAGTACAGCACCTGGCCGGAGCCCTTCACCTCCAGAGAGAGTGGCGCGCCGCAGTCTACCTGCTCCAGGCACACCCGCTGTAGATGGAGGCGCTCGGGGGCAGCATTGCCTGGCCCCGGCAGCTGGAAGAGAGGCTGCAGGCGGGGCAGAGGCCGGGCCGAGGCCGGACTAAAGCTGCTGCCCTCCAGCAGGAGCGGGGAGAATGCCGCGGCCAGCAGGTCCCCGATCTGCTCCAGGTCCCGCTCCCGCATGGGAAAGCTCTTGTGGCGGTAGAACACGGCTGGGGGCACCTGTGGCTCCTCGGCCACGCTGAAGTGCTTCACGCTGGCCAGGCTGAGCCCCAGCGAATCGGCAAACTGCACCCGCTTCTTGCACTTGGTACAACAAACGCTCGGACTCAGCAGCTCCTCCTCTTGGGCGGTTGTGCCCCACTCAGCTCCGGGATCCCCAGGCTGAGCCTGAAGTCGCCGTTGCTGCTGCTGCTGCTGCTGCTGCAGTAATTTGGCTGCTTCCAGGATGGGTCCCGGAGGCAGGGAGAAGGAACGGGTGCGAAAGCAGCGGCGGGCATCCAGCAGCTCACACTCCAAGAGGCTGGCATCTCTTTCTGGGAGCTGGGGGCTGCCATTTGGAGAAGAGGGGGGACTCTGAGTCAGGGCGTCCGGACAATTGTGGCCGCTTCCGCCGCCGCTCTCTCCCAGACTAAGGGTCCTTGGAACTGAGTCCTCCTCGGTTAGCGGCGGGTCTCCGTAGGGCATCGAACCCGAAGACTCTAAACTCAGTATCTGGGGAGCCTGGGTCTCCATGGAACTACTGGGCCCCGACTGCGCCCCCCTGGGACTCCTGGATAGGGCAGCTTTTTTCCTCTGGTCTCTTTCGTGGGCTATGGGGCTTCTTGGTCAGCCTCAGTATTTTATTGCATAGCTGCATGTGTAGAAGAAAAGCTCTCCACACTAGACTCGCCCCCAACCCCTAAATCTGCCAGAGGCTCTGCCCGAGAGCTCTTCCACTTCGGAGTCTGCGGGTTTTAGCTGACACTGACAAAGGAAAGGGGGGGAAAGCAGGGGTGGGAGGAGGAAATCAACGGAAGGATAGCCCTTCTTTGGATCCAGAACTGGAATCGAACCTGTGATGGGCTGTGGGAGGGACCTAACTACGGAGAAGGGGAGACTTCGCCATCGCTCCACCTGAGGGGGCCTGCGGGGCCAGGTTTTCTGGAATGGATTTACCCCATTTGGCTCAATTTGGACACTCCAAACAAGTACGCAATTTAGGAGGAGTTGAGGGCGGAACTGTGCAATAGCCCTAAGATAAGAAGAATAAAAATATTTGCAAAACCAATTTACTTGATTTTCCTCGAATACCAACAGAAACTTCTTAGCTCTGTGACTAGGACAAGTATCAGCCCCTCTGAAGTTGCTCACTCCTCTGTACCATAGCGATAAGTATAGCATCCTTTTTATATGATTATTGTTTGGACCAAATAAGGTGATGTGTGTAAAGAGCTTTACTAATCTTAAAGGGCTGTATAAATTGTGAACTATTATTACCTGGGTGTAGAATAACATGCCCTTTTCACTTCTCTGGGTTGCATCTGGTTTTATAAAGTGATCGAAGGAGAATTTCGCGCATAACTAACAGCAGTCAAAACCGCGCACGTCCCTTTGCTGGTGATCAGTTGGATCGTCACCTCCTATTTTCCTGCCTCCAGGTGGAAACCTGTTCTGGGCATAGGAAATCCATTCTGGGTCAAACCAATTCAGCAAACAGATGAAAACGTCTTCAAAGGAGAACCATAAGCTTAGGTCTGTGGGGTCGGTGTGTTTTTTGACGGTATTGATTTTGAAGACTAGGTAGATTGTACCTACACCTTCCTAGAAAATCTGGATGCTTTCTCAATGTCCAGTCCCTAGCCGAAACTACCAATCCCTACACTTTCTTCCTTTCTCGTGGTTTCAAAAACCTGGCGCTGATTTATCTCCCACACAGAAAGTAACTGAAATTTCGGCTGGGGAAAACGGATCGAAAAGCGAGTCCCTCTTTATACCCGGGGAGTGCGTGCGGTGCAGATGAATTGTAGGAGACGGGGAGGATATGCCTTTCTTTTCACCTCCCGGAGATGAGAGACGTGGAAAGTAGAGGAGGTAAAGGAAAGGCCGAAATTGGAGGGCTCCACAGAGGCCGAGTTGGAAGGGGGTGTGTAAACCGAGCAGGGGGAGGTGTCTGGGGCGAAGGCGGAGACCTCTGGAATGAGAGGAAGTACAGTGAGACATTGACCACCGACTTCAGCGCACGTACCTCCCCTCCTCCCCTTCCACGCCCGCCCTCGCTGCGCGCAGCACACAACTCAGATCCAACACGTTGCCTGGTTCCTGGGTAGGGCTCTGGCCACTAGGCGAACTTCCTGGGCAAGGCGCAAGCTGCCCTGTGTTGGTGGCTGGGGTGGGGGTTGGAACAGCCCAGAGAAGGGAAGTTGGAGTGGGCTGGGGGAAAGGGAAAAGGCTTGGCTATGCAAAACTGCCCTGGCCGGGGGAGTAGGCTCTCCAGCTAGACGGACACCACCCATTTTCCTGGGTGTCTCTTTATTCTGGCATCTTTCCAAAGTACGTGCCCTCAGACAGAAGCCGCGTTACGTGACCTAGCGGTGCCTTAGCAACCTTCCCAGTCCAAGCTGGGTCTCGCTAGGACAGTTTGTGGCGCCTCGAAGCAAACAGAAGGGCTAGGAGGAGGGCGGACCCTTTTGCAGCCCAGCTTAATCTCTTTCGGTCTCCCCTAACACTGGAGGGCTGGACAGTTTTTAAACACGCGAAGGGGATGTGCGGTCGGACTGCCTTTATTTAAAGAGAAACTACTAGAGACTGTAAGAGGTAGGGAAAAGGCGAGAGGAAGGCACGAGATTTTCTGAGGTGTTTATCAATCAAAACATCAAACCACTTTGTACCACATTTATCTTAAACTTTTTTTTTCCATTCCTACAGTTAAAATGGTTTAGGAGTGATTGAATTGCGAGTGCAGTAGAGGATGAGAGGGGACATGCCAAAGTACTAACACTACCCCCGCCCTTAACATATGCAAAAAGAATGTACAGGGAACTGTCCGACTCCCAAGTAAAGTCGAAGGAAATTTTGTTTAACTCCTTTCCAGGTAGTATAATTAAAATTTTGAGTGAGAGCTCTCAGATTTTCCCAGAGCTTTTCCTTTGCTCCTGTTCTCACTCTTATTTTAAAAATTGCCTTCTAATATAAGTTGTTGTTTTTTGGGGGGGGGGAGAAACTTCCACCTCCCTCCCCTCTGCCTCCCATCTTGATGAGCTTAAAAAGAGGTAAATTTGTGGGGCTCTTATTCTAAGGGGTCATTGGAGATTTCCAAATGACTTGTTGAATTGACTGAATAGTGCGCTTTTGTTCTGACCTCTATGCTGTCCTTAAAGTTCAGCGCTAGGGGATGGGAGAGAATGGTATGATATGGAAAGGGTAGCCAGGGATGGATGGATGCAATGTGGGGGAAAGGAGAGAACCATGTCTCAGTGAGGGGTAGAAGCTGGAAGGAATAAAAAAGGAAATGGTATAACAAGATATAGCACAATAAATAAATTTTTGAGCTGCCTGTCCAGAAGGCACAATGAGTTGGGGAACAGGATGAGGTAAAAGAGCAAACAGCTGAGGTTGAGAAGTTTATTTGGGGAGCTGGCTTGATGGGCCAGTATCACAGGGTTGAGAGTTTTTAGGAGGCAGATTATGCTAACCCTTGGGGAAGAATAGAAGCTGACTAAAAATGAGGTCTCATAAAGAAGGCAGGGAAGGTTGCTTGTCCCTACTGAGGACCTCATTTTTAGCCAATTCCATCCCTGACTCTCCCAGAGCTTTAAAAACAAAGAACTCAAAAGATAGACAAAAATCAAAATAATTATCATTTGGCTTTGCCTCTTTCCTAGGCCTAGAGTTAAAGAAGAAAATCAAAGCTTAAGTACCTTGGCCATTTTGTTTTTCTCAAGCTTTCCTGACCCTGGCTAGTGCATGTTTCCCAAGCTTCAGTGAATTCAATGTAACCTGGCTGTTGCCCCCGCCTCCTTTTCTTAAAATTTATTTAAGCACCCTCTTTACTGTAGTTGGAGGAAGATCCAGTGCTTCTGTGTGGCTCCTTGAGATAATAATCCCAGGATGAATGATCTATATTGTTTTCTCAATTATAATCTGACAGAGACTAACCAAATTTGGGGCCTAAGAAATTAGGCAAAGGTCCAAACTTTGGAAATAATATCCTAGGTCTAAAGACAAAGATTGGAATGTGAATATCTCCCCTATTCCAGTAGACTAAATATCTTAGGAAGTGGCACAGAAGGCCAGAAAAACAATCTTGAGAAAGAATATGTTTTTGTACCCACTTAACCATGAACTTGCTGAACCCCACATGTACTCTTACTCCCCCCTCTCTCCTTCATTCCTGTGTTTTTTTCCTTTGTAAACCCTTCCCCTATTCAATAAACTTTGCTGGCAATAGCTACCAGCTCTGCAGGCCTTCTGACCCCAAAAGATTCTAATCTATCTGGTCTTTTATTTCTCACTCCTACCTAAGGGACCCTTGCCCCTGTCCTGAGCCTTTGGGGCTCTAACAATAATCTCCTTGCCCCATTAAAGACCCACTGTTAGAATTACTTTGATAGTTCTGTATTTTTTTTCAGGTTGACACCTCTAAGATTAGTGTTCATTTAGGACTGCATATATCTTGCACATGCCTGGTTATTTGCGTTGTCCATCCCAGCTGGGTCCATCCTATCTTTCCAGGCTGATGACACATTACTCTTCCTCAAATAATTTTCATTCCAGTCAAACTGGTTTCAAGTCAAACATGTCTCACCACCATACTTTTGTATAAGCGTGCTCTGATCTCCCTAAAAAAAAAATTGTGCAGATTTTCATGTTTACAATTTAAACACAAAGAGCTCATGATATTCTATTCAGCAATCAAAACCTCTGAAGCATAACTTTCTAGGCTATAAATACATGGGTACAAATGTCCCCGAAAAACTCCGCTTCCAAACTAAATGTATCACAGTTCAATCTGTGTGTGTTTTGGTGGCCTACTTTAAACTCCTAGAAACACATAGGACAGTAAGAAGATAATAAGAAGGTACATGGATTTTTTCTGATTTCTTAAAGAAAAGTCAAACAAACAAAACCAACCTGATATTTCCAATCAATACTAAATAAAGAATATATTCTCTTTTTCTTCTAATAAAAACCAGTATTTAATATATGAAAATGCTGAAGACAGGAAAGAAATTTTAAAACTGTTTCTTTAATGTTTCAAAGGAATAAGTTCTTACTTTACGTAAAATAGAACCCAATATGGTTTTTCTCACTCTCCCAATCATATCATCCAAAGGCCACTAGATAAAGTGCCAAAAAGGGACGGGTAATAAAAATTCTTCAGACATTTTATTTCTTGATTATATCATTTTATATCACAAACAGTAAATGCATAAACATGCAATCCAGTCTATCGGCTGCCTAATAAGCTGAAAGCCAGGGAAGTCCTTAGCCCTGGGATAGAAGCAGAAATCTGAACATAGAAGGCAAAGTAAAAAACTAGTCTAAAAATTTTTCTTAGCTGTCAGTGTTGGCTCTTTCAGCTTCTAGTTGCACCTCCCTCTATCCCCCTCACTCCACCTCTAACCACAAACTTCCCACCCTTTGCTCTCCCCCTACATTTTATTAAAGCACCATTTATAATGTTACAGTTAGGCAGGTCCACTGTAAACAAAACATTTCAGAGCACTGTGGCTCAGCTGTAAAAGCTTGCTTGCGAGTCAAAAGAGGGCTTTGGCATTCTCAATTTCATAGGTCTACATCACAGAAGTGTCAAGACTAATGTTCTTCAGGCTGATATTTAAGTCACTGAGCTGCCTGTATTTCAAGTGTAAACGTCATTTTTTATCACCACTAAAAGTGATCCAGTGTTCATTCATAGTAACTGTTTCCCAGTTGCTACTTTTCTCCAAGAGGTATAAAAAAGCCTTAGGTTTTTGTGAGGAAAAGGTAGCACTGTCACTAATGACTTCAGCTGAAGCTGTATGATAGGGAAGCCAATAAAGAAGCATCCCTGAAAAGTCACAGATCTAGTGGAGGGGCAGGCTGGGGGTGGGGGGTGGGGTGGGGGGACTGTCTAGCAGCAGCTATCACAGAGCTAGCCTAGTAGAAACAGTGTGATCACATCTGTCTTGGGATGCTGTCCCTGACTCGGGCATCAGAATAATGTAAGTGACTGGACAGACCCAACACAAGCAGGAACCTTTACCTAGATTGGGAGGATAGAGCTGTCAGACAGGACAAGGATACACAATGGTGAGTCTAATTCTGACTCTTGTTCTTTTCGTTTGAACATTTTCTTTCATTTTCGAGTGGAAGTTTCTTTGGGTTCCTTTAAGTGACAACTTAAATATCATCTTCTATAGGAAGCCTTTCTCAAATCTTCTTAATTCTAGTATTTTCCCCATTACTTATATCCTATTTATTCTTTGCAGAGCTTGTTTGTACATATTTATTTGCTTGTTGTCTCCCCCATTAGTCAGTGAGCTCCTTTAGGGAAATACTGTCCTTTGCCTCTTTTTGTAGCCCTAGAATTTAGTACAGTGTCTGGCCTATATAGAAAGTGCTTAATAAATGCTCTAGTCTTACACCTCTAATTCCCATGTGGTTTATAACCCTATCTACTCCATAGTCCAGGGCAGTGATGGCGAACGTTTTAGAGACAGAGTGCCAGGCTCCCTCACCTCCCCCAAACCAGGTGTCATTCTCCCCCCACCCCAGACCGTGTGCCATGCTCCACCCCAAGTAATGGGCATGCTCTGTGCCCCATTTACCCCACACAGGGGAGGAAGGAAGCATTACTATTGGGCTGCTGGAGGGAGGGGTAGGTGAAGTGAGGAATATCCTCAGTGCAAGTGAAGAAGGGAAGGGGAGTGACCTGAATGCTCTGCTCCCCTCCAGCTCTGTCTTCTGTGAGCTGCCCACCTTACTCTCTGTGTGCTCCCATTGGAGCTTTGCTAGGCAGAGGAGCATGGGATGTGAAAAAATGTGGCATGGAGGAGAGGGGGAGGGGGAGGGAAGCAGCTCTACTAAGTCCTTCTGCCTTTCTAGTAACAAACTAGGTGGAGGGAGGGGAGGAAGGGCGGTTCTGGGTGCCATCTTTGGCACCCATGCCATAGGTTCACCATCACTGGCCTAGGTCTTACTGCTCTTTTGCCTTAGAACCAATACTTAGTATTGGTTCTAAGACAAAAGCTAAGGTTTAAAAATAAAATAAAGAATAAAAGGCATCCTCTACTAAGAAAGGAAAGTCTTGGTGTTACAAAGTATATATTCAACACTTTAATGGAGTAACATATTAATTTTAAAAAGCTTTCTTCAAATTAACTATTAATTAAATATCATACGCTAGTGAGTGTTTGCTGACTTGTTTATTACTACCACAAAAGGCAACAGAGGGAATATCAATAGCTACCAACTCAAATGCCTACTATCTCATCTATATAAAATATTTATCAGAATAATCTACATGCATCTCAAAGACTTCCTTGAAGAGGATATTAAAAAGAATAAAACTGGCTTTTGAAAATAATACTCCATAGCAGACCACATTTTTATCATCATGAAACTAACTGATAATCTACTTATTCAATGCCATCCCAATTGAATTACCAAAATATTATTTTATTGAGTTAGAAAAAATAATAATAAAATTCATTTGAAAGAACAAAAGATCAAGAATATCAAAAGAGTTAATGAAAAATATAAAGGAAGGAGGTTTAACCATGTCAGATTTTAGATTAT
Source organism: Monodelphis domestica (assembly GCF_027887165.1). Taxonomy (NCBI): domain Eukaryota; kingdom Metazoa; phylum Chordata; class Mammalia; order Didelphimorphia; family Didelphidae; genus Monodelphis; species Monodelphis domestica. The sequence continues at coordinate 195,831,092 of NC_077229.1, read as the reverse complement.
ATATAAAGCAATAATTATCAAAACTATCTGGTACTGACTAAGAAACTAAAAGGTAGATCAGTAGAACAGAAGAGACATACAACAAACAGCAGTAAAAGATTATAGTAATCTCGTATTTGACAAAAGCATAGAGCCAAGTTTGGGGGATAAGAAATCACTATTAGATAAAAACTGCTGGGACAATTGGAAGTTAGGTTTGCAGAAATTAGGTATAAGCCTATATTATATACCATTTACTAAGATGAGATCAAAATAGACACATGATCTAGACATAAAAGGAAATATCACAAGTAAATTAGAAGAATAAGGAATGTGCTGCCTGTCAGATTTATGGATAGGGAAGAAATTTATGAGTCAAGAAGAGACAGAGAGCACTGAAATGTAAAATGGATAATTTTGAGTACATTAAGTTGAACAGTTTTTGTACAAATGAAATAAATGCTTCCAAGAGCAGAGAGAGAAAGCAAGAAACTGGGAGAGAAAAAATATAGACAATCTCTCAAATAGAGGTATCATATCTAAAATACATAGATAACTTTGTCAAATTTATAAGAATAAGAGCCATCCCCCAAATGATAGATGAGCAAAATATGAACAGATGATTTTCAGATGAAGAAATCAAAGCCATATATAGGTATATGAAAAATGCTCTGAACCAAAACAACTCTGAGATATTACCTTATCCCCCTCAGACTGGCAAAAATGACAGAAGGGCAAAATGACAATTGTTGGAGAGGATGTGGAACATTAATACATTGTTGGTGGAGCTGTGAATGACCCAATCATTTTGGAGAACAATTTGGAATTAACCGAGGGAGTTATAAAATTGTGTGTAAAACCTTAGACCCAGCAATACTATTGTTGGCTCTGTTCTCCAAGGAAATCAGGGAAAACAGAGAAGAACCCATATTTTCAAAAATAATTACAGCAAATCTCTTTATGGTGGCAAAGAATTGGAAATTGAGGGTATGTCCATCAACTGAGGAATGGTTAAACAAATTGTGGTATATGATTGTGATAGACTATTATATGTGCCATAAGAAGTCATGAACAGGCTAATTTTTTAAAACTTAGAAAGAACTTTATGAGATAATGAACAGTGAAATGAGTAGAGCCAGAAGAACATTGTAAACAGCTACAGAATTAATCCTGTAAGAATAAACTCTGAATGTTACCTCCAGAAAATAAAGTGAAGGTGAAAACATGAAAGACAATTTATATGTACATGTTGGTCTCCAGGATGATAACTTCTATGATTCAGGGAGAGTAGGAAGTAACTGGAGCACCTGTGAATGGGATTTATGTAGATATGAAGAAAAGTAAGCTAAATATATGAGATTTGTGACTTCATTTATGTAAAATCTTCTTTTTCTTTGTACATGGAAAAGCTTATTTTATTTGGTTTTGGAAAATTTGGAATGAATAAATAAAAATTTAAAAAGAAACTGATAGAAAAATGTAGGGAATACGAGATCCCCAACCATGCTCATTCTTTGTTGACTATAAAAAAAAAAAGAATTGGATTCAAAAGAACAAAATGCTACCTTAAAGGTTCTCCCTCAATAAGTTGTTTGCCCTGCTCACACCAAAAATTTACAAGATTCTTTGAAGAATATAATAATAAAGATAACCTCACTGATTGATCCCCCTGATATCACTATTAAACACCATAAAACAGAGAGAGATTCTCTTACCAGATATTCATTGCTATCATGGAGATGGTACAATGTAAAATCCAAATCAAAGGGGGATTTCCAAGATTTTCATTATCTCCTATCAACAGATGGCATTATTGCTGATTTCACCAAAGTCTTAAATTTTGAAAAGACGCATAAGTGAGCTCAAAAATCATTCAAAAGAGTTTGGCCTCTCCACCCAAAGAAAACCAAGTGGATAAAGAATGCCTGTTCAGATTCTGATAGGTAGTCAGTTAGACAACCTATAGAACTCAGGGCTCATTCATTAGTGTTTATATACACATGTCATCTTAGACAGATATTATAAATGGATAATGGGTTAGAATTAGAATGGAATAAAAGGGGGAAGCTGGGTGGCTCAGTGGATTGAGAGCCAGACTTAGAGACAGGAGGTTCTACGTTCAAATCTGGCCTCAGATACTTCCTAGCTGTGTGACCCTGGGCAAGTCAGTTAGCCCCCATTGCTTAGTTCTTATTGCTCTTCTGCCTTAGAACCAATACACAGCATTGGGTCTAAGAAAGGGGATAAAGGTTAAAAAAAAAAAAGACCTAAGACAGAAGATAAGGGTTTAAAAAAATAGAATAAGAGAAGAGCAGGCTGTCCTGACTTTCAGAAAATGCATGGGGTGGGGAGGAGGTAGCTAGGCAGCTAGGTAGCTCAGTGGATTGAAAGTCAAGCCCAGAGATGGGAGGTCCTGGGTTCAAATTTGACCTCAGACACTTCCTAGCTGTGTGGCTCTGGGCAAGTCACTTAACCCCCATTGCCTAGCCCTTACCACTGTTCTCCTTGGAACCAATACAAAGTATTGATTCCAAGATGGAAGATAAGGGTTTAAAAAAAATACATAGGGTTTTTTTTTTTGGATAGTTTGATTGGAATGGCACTGAATATTGGTAAATTAATTTTTAAATACTATTTTATTATATTATAATATTACATGTTTTATTATTCCTGTATTTTATTATTTATAATATTTTTATTATATTGGCTCAGCTTATCCATTAGCAATTAAATTTTTCTAATCATCTAGGTCTGCCTTTGTGTGAAAAGAGTTTTGTAATTGTGTTCATATAGTTGCTGGGTTTGTTTTGGTAAGTATACTGCTAGGTATTTTATGTTTACTGTTATTTTTAATGGAATTTCTTTCCCTCTCTCTTGCTGCTGAACTTTGTTGTTGGTAAATAGAAAGGCTGATAATTTACATAGGTTGATTTTGTACCCTTTTGTAGCTTTTTAAATGTTCCCAAACTTCCTCCAGAAACAAAGGCTCCATTTTAAAATGTTAATATAGTTCTAGTGTTATTGCATGACTAAAAAATATGGTACACTAGAGTATCCAAAGAATTGAAAATTAAGATCACCCAGAAGGCAATGGAAAGGCAGGTGTGAGTAGGCTTTAAACATGTTACAAACAGGGAATATGGAGAAGCAGAGTAAAGGATGTCATCAAAGAAATGTATGAGAGAAAAAAGAAGAGCTGGTCATGTGAGAAAAAGGAATAAGCAGTGGATAACCCACATGTTCCATTGATATCTTCATTATGTTAAGAGATAGGGAGGGGGACAGCTGGGTGGCTCAGTGGATTGAGAGTCAAGCCTAGAGACAGGAGGTCCTAGGTTCAAATCTGGCCTCAGACACTTCCCAGCTGTGTGATCCTGGTCAAGTCACTTGACCCCCATTGCCTAGCCCTTTTCACTCTTCTCCCTTGGAGCCAATACACAGTATTGACTCCAAGATGGAAGGTAAGGGTTTTTTTTTTTTTTAAGAGTATATTAGCAAGGTAATTTTATTGGTAGACAAAAAATTAAATCATTATCTTTTCAGCAATCTTGTCATCCTCTCTACTGGAGTTCTGTTTGAAGCACTGAAAAGAGGAATTTTACCAAATGAGAATCAAAGAGTTTTAAAAAGCTAATGCCCAGAGGCAGCTAAATGGCATAGTGGATAGAACCTCAGGACTGAAGTTGGAGGATCTGGGTTCAAATCTAGCCCCAGACACTTTCTAGCTATGAATTAGGCAAGTCACTTAACTCTGTTCGCATTACCCTTGCCCTTCTTTATGTCATAGAGTTTTCTTTCTTAGGAACATGGATAAAACAGAAATGTTTTACATGACTTCACATGTATCATCTATATCAAACTGCTTGCCTTTTCAATGAGGTGAGAAGAAGGGGAAGGAAGTAGAGAATTTGAACTCAGTATTTTTAAATGTATGTTTTAACATTTTTTACATATAATTGAGAAAAAATGTATGAAGAAATCAGAATAAAATAAATTTTAAAAGGGTACATCATTGGAAATTAACCAGAATGAAAGAGAGAATCATAGAAATCAGTTCAAGCAATGATGAGGATTTTGGAGAGCAGCATTGCTGATATCAGGGTGAGGGTGAGCAGTACTTCCTCCAGAGCCTTAGTCAGGTAATTAATCAATCAATAAATATGTATTAAGTATCTACTATATGTCAGGTACCGTGCTAAACACTGGGGATACTATAAGACTTAGGGAGTCTGTGCTAACTCTGTGGGAAAGAGAGATTCACTGGAATGTCAAAGTTTTTGTTCCTTTTCGGGAGGAACTTATGGACTATTTGGTCAGTGTTTCTACATCTATTTTGGGCTCCTTTGAGTATTTTTGCATTTTATGCACTTTCTGTGCTGGAAAATAAAAGCTGTCTTGTATCTGACATGCATTTGGTACCTTGAGTGCTAGTATAGTATCTGGGGACCTTGTATCCACATTTGGGGTGACCTAAGCATGAACTATATTATGTTATATAGGAGATTTTTCTGGAGCAACTGCTTATGTGATAGGACCAAGGTTCCTCAGTTTCTCTGAAACAGAAATTAGCTCCCTAAAAGGTGACAAAGTTGTCCTCAGTATCTACTTGAACCCTGCCTCCTTTGACAAAGTTTCCTGGTCATCTAAGGGCATGAAAAAATTCCACTCATGTGGAATGATCTTGGTGGATGTCTGAATACTCTGGGAGTCACCACAGGCTGTCTGCTGACAGTTTTTTCATCTGAAGACAAGAAATGGGAGGCATCAATAACAACTAAGTGCCATTGAATCTTTGTTGTTTATTCTGGCTATTGGGGCTAAGTGAATTTCTGTTTGTTAACTGTTCAATGCCTTATGAGTCCCTCATTTCATCCCCAAATCAAACCTAAACTAACAGGGTGCTGGAATCAGGCCCAGTACTAATGAGAGAAAGTAAACCAAATGAATCAAAGAGAGAAATTGCCCATCTTGGGGTCAGGTCCCCTTAGTGGATCCAGTCTGTGAGAATTCATTGTATTGGGGAGCTATACAAAATAGAAACACTTAAGGAACTCTGGTGATCACTATTCACATTCTCCTTCATGAACCAGATGGACTAGAAGTTAAATTATTTGCCATCAAGATTTATTGGGTTTCTAAGCTTCAGGTTTAATACTATATACATTAGCATTAAAGTCTTGTTTTTTCAAAAGATGAGATCATTTCTTAGGTAGGTCCTTCCCCCCCCCCCCTTTTTATTTGAGCAGGTCATGTGAGTATTCACACCTATTTTATTCAAGCAGAGCATGGGAGTTTTCACACCTGAGAATTCTGTCTATCAATGAAATCACAGATCTAGGGCCAGGTCAAGGCCCCTTTAGCAGAGAGGTTATTATTAACACTTCAGTTTCAAGGATTCATCAATAGTCTCAGCATGGTAGCTTCCCTCCATTGATGTTAATTGCAAATGGCAGTCCCTCTATGTATTGATAGTGTTCCAGAGTTAGTGGGATTAATAAATTAATCACCATTGGGCCAGCATGGGCAAGAGGCTCCCTGACCTTAGCTATGCTGGTCCTCAGAGGGCAGTTCATCATTATATTCATATGCCAAGTCTTCCTAGTTTAGCTTTTAAGAACTCAGGGTTCTCTTTTTCACCTGATGGGTTTCGGAAGTGGGGGGAGAAGCGGAGGAGGACATTAGCGGTGACATCTTTAAGTATTATTAGCATAACATTAGGTCATTTCATCAGGTTTCCAGAATTAAAATTTAATAGGATTTCTAAACCTTAAATGAGAATGATTCAATCAGCTCATAAAGTTCTGTTGAGTCTTCATATTAAGCCCACATATCTAATAACTTTTCTCCATAATGTAAATTAAGGTCTATGGAATTTTTTTTTCCTGTTTGGAAGCAAATGATTTTAGAAATATTCTGAACACATTATTTTTAGAAATTATTTTTACCTAATTAGCCGGTATAATGAATTAACAGGCCAGTAGGGTTTAGAGAATTCTATCTGCAAAGAAAATATTAATGTAAAAATAAGAAAATGAATTCATAGGAGAAACAACTGTCACATCCAATCAAATAGTAATTTGGAAACACCCAGAAAATTAACCAGATGGATTCAATCTTATTTTCCCACAAAAAAGGAACACTTTTATGGATTTTTGCTATAGTAATGGAAACTTCCAATAAAAATACCTTTTATCATAAGAGGGTTCAGTTCTACAGAATTTTTGACTTCCGTATTCATCTGAGAACTAAAATGTCTAAGAAAAGGAGCTTACAATGAATTGGGGGGAATTCTTGTTGCCAGGATCATTATAGCAACTCCATTTCCTATTTCTTTTTTCTTTTCTTTTCTTTTTTTTAATAAACATTATTTTATTTGGTCATTTCCAAACATTCATTGGAAACAAAAATCATTTTCTTCCCCCCCCCCCCCATAGCTGATGCATGATTCCACTGGGTATCACATGTGTTCTTGACTCAAACCCATTTCCGTGTTGTTGGTATTTGCATTAGAGTGTTCATTTAGAGTCTCTCCTCAGTCATATCCCCTCCACCCCTGTAGTCAAGCAGTTGCTTTTCCTCGGTGTTTTTACTCCCACAGTTTATCCGCTGCTTGTGGATAGTGTTTTTTAGATCCCTGCAGATTGTTCAGGGACATTGCATTGTCCATAATGGAGAAGTCCATTACCTTCGATTGTACCACAGTGTATCAATCTCTGTGTATAATGATTTCCTGGTTCTGCTCCTTTCGCTCTGCATCACTTCCTGTAGGTTGTTCCAGTCTCCATGGAATTCCTCCACTTTATTATTCCTCTTAGCACAATAGTATTCCATTACCAACATATACCACAATTTGTTCAGCCATTCCCCAATTGAAGGGCATCCCCTCATTTTCCAATTTTTGGCCACCACAAAGAGCGCAGCTATGAATATTCTTGTACAAGTCTTTTTCCTTATTATTTCTTTGGGGTACAAACCCAGCAGTGCTATGGCTGGATCAAAGGGCAGACAGTCTTTTATCATCCTTTGGGCATAGTTCCAAATTGCCCTCCAGAATGGTTGGATCAATTCACAACTCTACCAGCAATGAATTAGTGTCCCTACTTTACTTTGCCGCATCCATTTCCTGTTTCAAAAGCCACGAATTTCTCAACCTTCTGTTCTACTTTGCAAATACTTGTATCTGTTTAAAGAATCAGAAAATGTTGAGATCAGAAGAGAAGACCTAAGACTTAGAAGCCAAGAGCTCAATCTCCTACTTATAAAGATAGAAGGGAAACTGATGTCTTGAGAGATTTTTATGACTTGCCTCAGTTTCCCACAATTAATTAATGGTGGAGCAAGGACCAGAACCTTGTCCTCTCCTCAGGATAGGGTTCTTTCTCTTACCCCAGATCCCTTAGAACAAGAACTATAGAGTTTGCTGTTTCCAAAAGTAAATCACATTAGAGAAAGAGATTTATGAGACCAAAACAGAAGGAGGCATCAAAATAGCAATGAGAAATTCTGAAAGGGCTCTTCTTGTCTTATAAAATACTTATTTGTATAAACATCATGAAGCCCACTAGAGTAGAAATCCTGGAAATCAGGGACCATATCTTATACATCTTTTAATATTTCCCATAGGATATAGCATAGTATAGGTTTTAAGTACATAGTAGATATTTAATAAAGTTACTGAATAAATGAATGAGTCAATGAATCTTCCATTTCTTTCTATCTAAAAATCTTTTTTTAACTTCAGATCTCTTTCTTTTCCAATCTGTTTAAATAATTGCTCTGGGACAGCATGACATCATTGTATATGTATATGCAGTCATAACTAACATAGAGGAAAACAAGGATTTGTCTAAAAAATAAATGTTTAGCAACTTTGGAAGGGAGAGGAGGAATGCTTCCTCCTCGTGATGACTGTCAACCCTATGTCACCTTAACTGCCCCCAGGGCCTCACTCCAAAGGGTCCCTCCTTGCCACCTTTTCCCCTAACCCCTGAGGGGGCAAGTATAGGAATGCCCCCTTTTTTAATATGGCCTCTCCCAAAGTCCACCCATCCTCCCTGCTGCTGACTCCCCACAATCTAATAATTTTTGTACTGAGAGAAAATACTCTGTTTTATGACTCTGATAAGAAGTCCCCAGTATATGAACAAAAAGTGTGTGGCAGCAGAGAACTACGACCTCAGACTTCATTTGGTTCTCTGTGTCCCCTATATGGAAAGTCTCCAGACAGTGTTTTGACGTGATTCTCACCAGATGACCACAACCTTGTACTCTTAGAGTTGTCTATGTCACAGATGAACTCAATCAATAGTGGCCTGAACTTGGTTGCTAGGACAATAAACACAGTAAATTCTGTGTTTGGGGAAGCAGGGGAAGGGAAGAAGCACGTGGATATGAATGTGATTGCCACAAACTTTCATCTATGTCTCCTGTAGTAGATATTTTGAGTCAGGTCTTGTTTCTAAAATCACCTTTTACCTTGTTTACATTTTTAGGTCCCTACTGACACTGTTTGACGTAGCTTTTCAAAGCTACCTATTAACTTTGACCCAGTCAGACTAGCAGGTCTGGGAATATCATTTTAAGGCACGTGGTGTGGTTGCCTCTTCTATGATTTTCTCTCCAATTCTATCATTCTATCCTATCCTTTCATTTTATTTTCTTCTCTCTTTTTCACAGATTCATGATCAGATTCAAATAAGAATATGTACATAGTTGTTGTTTAGTCCTGTTGGACTCTTTACAATCCCATCTGGGATTTTCTTGGCAAAGATGGTGGAGTGGTTTGCCATTTCCTTTTTGAACTCATTTTATAGCTGAAGAAATGGAAGCAGAATTAAGTGACTTGTCAGGGGACTCATAACTAAGTAAGTGTCTGAGACCAGATTTGAACTCAGGAAGACTCATCTTCCTGATTCCAGGCCCATCACTCTGTCCACTGTGCCGGCCAGCTGCCTTTATATATTATCCTGTCCATGTTTATTGAATATCTATTATATGTAGGCACTAGGAATACTAACAAAAAATAGTCTCTTCCTTTATAGAGCTTACACTCTACTGAAGCTAAGAACCTGTATGCAGCTAAACAAAAGCAAAATAGCTACAACACAAAGTATTTAGGGGACTGAGCTAATAAAACTGGGGCAGGCTGGAGTAGAGCTGTGTATTAATCAGGGAAGACTTCCTGAAGGAGCCTCACCATGAGCTTAACTTCAAAGAGATCTAGGGTTTCCAGGAGGCAGAGGGGCATTTCTGTGCAAAGGCAGAGGAACAGCAAGTAGGCAGTTTTAGCTATAATACAGTGTGTGTGTCCATGTGTCTGTGTGTATATATACTCCATATTTCTATATATTCCATAAAATTAGCTTGGGAAGATAGGTTGGAGTCAAAGGGTATGACTTTAAATTCCAGAGGAGAGTATATTCCATCTTAGAAACAATAAGGAGATGCTGGAGTTTCTTGAGCAGAGAAGTAACATGCTTTAGGAATCACAATTTGACAGCTGTGTTGAAGATGAACGGCGAAGGACAGCGCCCTGTACAACCTGATTGGTCCCTTCTTGCTTTTCCAATCTTCTCATACTTCCCTTCCATCCATAAATTGCAATTCCATGGCCTCCTTGCTGTTCCTCACACCAAACTTCCCATCTCCCAAACCAAGGCATCTTCCCTGGCTACCCCCATTATTTGGAATTCTCTCCTCACCCCTCTTGGCCTCCTGGCTTCCTTCACTAAAATCTCACCTTTGCAAGGAGTGCTCTCCTGTCCTCTCTAATCTTGGTGTCTTCCCTCTGAGGTTATCACCAGTTTATCCTGTATATATCTTGTTGGTACATGCTTGTTTTCTTGTTCTCTTTCCCATTAGATTGTAAGCTCCTTGAGAACAAGAACAGTTCTTATTTATCTTTCATCTGAAACATTTAACACAGTGTCCATGGGGTTTAATAAATGTTTGTTGATTTTGATTTTGTGACTGACTTGAGAATTTTTTCCCCGACCTTCTAGTGCATACAGTTTGATTTTCAAGGGAGCTTCTTTGATTCAAATTTCAATTTTGTGTTCTTATCAAGTTTCTAATTCTGTCCCAATTCAAAAATGTTGTACATGTCTAGGTGTTCTAGCCAGGGGCGTAGGCTCTGTACAGAGATATTGTGAGGCTCAAATGAGATAACCGATGTAAAGCAATTCACAAACCTTAAAGTTTTCCTACAAATGGCAGTTATTATTATTATTAATTAATTCATATTGGCTTCCAGTCACCAGGCCTGCAGGATGGTGAAGACTTCATTCCTCATCATTTAAAATAAATATAATTTATTTAAACAAATGGCAAGGCATTATCCCTTGAAAGTAACAAATCCAGCCTTCACTGCTGTTCTCTTTAATCATATGATTCCGTTCATTTCCCTCAAATGCCAGATCCTTTCCATTCCTATTAGCAATTTTATCTAGATTGATTTTACTGTGAATGTCTCTGGATAAGCTTCAGTGTATGAAAAAATCAGCCTAATTATTAATGAAACACCAAGACTCGGGCCTTTGAGCACCTCCCCATGAACTGGTGGCCAGGGGAGTGCTGGTAAATGTTTAACAACCTGACTCTAGGGAAAACAAAAAAGCATGCACACACACTTTTAACTCTAATCTACATTATTAGCACTTTTGGTCTAAACAGTCAACAGAACATTAAATCAAAGCCTGATTTATAGTGATTACCAATTTAGGGCTAGGTACTTTCTGCATTTCAGACATCCGAATCAGCATCCAATCAGTCCTAATAACTTGAGCTAACAAAGAGTGACAGCAGCTATAACTGCCACAACTGGGGTTGGTTCATTTCTCAGTTGCCATGGCATCTGCACAGCTCAATTAATAGGATATTGACAATGATAAGAGAGTGAAGGAGGAGCCCACCACTTAGGGAATGGGGAGGATTCACTGGTGGCTGATGAGGAAAGGCATGGGTAGCTCATTGAGAACAATAGAAAGGTCTGTGGTTTGTTTTTTTTTAAAGAGAGATTGTAATTATGGTGGCTTCAGTTAAGAGAGACAGAGAGAGAGAGAGAGACAGACAGACAGACAGAGAGAGACAGAGAGAGAGAGGGAAGGAGGGAGGGAGAGGAGAATAAGTGAGAGAGAGAGACAACTCCTACTATGTAATAGCGTTGGGGATACAAGGACAAAGTGAGAGGGAAAAAAACAGTCTCTGTCCTGAAGAAATTGGTGGATAAACCACAATACCAGATAAATGAAGTCAAGATAAACTGAGGAAGAAGAAAACAAAGTAGAAAAGTAAGGTTCTGAGTTGAGAGGCTGTTGTGAAAGATGTGGAAATTTTTAAAAATTAATTTTATTTAAAAATTCTTTTTGTAAGATACACATGTCTATTTGGGTTGTAGCTGATGTAAGATATATATAGCCAAATGGAATTTAATGCATATTTAATGTTAAGTGTGGGTATCTGCATGAATTGTTTAATTGTATAGACACATGATTTCTACATCTTGAGGAGAGAAGAAGAAGGGGCCTGGGTGGTCACTCCTTCACTTGCCTATCTTGAACAGGTATATTCTATTAGAATTATGTCTATTTGCACATACCCCCTACCACCACCACCACCACCAAATTCAGCTTAGAAAAGGGTATGACTTTTTTTTTTAAGTTTCAAAACAAATGCCACTTCTCTAGTCGTTCCTAAGGGGAGGGTACACCCTTATCTGACAGCTCCTTCTCTGTCTCCTTTGCTGGATCCTCCTCCATATCACTGCCTTTAACTAAAGGTGTTCCTCAATTCTGTCCTGAGCCCTCTTCTCTTCTCCTTCTATACTATTTCCCTTGGTGATCTATCTCATTAGCTCCCATAGATTTAATTACTACTTCCTCTATGTTGATGATTCCCAATTTCTATGCTGATTTCCAATCTCACATCTCCAATGGTTTTTCATATGTCTTGAAGTGAATGACCAGCAGACATCTTAAACTCAATATATCCAAAACAGATCTCATCATCTTTATCCCTAAATTATCTTCCTTATTATTGTAGAGAGTAACACTACTCTCCCTTCTCCTAGTCCCTTAGGTTTGCAATCTCGAGTCACACTAGATTCCCCACTATTTCTCCTCCTTTCCCCCACATACCCAAGCTCTTTTGAATGCCTGTCTTTCATCTTTGCAGCATCTCTTGAGTGTGCCTCATTCTCTCCTCTGACATGGTCACTCCTCTAATGTAGGTCCTCATCATCTAACACTTTGATCACAATAGACTGCTGTTGGGTCTACCTGCCTCAAGTCTGTCCCAACTCCATCCAGCTACTAAAAGTGATTTTTCTAAAGCTCAGATTGGATCATGTCACCTCTCTACTCAATAAACTTCAGTGGCTTCCTGTTGCCTCTAGGACCAAATACAAAATGCTCTGTCTGGCATTGAAAGCTCTTCCTAACTTAGCCCCCTCCTACCTCTCCAGCTTTCTTATATCTTATTCCCCACCTCATATCCTTTGATCCACAGCATTGATCTGGCTGTTCTACAAACAACCCATCTCTCTGCTCTGGGATTAGCTGTCCCCCATGTTGGAATGTTTTTCCTCTGCTCAGTATACTGACCTCCCTGGCCTCCTTCAAGTCCTAAACAAAACTCCACATTCTATAGAGAGCCTTCCCCAAGACCTCTTAGTTTCACTGCCTTCCCTTTGTTAACAATTTCCTACCTAGCTTGTATATATCTTGCATTGTATATATTTGTTTGCAGGTTGTCTCTCCATGGGCTCTTTTAGGGCAAGGACTTTCGTTTTGCCTCTTTTTGTATCCCCAGCATTTAGCATAGTGTCTGGCACCTGGTATGCACTTAATAAGTATTGATTGCTTGATTCAAGGGGAAGGAGATAGGGAAAGAGCCAGAAGAATGATTGTATTTGATGCTATATTAGCCTCAGGGATTAGTTGTTGGGTATTTTGGGGGTTTGTTTGGGGGAGCTTTTTAACCACTAGAGAAGTCATGAACAGGTTCAGAAATCGATTAATTATGTGGAAAGTCACTGAGAAGTGAAGTAGAGGAATTAATTAGACAACATTGGCTGAGCTGAGCAGTGAAGCCCTGGCCTGAGATGGGGGTTCCTTGTAAAGGTTTCTGCCATCATGCTAAAGAAAAAATGCCCATTAAATTGATATTGTCAATACCATAGAAGTAGTTTCTCTACAATTTTAACACACTATCTCAAATGGAAGGTTTGCCTACTTTCCTGACACTAGACAGTTGAAAATAGTAGCTTTAACAACCCAAAGGAAGATGTGTGTATAGGGATACAGTGGATGCTGCCCATCATGGCCCTTTTGCTTACTAAGTATATGTCCTTGGGCAAGTCGCTTACCTGATGTAAGGGCAGTATACTCTGTAAAGATGAGTAAGGAAACCTCAATGACCTTTTGGGTTCCTGGTCCTATGAAAACATTACAACATTCTACTTGTCTTCAGGGCTATGGCCTGTTGAAACCCAAACTACTTGATAAAAAGTGAAAGATTCAGTTAAATATCTAGTTGTTTTGTCTACTGGCACCAAAAAATATAAAATGGAGAGAAGAATAGAAAGAGGTTGGGTTTTTTTTATTAATAATTAATTTACAGATTGAAAGAACCTCTGCTATCCTATTTAATCCAATGGTGACTTGTGATTCACATAAGTTCGGTCTTTGTAATTTGGGTATCAACTCTCTATCTTAAGGATTCTGTGGGTCTGTTTGGATTTATACATTAATGTTGAAGTGCTGTTATTGATTTCTTTTTTTAACAAAACCAGCCAAGTAATTATTTATTGTGCTATGGAACAACAACCTTTAGTTCAAAATATAATAGAAATTCAAAGAAATATATCTGTTATAAAGAACCAAAAAAGCAGAGAAGGCTCTGCTTTGTCTGATGGGAAATTTTTGAAGGAAAAACACCAGCTAAGGCATTTTTAGTGTCAGAAAATTAGCCATGTTCTATTTCTTTCCTCCTTCGGAGTCAGTTAGATCCCATTAAGTCCTTTCCCCAAAATTGCAGTATTGTGGCTGCTGACAAAGAAAAGTCAGATGCTGGATGGCCTCTCCGGGGACTCTGGGCACTTCTCCTTAATTGGCTTGAAGAATTACCACTGGGTATCAAACATCTGCCCCCATTCTGTGCCATGTCAGAAGCCAAGGGTGGGGAAGGGTGAAAAGACTGAATAAGAATGAAGAATGATACCTTAATCTGCCTGGTTTCAAGGCCCTCCTCCTGCCTAGCCAAGAGAGGGTTTTCTTTCTGCTTTCATTTTCTTTTTCAACTCTTCTAGGATTCTTACAGGAACCTCTTCCCAAAATGTATTTTTTTCTTTCCAATTTAGTTACATGATTAAGCCTCTTCTGATGGTGTCCACAGGCTTCCATTTGTCAGGGATTGGTGATTGCTCAGGAAGTACTTCCTGTCTGTAGTCAACAAGGTTGGCAAATTACTGGATTCCTCTTCTCTTTGCTCCCAGGTCTTGCTATTTATGATGTCTTTTGTTTTCTCCTTTGTCTTAAAGCTTCCTCTCATGTTTTCTCTCCATTACTTTCACTGATCCTTTTTAATAAGGTAACCAAGTCTGTTCCATGGCCTGTGCCCTGGGTCTCCCTGGCTACTTCTGGGGATAAATGGGGTCACCTCTGAGGCACTCATCAATTTGGGATGACAATCTCCTCATCATATTGCTTCACTAATTAAGGAGTAAGGGATCAAGTCAGGGTTTTCTACATATCTTAAAGCAAAAATTCAGAGATGAGGACATTTTTGAGAAAGTAGCAAGGGGGCAGGGGGTAGTGAGGTGGTCAAATGGACAGAGACCAAGGCCCAGTAAAAGGAGGTCCTGGGTTCAAATTTGACCTTGGACAATTCCTAGCTTTGTGACCCTGGGCAAATCACTTAACCCAATTGCCTAGCCCTTATTGTACTTAGTATTCTAAAACAGAAGTTAAGGGGGGGGGGGGAAGGAAAAGGTAAAAAAGAAAGAAAGTAGCCAGGGTAACTCAATTTATATACATCATGGGATGACCCTGTTAGAGTTACTTTCCTACTCCATTCTTTCTTTTTTGTTAAACTCTTACCTTCCACTTTAGAATTGATACTAAGAAACTAAATCCAAAACAGGAGAGCAGTAAGGGTGAGGCAATTAGGATCAAATTAATAAATGCCCAGAGTTACATAGTTAATGTGAAGCCACATTTAAACCTAAGATCTTCAATCTCCAGGTCTGACTTTCTATTCCCTGAGCCACCCAGCTGCTCCAGTCTTCCTCCATTTTTTTTTAACCCTTGCCTTCCATCTTGGAATCAATACTATGTATTGGTCCCAAGGCAGAAGAACAGTAAGGGATAGGTAAAGTGATTTGCCCAGGGTCACACAACTAGGAAGTGTCTGAGGTCAAATTTGAACCCAGGACTTCCCATCTCTGGGCCTGGCTCTCAATCTACTGAGCCACCCAGCTGCCCACTCTTCCTCCATTCTTAAACCCTCATTTCTCCATAAATTTCCAAGCTCTCACTAGTACCCATTGGCCATGTCCATCTCAGGAAAAGGACTGTATAACTAGGGTCTGACCAATGAGAGAGCAGTCTTTACAAGCATGCTCAGTGTACTTGGCCAGATGAAATTCCCCCAAGTGGACTTCAGAGAAACCAGGCATTCTATGATTCCTGTACATTTAACATGTGAAGAAAAAGCCTTTGATTAGCAGCTGAGCTGGGACTGGGAGTGCCTGTAAAAGACTCCTACAGGGTTGACTTAGTCTTTCTCTTTTCTGATGGTGATCAAAGGGAGACATACTGTAAGCCTCTGAGAGGGAGGCAGACCTTGAGCCTTTTTATCCTCCCATCTAGACTTCCATCCTCCTGTTGGTTCTGTCTCTTATGTATCTCTTCTTTCCTGCTCTTTAGGAAAGAATTATTGTGGATGGCTGAAGCTCGCCTGCTCTGAAAAGCTACAAGTTCCATGAGGACAAGGATTGTCTTTTACCTCTTTTTGTAGCCCCAGCATGTAGTGCCCACCACAGTACCTGGCATACAATAGGCACTTAATAAATGCTTACTGATTGATTATCTGAGGCCAAGCCTGCTCTGATGTCTAGGGATGTGAGTGCATGCCAGAGTGAGGAATTAGTTATCTGTTCATCCCAGCACAGGAAAGGACAGTGGGGGGAACAAGAGGCTTGGCTATTGCCATTGGCTACACATATATTCACCAAGTGAAGTTGGTTGGGTAAATGGTTCCCATGGAGCCAATCTCTGTCCCCAGTGAGGGGAGAGAGGAGGTTTTATCTTTCTGTTCTTGCTCTATCTTCTCAGCAAATATCCCTTTTGTAAAAGTTAGCTGATTTTAATCGGTTCCTGTTATTAGGGTTCTAATCAATGCTATTGATGATATTCAGGAGATATTAACTGGCAATTAGTTGGGTGATATTGAAGAGATAATTGGAGACTGGTATGTGGGAGAGAATACACCAGAACAGAGCTCAAACTGATTGCATCAGAAAAGAGCATCCTTTGTTTCTTAGGAGAATTTCTGGAAGCCTGAAGGGAAGCATAAGGAGCCTTACACTAGAACCCCAACTTGTCAGTGACAGTGGAAGTTGGGATAAGGACTCCCAGAGCTTTTGCAGACTGCAGAATACTTGCTATATTGGGCAAAAAGAAGGTAATAGATTCCTAAGAGCTTGGCAGAACACTTTTTTATTTGGCCTGAAGATTTCATATGTATTTTCTCCACCTTCAGTTTCTTCAGGGCAATGATGAGGAACTGGGCCCTAAGGCTTTTCCTAACTCCAAATACTGTGGATATAAGTCTCTTGAGGACATTAAAGTGGCGGGGCAGATGTTACAGAAGGCCTGGTGGAAAGGCAAAACTTAAGTTTATTAAAGGAAACATAGTTTTTGTCCTTTTAATAATTGTATCTCTCCAAAGGTGGTTTCAAACCTTTTTAGTATCCCCTTAAAAATGCTTTATGAATCTCTCCTCCTTGAGGTTGCTTGACCGTACTTATATTTTCAGTCTGTACCCCTGTTCTTGGTGATAATGAGCCCCATGTGTTTACTATCTGTTGCATAAAGATCCACTTCCTTTTATATCATAAAATTTTAAAAACTAGATAATTGTATAGATGAGATAACTGACTGGTTTGTTCAAGTTCACATGAGTGTTTAGTTTCAAAGATGGAACTAGATTTCACTTCATCACTTAACTCGTGGTTACATACTGTTTTCATGAGATCACACTAATTTAATGATTCCATAAACGTCTATTAAGCACCCAGCAGGCATAAAACACTGTCCTAGGCACTAGGGGATCAAAGAAGACATTGAACACGCTCTCAGTAAAGAAAAGAGATACATAGAAATATGGATGACTCAAGAGAATGAGACACCAAGGAGCAAAGTAGCCTAGAAAAGGGCTCAGCCAGCCCTCACACCAGAGATATTAGACTTCCCTGAACATCCTGTAAACCCCTGCCAAGGAGATTCCAGATAAAGTGCTACAAGATAATTGGGGTCAGTTTGAGAGTATTCAGGGACCTCTTCTTTAATTTAATTTCTTTAGTTTAATTTTTTACTATATTATTATTACATAATACATGCACACATATACATATATAAACAATATACAAGAAACAAAGAGAATCATAGAAAACTGAAAGTTTTTGTTATGTGACATTTTGAACTGTGAATTTTATATATGCTTTTTAAAAGTGTGTTTAATTTAACACAATAGTAACAAAATCTCTCATTTTCTTTGTGTACCCATCTCCTATGTATTTTTGAATTGTTTGGGGTTAAGGAATTCATGGTGGAAGTGGCATTGGTTGATGAAAAGTGAAGCTTATTATCACAGAACCCTCAGGAGCTAGAGGAGAGGGTAACAGGTAGTCTTCGAGATAGAGCTCTTCAACTAAGGATTATAATTGAGGCAGGAGTTTATAGGGTGTTCAGGGAAGTCTAATATCTCTGGTGTGAGGGCTTGCTGATCCCTTTTCAAGGCTACTTTGCTCTTTGGTGTCCATCTACTACCCAGTGCTCACCTGAAGCTCCAAGAAGCTGTAGCATGAGCAGAAGCTACACTCTAATAAAACCATCTTGGCACAGGAGCTAAAAACAGGTTGAGGGTAACTGAGAGGCAGTGAATTGGGGTGGGATGTCTACCTCGGGCATGTGAAGACACTTCCCCAGGTAAAAGGGCTGGATGAAAACAATTAGTGCCAGCAGCCATGAAGGCAACTGAGACAAGTGCTGAGAAGTACTTAGAACTTGGTCAAATATAGAAGAAGCTAAAGCCATCCTGAGTCATCATAACTCCTCTTAACTTTTGTCTTGTTGCTGGACCTGGTTGACTATGGAAGAGAGAGTGAGGCTTTGTGCAACTCTGTCTCCCTTAAATACAGTTTATGTTTGAATCAAGTAGGAAGGGCAACAGCCATAACTGAGTCACATTAGAAGACTATGAGACATTCAGAGGAAGAATTGTAGGAATAGAAACACAGAAGAAAAACAACTGCTCGACTTTAAGGTAAACATGGCAAAACATGGCAGCAGTCTAGATGCAGGATACTTCCTCTCCTCAGCATGTACCGATATCGACTACCTTAAAAGACCAAAAACCTCAAATTCATTTGAAGGAAGGGACTCTACAGTAGGGCACAGAATTGAAGGTGCATGGGATTTGGGAATTGCCACACTATAAGGGGGTGGAAAAGCTCCCACCAAAACGCAAGTTGATCTACCCTTCCCTACCCCACCTATAGAGCCAGAGTCAGAGCCAGAGTGCATCAGAATCAGTGAGTGAGCAAGGGGCACCTCTAGAGTGAGTGAGGAGCACTTCTAGGTCCTTGGCAGCTGACTAAGACCACCAAAGACCTACCCCTGAGATCAGTTACACCAGAAACCCCAGCAGGTTGAAGAGCTCAGGCCGTGGGCACTTGCGTGAAGATAGCACAGAGAAGGGCAGCAAATAGCAGAAGCTGTGGACATTTGAGAACTTGCCTCAGGCAAAATCCTTGCTCCTTAACTCCATACACAGAGAGCCTGCCCATCTCAATCAGATTTCTGACTAAAAAGGGAAGGAAAAACCTCCTCAGTGATGGCAAATAGTGGCCAGGAACAACAACCTCCCTCCAGCAAGAAAAACAAGAAGGGACTGACCCTGGAAAATTGTTACAGAGGAAAAATACAGGCTACAGAGGAAATAGAAGAGGAAACTCAAATAAATGCACCAAAACCTTCCCCCCCAAAATGGAAATTGTCCACAAGCTCTTGAAGAATTTAACTTGGAGCTTATCAAACAGATGGAAGCCTTCTGGAAAGAAAAGTGGGGAAATAGTGCAAAGAGAAAATAACAGTTTAAAGGACAAGAACTCCCAATTGGAGAAACAGCTGGAAGTCATTCAAATACCACAGAACTACAGGGAAGATAACACAGGATCTGGCTGCATCTACACTGAAAAACCAAAAGACATGGAATACGATATTCTGGAAAGCAAGGGAACTAGGTCTACAACCAAGAATCAACTACCCAGCAAAACTGACTATATTCTTACAGGGGAAAGTATGGTCATTCAACAAAACAGAAGAATTTCAAGAATTCGTAAAGAAAAGACCAGACCTGAACAGAAAATTTGATGTCCAAGCACAGAACTCAAGAGAATCATCAAAAGGTAATTAAAAAAGAGGGAAAAAAGAAAAACAAAACAAACAAACAAAATTTTTAAGAGACTCAATAAGTTAAAATGATATGTATCCCTATAAGAAAAGAGGTCATTGGTAACTCTTAAAAACTGTTGTTATTACCTGGGCAGCAAAAAGAAGTACACTTAGAGGGAACAGGGTACAAACTGTATAGGATGAAAGGACAAGACATAAATAGGTATATAGATATATGCATGCATTAATACATACACATGTGTATGCATATATATATATATATATATATATATATATATAACTAGAGCTTAAAAATAGGTTAATATTAAAAGAAATGGGAAAAGAAACAAATGGGGGTAAATTTATATGTCACAAAGAAGCTCATTGTGGGAGGGGGGAGAACATCAATAAACTGGAAGGGTAAAGAGGTCAGAGACAGGAAATACTCAATTCTTATGTGCATTGAAATTGACTCAAAGAGGGAAAAACAATCCAATCCATCGGGGGCAGAGAATAGATTTGCGCCTATAGGGGAGTAGAAGGGTAACAAATGGACTAGTGGGGAGGGAAGCAGTACAAGGGAGGAAGTGGGAGGGGGGTTAATTTTAGAAAGACTACAGGGAAAATAAGGGGGAGGATAAAAAGGTAGGGGGTTCGAGAGGGAAGTAAAATAAGGGTGGGAACTAGGGGGACTGATTAAAAACAAACATTGGTATAAAAGGAAATAGTGAAAGAAGAAAAGGCAGGAACAGGAATAGAAATCAAACTGCTGGAAAATACACAGCTAGTAATCATAACTCTGAATGTGAATAGAATGAACACACCCATAAAATGCAAGCGAATAGCAGAGTGGATTAGAATCCAAACCCCTACCATATGCTGCTTACAAGAAACACAGATGAGGAAGGTAGATACACATAGGGTGAAAATAAAATGGTGGAGCCAAATCTATTGGGCATCAACTGATAAAAAGAAGGCAGGAGTCACAATAATGATATCCTACAAAGCCAAAGTAAAAATGAATCTAGTTAAAAGAGATAGGGAAAGTAATTACATCCTGATAAAAGGCAGTATAGACAATGAGGAAATATCAGTACTCAACATGTATGCACCAAATGGCATAGCATACAAATTTCTAAAGGAGAAACTAGAGGAACTCAAGGACTGAACAGAAAGAAAAACTATACTAGTGGGAGACCTGAACCTTCCTCTATCCAAACTAGATAAATCAAACCAAAAAATAAATAAGAAAGAGGTAAGAGAAGTGAATGAAATCTTAGAAAAAATTAGAGTTAGTAGACATGTGGAGAAAAATAAATAGGGACAAAAAGGAATATACCTTTTTTTCTGCAGCACATGGTACATTCACAAAAATTGACCATGTATTAGGGCATAAAAAATTGCAAACAAGCTCACAAGAGCAGAAATAATAAATGCAACTTTCTCAGATCACAATGCAATGAAAATAATAATTGGTAAGGGAACATGGAGAGGTAAATCAAAAATTAATTGGAAATTAAACAATACGATTCTCCAAAACCAGTTAAAGAACAAGTCATAGAAACAATTAATAACTTCCTTGAAGAAAATGACAATGATGAGACATCCTTTCAAAACCTATGGGATGTAGCCAAAGCAGTACTCAGGGGGAAATTTATATCCTTGAGTTCATATATTAAGAAATTAAGAAGGGCAAAGGTCAATGAATTGGGCATGCAAATTAAAAAATTAGAAAGCGAACAAATTAAAAATCCTCAGATGAAGACTAAATTAGAGATACTAAAACTCAAAGGAGAAATTAATAAAATTGAAAGTCAAAGAACTATTGATTTAATAAATAAGACTAGAAGCTGGTACTTTGAAAAAACAAATAAAATAGACAAAGTACTAGTCAGTCTAATTAAAAAAAGGAAAGAAATAAACCAATTTGACAATATCCAAGATGAAAAAGGAGACCTCACCTCTAATGAAGAGGAAATTAAAGCAATCATTAAACACTACTATACCCAATTATATGGCAACAAATATGGGAATCTAAGTGATATGGATGAATATTTACAAAAATATAAATTGCCTGGACTAAAAGAGGAAGAAATAAATTACCTAAACAACCCCATATCAGAAAAAGAAATTGAACAATCCATCAAACTCCCTAAGAAAAAATCCCCAGGTCCAGATGAATTCACAAATGAATTCTATCAAACATTCAAAGAACAACTAATCCCAATATTAAACAAACTATTTGACAGAATAAGCCAAGAAGGAGTTCTACCAAATTCATTTTACAACACAAACATGGTACTGATCCCAAAGCCAGGCAGGTCAAAAACAGAGAAAGAAAACTATAGGCCAATCTCCCTAATGAATATAGATGCAAAAATCTTAAATAGGATACTAGCAAAAAGACTCCAGCAAGTCATCACAAGGATCATCCACTATGACCAGGCAGGATTCATACCATGAATGCAAGGATGGTTCAATATTAGGAAAACCATCCATATAATTGACCATATTAACAAGCAAACTGACAAAAATCACATGATTATCTCAATAGATGCAGAAAAAGCCTTTGATAAATTACAACACCCATTCCTATTGAAAAAACTAGAAAGTATAGGAATAGAAGGGCCTTTCCTAAAAATAATCAACAGTATATATCTAAAACCATCAGCAAACATCATCTGCAATGGGGATAAACTAGAAGCCTTCCCAATAAAATCAGGAATGAAACAAGGATGCCCATTATCACCTCTATTATTTAACATTGTACTAGAAACACTAGCAGTAGCAATTAGAGAAGAAAAAGAAATTGAAGGTATTAAAATTGGCAATGAGGAGACCAAACTATCACTCTTTGCGGATGATATGATGGTTTACTTAAGGAATCCTAGAGAATCAACCAAAAAGTTACTGGAAATAATCAACAACTTTGGCAAAGTTGCAGGATACAAAATAAACCCGTATAAGTCATCAGCATTTCTATATATCTCCAACACATCTCAGCAGCAAGAATTAGAAAGAGAAATACCATTTAAAATCACCCTAGACAATATAAAATACTTAGGAATTTATCTGCTGAGACAAACACAGGAACTATATGAAGACAACTACAAAACACTCTACATACAGTTAAAACTAGATCTAAACAATTGGAAAAACTTTGATTGCTCATGGGTGGGATGAGCTAACATAATAAAAATGACAATCCTACCCAAATTAATTTACTTTTTTAGTGCCGTACCCATTGAACTACCAAAAAACTTCTTTACTGAATTAGAAAAGACCATAACAAAGTTCATTTGGAAGAACAAAAGATCAAGGATATCCAGGGAAATCATGAAAAAAAAATGCGAAGGAAGGTGGCCTTGCAGTCCCAGATCTCAAACTATACTATAAAGCAGTGGTCATCAAAACAATATGGTACTGACTAAGAGACAGAAAGGAGGATCAGTGGAGTAGACTTGGCATAAATAACCTCATCAAGACAGTCTATGACAAACCCAAAGACCCCAGCTTTTGGGACCAAAATCCACTATTTGATAAAAACTGCTGGGAAAATTGGAAGACGGTGTGGGAGAGATTAGGTTTGGATCAACACCTCACACCCTACACCAAGATAAATTCATAATGGGTGAATGACTTGAACATAAAGAAGGAAACTATAAGTAAATTAGGTGAACACAGAAGAGTATACATGTCAGACCTTTGGGAAAGGAAAGATTTTAAAACCAAGCAAGACTTAGAGTCACAAAATATAAAATAAATAATTTTGATTACATCAAATTAAAAAGGTTTTGTCCAATGTAACCAAAATTGGAAGGGAAATAACAAATTGGGAAACAATCTGCAAATCAAAACCTCTGACAAAGGTCTAATTATTCAAATTTTTAAAGAGCTAAATCAATTGTACAAAAAAATCAAGCCATTCTCCAATTGATAAATGGGCAAGGGACATGAATAGGCAATTTTCAGTCAAAGAAATCAAAACTATTAATAAATACAGGAAAAAGTGTTCTCAATCTCCTATAATCAGAGAGATGCAAATCAAAACAGCTCTGAGGTATCACCTCACACCTAGCAGATTGGCTAACATGACAGCAATGGAAAGCAATGAATGGTGGAGGGGATGTGGCAAAGTCGGGACATTAATTCATTGCTGGTGGTGTTGTGAATTGATCCAACCATTCTGGAGGGCAATTTGGAACTATACCCAAAGGATGATAAAAGACTGTCTGCCCTTTGATTGAGCCATAGCACTGCTGGGTTTGTACCCCAAAGAGATAATAAGGAAAAAGACATGTACAAGAATATTCATAGCTGCACTCTTTGTGGTGGCAAAAAAATTGGAAAATGAGGGGATGCCCATCAATTGGGGAATGGCTGAACAAATTGTGGTATATGTTGGTGATGGAATATTATTGTGCTAAAAGGAATAATAAAGTGAAGGAATTCCATGGGAACTGGAACAACCTCCAGGAAGTGATGCAGAATGAAAGGAGCAGAACCAGGAGAACATTGTACACAGAGACTGATATACTGTGGTACAATCGAATGTAATGGACTCTTCCATTAGTGGCAATGCAGTTATCCTGAACAACCCGGAGAGATCTATGAGAAAGAACACTATCTACATCCAGAGGAAAAACTGTGGGAGTAGAAACACAGAATTAAAACAACTGCTTGATTACATGGGTCGAGGGGGATATGATTGGGAATGTAGACCCTAAAGGAACATCCTAGTGCAAACATCAACAGCATGGAAATAGGTTCTGATCAAGGTCACATGTAATACCCAATGAAATTGCGCATCAGCTATGGGAAGGGGGGATTGGGGAGGGAGGAATAGAATATGATTTTTGTAATCAAGGAATAATGTTCTAAATTGGTCAAATAAAAATAAATTTAAAAAATATATATATATATATATAAAGAAGGGAACCAAATCATCATTAAAGGCTCTTCCAGTTTTGATATTCCAAAAAAAAAGAAAAAGGAAAAAAAACCAACTGCTCGGTCACATGGTTTCATGGGGATACGATTGGGGATGTAGACTCTGAATGATCAACGTGGTGCAAATATCAATAATGTGGAAATAAGTCTTGATGTGTCTTTACACATGAAAATCCAGTGAAATTATGTATCCAGAGGGTATTGGGGAAGGGGAAGGAAAGAATGTGAATCTTGTAACCATGGAAAAATATTCTAAATTAACTAATTAAATAAACTTTTTTTCAATTAAAAAAAAAAAGGAGACTGTGAGAGCACACCAAAAGTGCCATAACCCCTCTTTTCCCTAGGAGAAGCTTATTAACCTCCATGCTCCCCAGGAAATAGTGAACATAATGAAGAAGAATAATAGTATATTTCTGCTATATTTCTGGCACTGTGTTAAGGACTTTACAAACATCATGTCATTTGATAAGGCAAAACAGTGGTAGCTGCTCTTTGAAGAGAAAGGCTTTTAAAATGTAATATGCCTGACCTCACACACTTCCTAGCTGTGTGACCCTGGGCAAGTCACTTAACCCCCATTGCCCAGCCCTTAATCCTCTTCTGCCTTGGAACCAATACACAAGACTGCTAGGAATCCCTCTTCTCCAACTGGACCTGAACTTCCCAGGTATCTTCTGGGACATCCAAAATTCTGTTCAGCATTCATGAGAATACTATGAAATATAGGAAGAATTTTAGAAAATAATGTAAAATTGGGGGGAAGGACTATAATAAAAATAATTATAATCACATAAAAGGGAAGATGAACAAGAATGAATGGATAAACAAAATCCTAATGAAGACTTAAAGAAAATGGAGAAGATGAGTTCAGAACTGATGAATGAAGTAAGGAAAAATAGGACAGGTACATGGGGACACAGTACCAGGCCAGGAGCCAGAAAGATCTGAGTTCAAATCCAGACTTAGATACTTCCTACCTGTGTGACCAAGTCACTTATCCTCTGTTTGCCTCAGTTTCCTCATCTGTAAAATGGGGATAATAATAGTACTTTCCTCTCCAGTTTGTTGTGAGGATCAAATCACATAATATTTGTAGATCATTTAGCATAGTGCCTAACTTATAGTGCTATGCAAATGTTAGCTATTATTATTTTTTAATAAACTTTTACTGAATAATGTAAAAAAAATCCTTCACCAGAAGTGAATGACTATAATTGTCTCTCCACATCCCAGGCACAGTTTGAATTTTTAAAATTGATGGGTATGAGTCAGTATCTCAAAGTTACCTTTATTTGAACTTTTTTTAAATTAACAAGGTTGAACATTTTTTTCAAGTCATTGCTAACAATTTGTTTCTTCTTTTGAAAATTGTCAGTTCATATCCTTTGGCCATGTATCCTTTCCAGTGTTGGCTGGGAATTACCACTGAAGCTTTTTAATACATCTACATCTCTTTCAGATGATTATTTTTTATTTTTCTTGTTTTCCATAAATATTTCTCCCACTATTATTTTTCTTTCTTCTAATTATGTTTTTGTACAGAAATTTTTATTTCTATGTAATCCAAAATCCTTCCATTTATTAAATAAAAATATTCATCCCTCTAAAATTGAGACACATTTTAATTTTTCATGTTTTTATTTTTACCTTTTAATTTTTTGAATCTCTCATCTTAGATAGATGTAAGATAATAATAATCACCAACATTTATTTATATTTACTAACCAATGTACAAAGCATTGTGCTAAGCTTTTCATAATTACTATCTCATTTGATCCTTACAATAACCTTGGAAGGTAGATGCTATTGTTTATTGCCACTTTACAGATGAGGAAACTGAGGCAAACACAGGTTTGTTGTTTTTTTAAGTGACTTGCACAGGGTCCCACAGCTACTAAGTGTTTGAGACTATATTTGAATTCGAGTCTCTCTGGCTCTAGCCCCAATATTTTTACTTCATTCTACCATTATTTCTGAATTCATCATTGCCCTGGATTTGAACTGAGGTCTCCCTGATTACAGGTGCTTAATCCACTGGACCATCTACTTTGAGTGCAAATTTTCTTCCTATCACCTTTTCTCTCTCCTAAGATGGAGTGGTCAGAAAAAGATGGAATCCTACAGATTTGGACCCCATTGGGTGCAATTATCATGTACTATGATCCAAAGAGTATTGTTTGGAATGAGAAAACCTCCAGGAGTCTAGCGGTGGGTTTGCCACTCACTATCTGGCTCATTATGGAGTCTCTTCTCTTTTCTCTCTTTACACATCCAGTCCTATATGTGTGATGATCATTTCTAGGCAGGTGGCTCTCAGATCTCTATCCAACCTTAGTCTCTCTTCTGAGATTCTGTGCCACATCACCAACGGCCCACTGGTCAATCATGTAGGCATCTCAGACTTAAGATGGCCAAATTAGACTTTTCCTCTTAAATTTACCCCTATTCCAAACTCCCCTATTTCTTTAAGAACAATGCCATTCTTCCAGTCACCCAGGTTTGCAACTTTACTCTCATTCAGCCCACACACACAGTACAATATGTCAAATCTTGAACATTGATACCATTACAACACCTCTAACATCTGTCCCCTTCTTACTCAAATAACCACCAACCTGGGGTCTAGCTAGGTGGCTCATTGGATAGACAGCCAGTCAGAGGTGGAAAGTCCTGGGTTCAAATCTGACCTCAGACACTTCCTTAGCTGTGTGACCCTGAGTGAGCCATTTAACCCCCAGTGCCCAGCCTTTACCACTCTTCTTCCTTGGAGCTGATTTTTAGGATCAATTCTAAGACAGAAGATGAGAGTTTGTTAAAAAATAACCATCAACCTGATTTAGTACCTCATTAATTCCTACTGGAACCATTGTATTAGTCTCTACCTCAAATCTAAATAGAGGTTTCAGAGTCCATGGTTCCCTTTGTAAGGGTAAAATTAGGGGTTATTGACTGAATATATTATACTAGTGGTCACCAGGGATTAATTCAATTCCAATAAATTACTCAAGTCAGTTTGGGAGTTTTTATGGTGGTTTAATTACAATAGAGGGAATGAATTAAGAAGAAGAAGAAGAGAGAAAAGGGTATAAGTTTTTCTCTGGCCTAGCCTAAGCCAAGGGAAGTTCAGAGAACTCAGCCATGATGCCTCCTCAGAAGAGTAAAACTATCTCAGCTTCCAGCCACGAGGTCTACTCTGAGATGAGGGGCCTCCTAAGAGGATAGTGCTTTAGGAGGTAAAGGAAAGGAAGAATCAGCCTAACCACTCACCCAGGTTGCGCAGGGAAGACACCTCACCTAACTGCCAAGATGCCCAGCATGCTGCCACAAGCCACACAAGCCAGAGAGAGTGCCACATCTCCACAAGAAAGGCTGGAGAGCGGAAGTGATGCAAAATATGTAGACCGTTCTTTACATAACTTCCTGGGTCTCACATGTACTAATGGTAGTTTAAGCTTGACTTAGGACAGCCCAGGGGATTGTTTCTTATTTGTCACTTGCTAGCATACGTCAGTCATAAGCCATCCTCCTCAACACTTAATCCTTAAGTAGGGGTGTAGACATTCCTGGTTGCTAGAATTTCTCAAGACTAAGCAGGTTTAAGTAAAACTAAAATTCATACCTTCTCTAATCAGAGAGGCAGCAGTTGGGGTGAAACTGGAGCGCTGAAGCTATTGAGATCTTGCAGTAAATCAGGACTGTCACTCTGCCTCCAAGTCCCCATTCCTTCCCTGGTGCTCTGTGTGAGCTTGTGGAAATGAACTCTCTTGACATTCACTTTCTTTGAATGGAGTGTTAGGACCAGGGGAATAGCTGTGAGGCAGTTCCAATTATGAAAATAAGGACTTGGTGACAAAAGCAGGAAATTTCCTCTATTCTTACAAAAAATTGCATACAGACATAGAAAATGAGTAGAAATAGTGATATTTCATCAGAAATGAAATAGCTTTGTGACTGTATCTTACATTTTTCCTGCAGAACTGTATTTTAAGTATATTAGACTGTTTGTACTTTAAAAATTTAAACATAATTCTTCATTGGCTCAGCAAAAGTGAAGTCCCCACA
Organism: Monodelphis domestica; assembly: GCF_027887165.1. Classification (NCBI taxonomy): domain Eukaryota; kingdom Metazoa; phylum Chordata; class Mammalia; order Didelphimorphia; family Didelphidae; genus Monodelphis; species Monodelphis domestica. Next base: position 195,802,425 of record NC_077229.1, on the reverse strand, counting down.
AAAGAGGTTATCTAAACTGAAGTTATAGTTCCCCTTGCATCCAAAATATTCTAGGCCCTAACAAGATATCTGGAGTTCATCAAATCCATATTAATATTATCTATTATTAATATTATCATCTTACATATCTCACCCTACCTGTTGTTCAGTTGTGTCTGACTCTTTGTGACCCCATTTGGGGTTTTCTTGACAAAGATACTGGAGTGGTTGCCAGTTCCCTTTCCAGTTCATTTTACTGATGAGGAAACTGAGGCAAGCAGGCTGAAAGTGACTTCCTTGGGTCACACAGCTAGTGTCTAATGTTGTATTTGAACTCAGGAAGAAGAGACTTCCTGACTTCAGATCCAGTGCTCTATCCACTGAGGTATCTAGCTGTCCTTTCTATAATGAGTGTCAGAATGCAAAGCTCCACTTGATAGGAAATCTAAAAATATAGACAAAATATAATATATGCATGCATTATAAGAAAATATGATGCTAGTGATAATAAGTAAATATAATGGCAAAAAAGGGAGGAAGAAAATAAGGACATATTATGTGCCTACTGACATACCAAACACTTTGCTAAGCACTTCACAAATATTCTCTCATTTTATCCTTACAACCTTTGGGGGGAAGTGCTCTTATTATCCCCACTTTGTAGTTGAGGAAACTAAGGCAAATAGAGGTTAAGTGACTTGCCCAGGGTCACACAGCTAGTAAATGTCTAAATCTGGATTTGAACTCAGGTCTTTCTAACTTCGAACCCAACACTCCATCCACTTAATTACCTGGCTGTTCGTTAAAGGAGCAAAATCCTGCATATGTACATCAAAAAGGCATATATCATATTAATAAAACATGAACCTCTCTATTTGACAGGCTGTCTAAAACATGTAGAAAACCCAAAACATGTATATCTTATAAAATTATGTATAAAGAAAAGGAAATGTAATATTAGTAATAATAATTAAATATAACAACATATGCAAAGTGCTATAGATATGAACCCAAAAGTTGTATGTCCACAAAACATAAGGAGCATAAATAAACATGAAAATCACTTTAAGAATGCATAATAATAGATGTTACAATTTAACTACTTGCTTTATATTTACATTGCTAGCTTTACATTTGTGCTTTAAGAACTTTTAGATGTCTTTGTTGTCTCCCCATTAAAACATAACTTCATTGCTAATAGGAATTGTTTTATTCTTTGTACTTCTATCCCGAGAGCAATTTATTCCAATGGTGGTATAGTGTACTATAGCTTGGTCAGACATTAGAGACTCCAAGCATCAGCTGCATCCCAGGTCCTGACTTTTATCTTGTCTCTGGATTTCCATGACTCTGGAAGGCGTGAGGCTGAAGACTTTGTGCAACTCTGCCTCACTTAAATCCAATTCACCCGAAAATCAAAATAGCACCCCATGGTGTCATCCGTCCTCTTCAGAAACAAAGGACAGACAATGACAACTTATTTCCCTAGCACTCAGCACAGTGTCTGCTACATAGCAGGGACTTAAATACTTGTTGATTGGTTGAACAGTGAACTGGGGTGAATGAATAACTCTTTCTCCTATAATATGGTTGTTTATACTACTCAGAGGACAGATGATTCTAGGTTTACTGACCTTTATGCAGATATGGCTCAAATTAATGATGGTATAAGCTGATTCTCATTATCTCTAAACCTTATAGGGTTTCTACAAGGCAGGAATTTAAGGGTTGTATTTAAATTTAAATTAAATTAATTGTTACATTTAATTATTTTATAAATTAAAATTAGACTTTTTTTAGGCAGGAAAGGTATTGCCTCTTCTTTCAGTCCTCCACCTTTGGCTGAACAGGGGTCCTTAGGAGTCTTAGGAAAGGTTAGTGAGTTTCTACCTACAGAGTTTGCTTACATAAAGCAACTTCTTTTCTCTGCCCCACATTAAAAAAATTTTTTTTTCAATAGCATGTAGAAACAATTGTTGGCAATTGTTTTTTGACATTTTAGAATTCAAGTTTTCTCCCTCCTTTCTCCAACCTCCCCCCTCCCACTGGTGTTAAATAGTCTATTATAGGTTATATCCACACTTTTATGTAATACATATTTCCATATTGCTCATGTCATGATCACTCACATATCACAAATACAATAGGAATCTCATGAAGGAAACATAATAGAAGAGGGAATGCTATGATCTGCATTCAGACTTCAACAGTTCTTTCTTTGGCTGTGGATAGCATTTTCATCATGAGTCCCTTGTGGTTATCCTGAAGACTTGCTTTGCCAACAATGGTTTTACTCCTTCACAATTGATTATTGTATAGTATTTCTGTTACTGTATACATTGCTCTCCTGGTTCTGCTTTTCACTTTGCATCAGTTCATATAAGTCTTTCCAGGTTCTTCTGAACTCATCTTGTTCATCATTCCTTATGGCACCCTAATATTCCATTAAACTATATACTACAACTTATTCATCCATTCCCCAAGTGATGGTCAATCCCTCAATTTCCAATTCTTTGACACTATAAAAAGAGTTGCCTAAAATATTTTCATACACATAGGTCTTCCCTTATCTCTAATCTCTTTGGAATACAGACCTAGTAGTGATATTGCTGGGTCATAGGGTATGCATAGTTTTGTAGCCCTTTGAACCTGGTTCCATATTGTTCTCCAGAATGGTTGTATCAGTTCACAGTTCCACAGTTCCAGTGTATTAGTGTCCCAATTTTTCTACATCCCATTCAACATTTATAATTTTTCTTTTTCATCATGTTAGTCAATCTGGTAGGTATGAGATGGTATCTGAGAGTAGTTTAACTTTCATTTCTCTAATAGATAGTGATTTGGAGCATTTTTTCATATGTCTATAGATAATTTTAATTTCTTCCTCCCTGAGAACTGTCTGTTCATATCCTTTGACCATTTTTTGTGTGGTGAATGCTTTGTAGTCTTATACATTTGACTCAGTTCTCTATATATTTCAGAGATTAATCTTTTTTCAGAGATAATTGCTATAATATTTCCCCAAAATTTGTTGTTTCCCTTCTAATATTGGTTGCATTGGTTTTATTTGTACAAAAACTTTTTAATGTAATCAAAATTATTGATTTCATTTTTCTTAATGTTCTCTATGGCCTGTTTAGTTATAAATTCTTTCCTTATCTATAAGTCTGGCAGGTAAACTTTTCCATGTTCTCCTAACTTATTTATGGTATCACTCTTTATTTCTAGATCAAGTGTTCATTTTGACTTTATTCTAGTGTGTGCTGTGAGATGTTGGCCCATGCCTAGGTTCTGTTATATTAAATCAATTCCTTTTCGATGAGTATTACATACTGACTGGAAAGGGAGCTGGGTTCCTCTTTCTTAAATAGCCATTTCCATTCCATGGTTTCCTTTTGAGCATTTTAATAGCCTGTTCATATTAAGGTGGTGGTTTGCTTTAGTCTCTAGCTATCTTTCTATCTACAAAATGAATAGCTTGATTTTGCATAAAAGTCTGCCTTTGTTACTATATTCAGCTGAAACTATTTCATGTTCAGGTTTTTCTATGTTTATGAAATCTGTTTTGCTTCTCCTTCCAATCTCTCCAATATGTCAACTTTAAAAAAAGAAAACTATCATTTTGCTGAATGTTACAATTTTGTTATTGCAGTTTTTGATAACAAACCTACTAAGCACTGTGCTAAGCACTGGGGATACAGAAAAAAAGAACAGTCTCTGTCCTCAAGGAGCTTGAAATCTAAAAGGGGGTGAAAACATGCAAACAAATATATACAAAACAATCTATATGCAGAATAAATAAGATATAATTAACCAAGGGAAAGCACTGGAATTAGGGGAGTTTAGGGAAGGCTTCCTGTAAATGGTTTTACTTGTGTAAAAATTAAAATTGGTCTCAATAATAAAATATTATATTTTAGGAGATTTATTAATGATCATTAGAAATCAAGGAATAAAGAGAATACAAAATAAAGACCACTTGCCCATGATTGATTAGCCCATTTAAAATCCCTGTGCTTAGCTTACCCCCACCACCATGCTGGCTGAAAGCCCACTCACTAATATCCTCTGTCTACAGGAAGTATGTAATAACAGGAAGTCAGTGGGCTCCCGGGAAATGCAGTTCTTTTTTAGGGTAACAGATTTTCAATTATACACTTGGGACTTTACAGGAATTCATAAAGGCAGCTAGGTGGCTCAGTAGATAGAAAGCCAACCTGGAGATGAGAGATCCAGGATTCAAATCTGACTTCAGACACTTCTTGGCAGTGGGACCCTGGGCAAGTCGCTTAACCCTCAATTGCCCAGCTGTTATGGCTCTTCTGCCTTGGAAATAACCATTAGTATCAATCTCTAGGACAAAAGGTAAGGTTTTAAAAAAAAAAGCCAGGGATCAATAGTTGGATCAAAGGAGGGACAGTGTTCCAGGCATGGAGGACAACCAGATAAAATGCCCAAAGCTGAGAGATTTCGAGTCTTGTTTGTGGAACATTCAAGAGAGCAATGTTAAGTATAAGAAGACTGGACAGATAGGAAGGGGCTAAGATATGAAGGGCTTTGGATGCGGAACAGAGCATTTGTATTTGGTCCTGGATGTAACAGGGAGTTTTCAGGTTTCATTGCATTGGGGGTGAAGTGATCAGACACCTGCACTTAAAAAAAAATCACCTTAGTGATTGAATGGGAGATGAATTGGAGGGGAGATACTTGAGTGGTTTTCAGAAAACTTAGAAAGGAGAAAGAAGGAGAGAGTGATCAACAGTATCAAAGACTGCAGAGAAGTCAGAGTGGGTGAAAACTGGCAACTAAGAGATCCTAAGTAACTTTGGAGAAAGCAGTTTTGGGTATTGACAAGATCCACATTTTTAACAGCAAGTGTCTCTGATTGGACTTTCATAATGATGTTTTGTATTAAAATACTATGATCTATCTTATGATAAGGTCATTCTTACTGTTTTCAGAGTGTGGACAATCTCTATCCATCATTGTTTCTTTTCTTTTTAAAACTCTTAGAATCGATACTAAGTATTGGTTCCGAGGGAGAAGAGCCTGAATAGCCAGAGTTTTGGCACAAGTCTGTGAGAGAGAATTTTTTGTATCTAAATCTAAGCATTTCTGATTAGAGAGAGATTCAGGAGCTGTGTTTTCCTTGTAAAAATCTGATTCAAGCCATTTTTTCTCTTTTCTTTTTTTAAAGACTTAACCTTCTGTCTTAGAATCAATACTAAATATTGGTTCCAAGGCAAAAGAACAATACTTGCCCAGGTACACACAGCTAGGAAGTATTTAAGGCTTTATTTGAACCCAAGTCCTGCTATCTCTCAGCCTGGTTCTCTATCTACTGAGCTGCCTAGCTGCTCCTGAGCCATTTTCTACTTTAAATTTATAGGAGTTAAGAATAAGAGGCATAATTCTTCCATTGATTAAACGAGGGTACAAAGTTTAGATTAATCGTTTTAAATTTATTTAAAAAGGAAAGAAAAGTAGTAATAACTTTCAGTGAACCCCTGGAGAATCATTTAGCTAACCCACTATATGGGGCCAAGGTGGTGAAAAGGAGGTACAGATCTTAATTGTAGTCATCAAAAGACCTCTTGCTCTAGCTTGGTTAACCACCTTAATTCTGCCTTCAGGGAGAACCAATTCCTCTCTGAACTTTGATTAAGCTTCTCTTTAGAAATGGGTTAGGCCACTAATAAGAATGCTAAAAAGGATTTTAGACTGAAAGACATCCCTAAGAATTGGATTAAGTACTGACAAGATACATTTAATTTAGAAGAGTCCAGGGTAACTTCAGAATGAAATAATTCTTGATAAAGAGTGAAAAGAGGCAGGAGAGCCCCTTAGCATCCTCATTCCTTGTTCCTAAAGGACACAGGTGTAATAATGGCTAGTCTTTCATTTTAAGGTTTGCAAAGTGCTCTGTGTGTGTATGTGTGAAGATATATATTTTCTAGTTATATAACCCTCGGCAAGTTACTTAACTTCTCAGCCTCAGTTTCTCTATCTGTAAAATAGGGAGGATAACAACACCTGTCTTATAGGATTGTGAGGCTTCGATAATGCTTACAAAGTGCTTTACAATTCTGAAAATGCTATTTGTGTAAATATTCATTATTATTAGGCCAGGCCCATAGTGCCACTGTGGTTATTTTGCAAATGTTATGGCTGTGTGATTTCAGGTTTTCTTGCCCTTAGAGACTCCACAAGTTCAGAAGTAGGTCCCTTGATGCTTCCTACTAAATTATACATTTTGTCTAGCTCAGATGCCTATGAGTTTTTAAATCATCATCTAGCCTATTCAGTCTAACCTCTACTGATTCTCTCCAAGGAGGACAAGGATCTTGTCCCGAGAAGATTCCTGGCCAGGGCCAATAATAATGTTGTGACACAGGAAACCTATATTTAGCCCTCCCTCTGTGTAAAGCTTCTTTCTCTGATTTCAGCTTGCCTTGAAGTTTTTTCGACTGGCAAACCTCTACACAAGAAAGTCTCCAGCTTTTTAATTAACTCCTCCTTCTCAGAGGTGATTTAAGGATGAATTTCTAGGTGTGGTCACTGTATCAGGAATTTTGAAATAATTGAGTCTGTTAATTCACAAAATACTGACTGAGCAGTTTCCCTGTTCTTATCCAGCCAATTATCAGGTAACATTCTTCCTACTCTTTTTTAAAACATATTTATAATGCCCTTTAAAAAAAAAAAAAAACCTTACCTTCCATCTTGGAATCAATACTATGTGTTGGTTCTGTGAAGAGTGAATCAAACTCTCTTTGTCTATCAATCAGCAACTTTTAAGTTAATCAATCACAAATTTAAGTACCCCTACTTAGTACCTTACCAGTCACTAAGTAGGAGAATTCACAAGTCACTTGCTAGAGTGGGTGACAACTCCAGAAGCCACTGCCACCACCACCCCTGGGCTGTGCTAGGCAAATGGAAAAACTGTGGTTGGTTCCTGTAAAGTGGGGGAGGGACAGGAAGTGATGACAAGAAAATTGCTTTAAAAAGGCCAGCTCAAGGATACTGTCATTCTCTCTGTGTTGGTGAGCCAGACTGGAGGAGGAGACTTTTTCCTTTGGATCTTGCGGTGGTGAGTGGAATGATTCCTTCCTTGTTTTTTTGGTGAGAAGACCCTCTCTATTTGCTGGTGCTTCAGTGGAACACTCCCTTCAGTGTGAGTTCTGGTGCGATTCTTGGTGGTCTTAGCACTAAAGGTTCTTGACAGATCCTTAAGTGTCTTCTGGCTCCTCCAATTTTGGCTTCCTAATTAGGACTTTGGATTCTGGTGAGATTCACTTTTGGGATTCACATTTGTGATCTGGAGACATTAGGATTAAATTTAGGGTATTTGTAACTAGGCAGTACTTTCTGTCTCCTTATCTACCCTTTTCTACTTTCACTCTTTCCACCTCTTTGTAAATAAAGCTACTAAAAGTCATTTTTACTTAAGCTGTAATATTTTTAAATCAGTATCTACAATATTATTTTAGAATTCTCATATTTAACATAAAACCTAAATTTAAATTCTTGTATATGTTGTAATATAATTTGTAATAGAGTTGTAATGGGGGGGAGGGAGCTTAAAAGATGATGGGACCAGAAAAGCAGCTGCTTTTGGGGACTGAGTTCTGGGTAACACTTCCTTTTTCCTCCTCTAAGCTGGGCAGCTATAATGAAGTCAGTCAGTCCTGACCAGAGGGTAAGTCTATCCCTCAAAGCCTTCTTCTTTTGATGAATTTGAAAATCCTCCCACCTATTACATAGACTTTGAGATAGTTCTGCTGTAATCTAAATTATCTAATTTATTTTCTTGAAAGGAAGGGAGAGAGGGTAGAGGGAAAATAGGGAGATCCCTGCTAGCTATTTCCTATGGCCACTTTTGATGGTGGGATCAAAAACTATCTTCAAAGAATACAGCTTTTAATTTCCCCTAAGGGAAATTGTAATCCAAGGTGGTCTTCAGTTGAGGGCAAGAAACTTTCATTCAACTCAGCCAGGCAAAAAGGGTTTAAGGAGAGTATCTCTCTCATCCAGCTTTCCCAGAATCTTAGATAAGAAGACTGACCAGAAAATCTGTAGCAGTCCACCCCTAGCTATGGGCAAGGGAAACAGTTGGTATGTACAGATTGCCTTAGAAGAGAGCATGCTCAGTCTTGAGCATGCTCAGTATTGCACGTGGCTGGGAAAGCCTTTGACCCTTGACCCCAGCTTCTCCCAGGTTAGGCGGGAACACAGGTTTTTTTGTGCCCACCTGGTTAAGAGAAACCACACCTATACCTTGTCATTAACCAATGAGAATCATCCCTATGTACTGTGTATATTTGCATATCAAAGATTATATATAACCCAGCAAGCTCCATCTCTCTCTCTCTCTCTTTCAGGCTAGCAGATGGCTGTCCTGGCAGGAGCTTGGCCTCTGGCCAAGCTCCATCTTTAAACCTTCTCTATCTCTCTTTCATCTCTCCGACCTGTGTGGTATTAAATGTGGATCTCTGGACTGGTAAAAGCCTTCGGAAGGGTCCTTTGATCAGAGCTTTGGCTGTGGCTTATTGGTAATTAATAAAGACTCATTCCTGCCACCTCATATCTCTAATTTGACTCCGTCATCCCCCTCATGGTATCTAAAACTTCTATCCTGTCTCTATCTTCCTACCTTAAAGCTTCTCTCCCCTCTGAGGAAGCTTTAAAATCTCTCTCTGGCCAACAGTTTTCCTTTTAATCTTCATGGAACTCTCCCATCCCCCACAAGTCCTGAATGCTTCATTTGCCCCTCCAGACATTTTCTTCCACTTTGCAGGTCTCCCTTATTTTTGGCAAATTCCTTCTTCACACAGTTCCAAGGCAGAAGACTGGTTAGGGCTAGGCAATGGGGATTAAGTGACTTGCCCAGGATCATACAAGAAGTGTCTGAGGTCAGATTTGAACCCAGGACCTTCCATCTCTGGACCTGACTCTCAATTCACTGAGTCATCCAGCTGCTCCCATAATGCCCTAATATTGAGACTTTTGTGTATCAACACTCATCATCTCACGATACTATTTTAGATGTCAGCTTCCATTTTGTAAGTCATTGTCAAATAAAATTACATTTAGCAAGACACTATACAATAATAAACAATGAAACAATAATTATCTTTTTTATTTTTAAAATGTTATTTAATTGATTCATTTAGAGTATTTTTCCAGGATTACAAAAATCATATTCTTTCTCTCCCCTCCCCTTAATCCCCTCCCATAGCCAATGCACAATTCCACTGGGTTTTACATGTGTCATTGGTCAAGACCTATTTCCATATTATTGATATTTGGTCTAACGTGATCATTTAGAGTCTATAACCCCAACCATATCCCCATTGACCCATGTGATCAAGTAGTTGTTTTTCTTCTGTGTGAAACAATAATTATATCCAATTACTTTATCTCAGATAGAATACTAACACATTGACATTAATGCCATTATGGATCAGCAGCATTGTTGGGCACTTTATATTCCCGATTCTATGAATTTCAGTGGATTGATAATGAAAGAAAAAAATACCTCTGTGAACGGGAAAAAACTTTTAAAATCTCAGATGTCAACTCTCATCATTCTTTACCTTTTATTGTCTCATTTTCTTATTCATTCTCTTCCCAGATGCCAAGACAATTAAAGACACATCCTGATATGTTGGGCACTGAGTGTTAAAATAGCCTGCCCCATCACACTGGATACACCAGAGGTAGGACTTGAACTCTGGTAATCCTCACTCTGAGCTGACTTTCTCTTTCAGTTGGCCTTTCACTTACATGGTATATATCTTATGTGTAACTAGTTATTTACTTGTCATTTTTCCCATCAAAATGCACATTCCTTGGGAGCTCAGTGGATTGAGAGTCAGGCCCAGAGATGGGAGGTCCTAGGTTCAAATCTGATCTCTGACACTTCCTAACTGTGTGACCCTGGGCAAGTCACTTAACCCCCATTGCCTAGCCCTGACCACTCTTCTGTCTTGGAACCAATACACAGTATTGATTCTAAGGTGGAAGGTAAGGGTTAAAAAAAAAGTACACATTCCTTGAGGGCAGAGCTTAGCACCCTACTTTTTCCTTATCTACCACCCTTCAAACATGCCCAAGTTTTCCCCATCCTCATGTAGAGTCCCTTTGAGAATGTGCAATAGAGGGATGCTTCTACTCACTTCATAGCAGGCATGGAAAATAATTTCACTTTCTGCAGACATTCGAGAATACTTTTTTAATTGGCTGCTTTGGAAAAGACTCTGTAGGTACATTTCTCATGGTTCTCCCTCTTAAGCACAAGTATTGTGAGGCTCAAATGAGATAATGGATATAAAGTACTTTAGGAAATTAAAAACACAGGAAAGAAGGAAGTTAGCAAGCAAAGAAGAAAGGAGTAAGGGACAGGGGCAGAAGGGAAGGAGGAACTTTGGAGGAAAGGAAGGAAAGAAGGAAGAAAAGAAAGGAGGAAAGGGCATCAAACTCCTACTGTGTGAGATGTTCAGGGAGGACCCTCCCTCCCTCCTTCTTCAATCCACCCAAACTGACCCTGTCTTTATGCCTCATACAGAACACTTCATCTTCTCTTCAAGTCTTTTCACTGACCATCCTCTATGCCTCCAATACACCTATTCCTCACCCCTGCATTGCAGAATCCTCATCTTTCAAGAGGGAGCTCAGGGATCATGTTCTATATGAAGCCTTTCCTGATCCCTGTCAAATTACTAGCACCCTCCCTCTTAGTTTAACTACTTTGAATATATTATTATTCTCCTTGTGTTTATTTTATATACATAGTTCTTTAAGGGTTGTAAAGCATTTTACACATATCTTATTTGATCTTTATAATTTCCCCCTGTGAGGAAGGTGCTATTATTACTTTCATTGCAGATGAGGAAAATGAGGCATAAAGAGGTTAAGTGACTTGGCCAGAGTCAAACAGGTGGTAAGTATCTGAGGCTGGATTTCATCTCAAGTCTCTCACTCTTAAGTCCAATGTATCACCTAGTTGCCTGCCTCCCTTTCTTTCTCCTTTCTTCTCTTCTCCCTTTGTTTCTATTCCTGCCTCTGTCTCCCTCAATCCCTCCCTGCTTCCCTCTCTCTCTTCTCTCTCTGTCTCTGTCTCTGTGTGTGTGTGTGTCTAACTCTTTGTCTCTGTCTCTCTTTTTTCTTTGTCTTTTTTTCTATGTCTCTACCTCTCTTTTTTCTTTGTTTCTCTCTCTATTGTCTTTCTGTATCTGTCTCCTCCTTTCTCTTTCTATATAGAAAAATACATACGCATATAGATACATGTGTACATACACATATACACATTGGAAACATTAGCTCAGAAGCCCGACTAGCTTTGCTTCTGTAAGTTGGTTACAGGTAGCTCCAGAGAATCAGAGGTAAATGACTTCATCAGGAATTTTGTCAACAGCTATTGTCTTCCTACCCCACAGTTTAAGTCCTCTATTTTCCTGATTGTGCTAACAAACATGTCCAAAATGGAGCTAATGATCATCTTTCCTCATAAACCTACTCCTCTTTTTGACTCCACCATTTCTAACATTGGCACTAACCAGTTTGCCATGTTTGAAACCTTGCTGCTCTCTTTGATTCCTCTCTCCTTCATCTTTGGTAGCCAATTAGTCATTAAATCCTACCATTTTTACAGATCTTTCATATGGTTTTTCCTCTCCATTTCCACTGCCTTCATCCTAGTAAAGATCCTTAATACCTGGGTGAACACAATTACCTCCTATCAGACCTCCCCATTCCCACTTTTCCCTGCTTATCCATCATTCATACTGCTGCCAAACTAATATTTATTCCTGTTTAGATTTGGTCATGCCATTCCTCTGTCCCCAAATCCTCAGCGACTCCCCACTAACTAACAAGGAAGGAATAGTCAAACTCCTTTGTTTAGTAAAGGCCCTATACACTCTGGTGCCACACTGTTTTTTTAGTTTTATCTCACATTACTATCCTCTACCTAATAGGCAAATTGCATTACTCTCTGCCCCCAGAACATGGTCTCTTTGTTTTCACTTCCATTTCCTATTCCTGGAATGTCCTTTTCCTCCTTCCATTTTAGGAGCACTTCTATACCCACTGAAGGAAAGTTAGCCTGAATCCATCTTGAAGACTCAACTGGTCCAAGAGACCAAGGCTTAACCCATTAATGTCACCTAAAAACAAAAGTCAGTACATGAGGACTCAGCGACTCAATTTCTCAAGCCCAGTACATATTTCTGAAGAGTAACTTATGGCAAATTCAGAGGCAGGGCCTTTGTACCCATCTGAAACAGTGCTATAAATTTCCTTTGTTTTATTTTTCCCCTTGTATTTAAACAAATTTTTTTAACAGATGGTTTACATACTTATTGTGATAATATCCTTTAATTTTGTGTGATAACTTCCCACAATGAACTATTTAGAAAGCAACATTTAGTTAAGAATAAAATGAAAAAGCCAATCAAAAAGATATCATTGCTGATTTTTAAAAAACTTATATATTCTCCAATTATGTTTAAAAAAAACAAATCATATACAAGGGATATTAAATACTAGGCAATGAAAATATAGCTTCACATGATTTGTAGCCCCTGGATCCAAGACTCTGAAGTCTTGAAATCCCAAATTGTCATTGCTCCATCAGTGCCACTGGTGCAAAATTTGTGGCAGTCTTGCTTGTCCACTTCATAAATAGACACTTGAGTGATACTAGGTTGTTTTGTTTTTTGTTTTTGGTAATGTGTTTCCCTTTTTTTTAACTTTTTTTTATTACTTTTAGAAACAATTTTTGACAATTGTTTTCTGACATTTGTCATTTAGATTCTCTCCCTCTCTCCCCTTGAGGTGGTAAATGGTTTGATACAGGATATACCAGTGCTTTCGTACAATACATAGTTCCATATTCCCCATACTGTGACAAAAGACACACAGCACAAATATAATTTAAAACTCCTAAAGAAAATAAAGTGAAAAATGACATTCTTTAATCTGAAATCATATTCCAAAAGTTCCTTCTTTGGCTGTGGGTAGCATATTTTAGCATTAGTCCCTCAGTTATCCTGGGGCCTTGCTTTGCTCTTAATAATCTATTCTTTCACAGCTGATGAAGGTACACCACTTCTGTTACTGTATATATTGTCCTCACTTCACTTTGCATCAGTTCATATACATCCAGGTTTTTCTGAATTCATCCTGTTTGTCATTTCTTGTGGTGCAATAATATTCCATTGCAATTGCATATCACAACTTGTTCAGACATTCCCCAAGTGATGGATTCAGTTTCCAATTCTTTGCCACTACAAAAAGAGCTGCTAAAACTATTTTTGTACGACTGGGTCCTTTTCCCTTATTTCTGATCTCTGGGATGTAGTCCTCATACTGGTATTTCTCGGTCAAAGAGTAGACATAGTTTTATGGTCCTTTGGCAGAGGTTTCAAGTTGCTCTCCAGAACTGTTGTATCAGTGAGTGATGCTGTTTTGGTGGAGCATGTCTGGAGCAACATTGAGATCTTCAGTTGTGCCATTCCATGGCAGGGATGTTGTGCTACTGGATGTTGGAATGTCCAATTTGAAGACAAAGGTCAAGGAACTACGAACATCATAATTAAACAACACCGGGCAATATTCATAAGTGGGAGGAACTCTGTTTTCAGCTAAGAAATCACCATGTTTTTTAAGTATCAGCAACTGCTACAATACTATCATGGCTGACCCAAGCAAGCCGGTTTCTTTCCATTGGCAGAGAAATTGACCTCATGGATCCAGGCACCACTTCTAGTACCACCAGACTCTCATATCAGCTGACAAAAACACATCTTGAAACTCACTGGAATAATCGCTAGCTTTTCATAAACTTTTTTAATTGAGGCAAAAAAAATTTTGCATTTGAAGTCACAAGATCCAGCAGCTAGCAAAACATCACTGGGATGCCAGTCATTATTAAGGACAGTAGAATGAATTGGCTTTTTTATGTGTTTGCTCACCCACCATTCATTTTCAGAGTGAAAGTAGTACAGAGAAATCAGTCAAGCTCTGTTCCCTACAGCAAATTTATTCTCCAGTGGAGCCCATTTCATAAAGGTGGCTGCATGATTAATCCTCAGGATCATTGGAGTTAGTTTCCAGAAGCCATCATTCTGATTCCAGAAATAGGCATTATGGTCTGCACCGCAAGTAACAGTTCAGGAGCCCAGCCATTAGCTCTGATGTTTTGGTTCCCATCCTTCTTGTAGATGTAGACTTCATGATTTACTAGAGCTAAGGGCAATCTGGGTACAGTCTCTGTTTTGAGTATAGTAGATGATTTGGCTCTAGTAAAAATTGATTTAAAGATGTTATTCTTAATATTTTTCAAAAAAGGATAAGCTGGGATGGGGAGAGTGCAGATGGGGAGGATTTTCAGTCTCTGGTCAGTTGACATAAATAAGTCCCCACCCCTCTTTAAACCTTACTTTCTGTCTTAAAATTAATACTAAGTATTGATTCCAAGACAGGAGAGCAGGAAAGGTTAGGCAAGGGGGTTAAGTGACTTGCTCAGGGTCACAGAGTGAGGAAGTGTTTGAGGCCAGATTTAAACCCAAACACCCAGACTAGACTAAATAAAGTCTGACTCAAAGCACCTTCTTGGCCTGTTCAATTTATGCACATCCTTTAAAGCTAAACTCAAATGCTACCTTTTCCCACAAAATCCTTTGTACTCCCCAATTAGTGAGTAAGGAACATTTCTACTTCATACATCATCTAGCCCTAGCCATAGTTCATTGCTCTGCCCATACAGGTGGAACTGACCCTATCTCTAGGGGAAATGATTGAGCAGATATCACTGCAAAGTTAGCAGCCATAGAAGGACCTGAATTAATTTTAACTTTAACAACAAATAATGAATCAGATTTATCATTTTCTTATAATGAAAAGCAAGTGGAAAAATGGAAGCAACAATTTATGGCTAAACAGATAAATGGTGTATGGGTGTCATCTAAAGGAAAACCCCTGCTCCCTAGAAATGTTTATCATCAAATAAGCCAATCCCTACATAAACATGGTCACTTTAGCACCTGGGGCATTATATACTCTATTAAAAGAATATGGATAGCTCCTGATATAGCTACAATAGCCCGCAAAGTATGTACAGCCCACCCCACCTGCCAAGCATGAAACCAACATGCCTTTTGTGGAAAAGCATTTGGTGGGTGCCCCCTGGCTTACACACCTTTTGAACACCTGCAAATAGATTTCATAACTACTCCAAAGGCTGGACATTATAACTTTTGTTCAGTCATAGTGAATCAGATGACCAGAAACATTTCCTACTGCCCAAGCCACATCAGCTTTTGTTGCCAAGGTACTCTTAAAAGAGATTATTGTGAAGATTGGATTTAGCTATTTCCTGTTTGTAACAATGAAGATACTTAGTTTAACAAAATCAGGAATGTCTTGGGAACTCTAAATTACTCCACCCTACTTAGACCGTACTTTAGGGAATGATAAAGTTGTAATCTCCTGATTGAACAATGAAGGTACTTAGTTCTCACCTTATAGTGAAGCTAGAACTTTAAGCTAAGTCTGTTTTAGATCTTAATACAAAAAGGTGTTAAGTAACTATAAAGGTTAAATTAATCACAAAAAGGTCAAGTAACTCACAAAAGTTAAACTTAACAAAGAAGTGTTAAGTAACTCTAAAGATATAATCAAATCAAAGAAGATGAGAACTAAAAGTATGGGCAGTCCTGGAGAAAAGCCTTTGATATGGTTGGTAGCCGTGAAAATTTAGAGGAGGAGACACAAGGGTGAAACGTCTATATATTTGGGATTTTTGCTCTCTCTGGCACCTTATTGATGGAGGAGAGTTAGCTGAGAGCAGCATTCTGAGCCTTCCAGCATTTTAGCGTGGCTACAAGCTATTTTTCTGGTTCAGTGGTGAGTTTCTGACTGAGTTTCCTCCTTTACTTTTCCAACTTTATCCCCTTAGGAGCCTCTAATCTTCTTCAGAGACTTAGAGGCGGGAATTTTAAACTCCCCTTGTCACAGGCCAGGCAGGAGGAATCCTATATCCTCTTCCCTCCTTCTCCTTAAATTCCTTCCCTCTATATTAATTAAATTACCATAAATTTTCAGACTGACTTGGGTATTTTATTTGGAATTTTCCCTGGTGA
Source organism: Monodelphis domestica (assembly GCF_027887165.1). Classification (NCBI taxonomy): domain Eukaryota; kingdom Metazoa; phylum Chordata; class Mammalia; order Didelphimorphia; family Didelphidae; genus Monodelphis; species Monodelphis domestica. Next base: position 195,786,298 of record NC_077229.1, on the reverse strand, counting down.
CCAATTAAATCTAGATTTTAAGTCACAACCCTAAAATTGTCTTGGCATTATTCCTCACTTGCCTGCCTACATGTATTGATCAGACAGGGGAAGCCATTTTACCAATTCAGTTTTATCTCAGGTTTATTCCTGTTTTGGGATAATTCCCAAATTCCATGTACCCTATCATCCCCAGACCAAGTTGAAAGAATGAACAGAGAGTTCAAAACTATGATTAGCTAACTGTGCACTGAAATGCATCTAAAATGGCTGGAAGCTCTCCCTCTAGCTTTATTTTATCTACAAAGCAGGCCTAGAGGAGATCTACACATCTCATCATTTGAGATGCTTTTTGGACACCCTCCTATACAAGCTAAACCTTCTTCTCCTGCATATTTATCATTATTAGGGGGAGATACTTCTATTGCTACATATATACAAGAATTACAGAACAAATTTTGTGAACTCCACGAATCTGGAGCTGTAGTACAAGCAGGACCTATAGACTTTTAACTTCATAATTTAAACACAAGAGACAAGGTATACATAAAGAACTTCTAGTGTACTGGAGTATCTCAGCCTTCCTGGGAAGGTCCATTTCAAGTACTGTTAGCCACTCCAACAGCTATAAAAATTGGAGGAAAGGACTCTTGGATTCATTGCTCACATGTAAAGAGAGCAGTTTCTATTGAAAACTTGACTATACCCCATAACTCAACCATGCATCCCAAGTTGATCTAAATGTTGATCAACACCCTCCTCAGGGGGGAATGCATAATTGTCATAGGAATTGTATAATTGCCATAAAACTAAAAAAATATTTTGAGAAAGAAACATTTCAGGAAAGAGATCTCAATAACTCTTTGAATCTAGAAGATTAATTGTTTGAAGAAGGCACCATGAAGATGCCTGAAGAAACATCCACAGAATCAGAAGATCCAGCATAAACTTTGGAGTATAACTGATTGAACTTTGTGATTGGTTTTGAATGTAAACTTGTATGCCTCAGGGGATTGCCCCCTAATTGGTTTATTGTCAATGCACCTAGCAAACATTGGTTTGCTCTCTCTCTCACTGCATCTCTATCTCTCTCTATCTCTTTTATTTCCCTCTTATCTCTAACTATTGTAGTTTAAAGTGATCCACTGGGGAGGCTAGTCTCCTAAAGGATCACAGGGGGAATTGTGAAAGAGAATTCTTTACTCTCTTGCCTATCCTGAGTTAACACTAACTTAAGTACCTCACTAGATTGTGAAGACAGGATTAACTCTCCTTTGTCTACCTTTTGATTGAATCAACACAAGCTTGAACTAGGTGGAGAAGCTCACAAACCACTTAGTGAATTTATACTCAATCAGCCTGGATGAGTATTAACCTCTCCAGAAGGTAAATTTTAGAAAATTCACATCCATAGATGAGGACTTAACCTTCAGAATGTGAGAACTTAAGCTTCAGAAGATTAAAAGTAGATCCCACAGACACTGGCTCCCTGGGCAGTGCTAGACAATTTGGAAACTGTGACTGGACCCTGTGAAGAGGGGAAGGGACAAGGTGTAAAGATTAAAATTTAGGAAAACTGAGGCAGGTAGAAATTAGTTTCTCTCTGCAAGGAGTATTATATTTTTATGAGGTTTATTAAAGATTAAGGATTAAAGAAAATACAGGATAAGAAAATACGTGCCTAATGCAAATACCAACAACAGGGAAATGGGTTCGAGTCAAGAATACATGTGATAACCAGTGGAATCGTGCATCGGCTATGGGAGAGGGAAAGGTGGTGGGAGGTGGGGTGGGGAGGAAAAGAAAATGATCTTTGTTTCCAGTGAATAATGTTTGGAAATGACCAAATAAAATAATGTTTAAAATTAAAAGAAAAAAAGAAAAAAAGAAAACACGTGCCTAGGCCAGAGAGGCCTAGACAAGATAATCTCACATCATATAAGAGACGCATCTGCTCCAAAAAGGAAGTCCAAAAGACCCCTCAGTAGGGGGAGGACTCCTTTAAATAATCATTTGTGTTCTTGCCCAGGCAAGAATTCAGTGTGATTACAAAGCATTCTGGGGAAGTGGAGCAAAGGATTCTGGGGATTGGAGTCCTGGATTCGAGTCTATTTTTACAAAGGAGCCACCATAAAAGCCAAGAAATCCTTCTGCTTGAAGCAGATTGTCTTTGAGAAGATAGTCCAAAGAGATTGCCTTCTAAAGATAGTCTTCTGACAAGGAAGAGTCTTTGAAGGAGCTTCACTAGAGACTGTGGCTTGAATTGTGGGCTTGGAGCTCGGCTTCAACTTAGACTGACTCCTGGACTACTTCCTTGGGTGAGTAAAAAGGGCTGACTCCTTTCCTAGTTTCTGAAGAAACTAGTTTCCATCTTGGAGAAGACCGTGGTGGTTACTCACCACCAGCCCTCCTGGTTGAGAACTAGTATAGGTATTTTCTCTAATCTCTTTTACATTTCTCTACTTTATTGCTTCCCCTCTATTTTGTAAATAAATTTCTGATAATAAGTATTGGCAACCACATAATTTCATAAAATTATTATCCAACCATTAATTTTTACCTTTACAGGCAATTGGGGTTAAGTGACTTCCCCAGGGTCATACAGTTAGGCAGTGTCTGGGGCTCTCTATCCACTAGCTGCCCCATTCTCTTAACTATTTTAGAACAACCATCTTTTTAAAAATTGTGGTATCTTTAACTGGGGTGTCAGAGACATTGCCACCTACTAGTTATGTGCTCTTGAGTAAGTCCAACTGAGCTTTCATTATATGCTTTGTGAAATGTAGCTTTAGGCACTAGGCAAATCCCTTAGCCTCAGTGTGCCTCAGTTTATTCATTTGAAAAAGTGGATAATAATAGCACCTACCTCCCAGGGTTCTCATGAGAATCAGATTAGGTAATATTTGTAAAGTGTTTGGTAAACCTTAACATACTATATAAATGTTAGCTATTGATTAATATAGAGATAATACAAGCAGGAGCTACTTCAGAAGTCTATTGTGAGGAAAGCTCTTTGCAAACTGTAAAACACTAAAATCTTGAACCAGTTTTTTAAAAAAAGCATCATCAAGGAAAGGGAAAAATCATGCTGGTTCCAGGCTTACTGAACAAAGCTGTATGGTATTCAGAAAATCAGAATTTTGGGCAAATCAGATGTCTATACCCATTATTTCAGAGATAAAGTTACAGAGGGGCCCAGAGTGATTAAAAAACTTGTTCCAGGTTGCACAGCTAAATGCTGATTAGAACAAGCGTCATAGAAAACTCAAGGCTTTTTCCTTTACAATATCAATTCTTAAAAGTGTTGTCTGCCACCTCATGGAATCCCCGAGATCTTTTCAAGGAGTCAACAAGGTCACTAGTTTCATAAGAATACTAAGACATAATTATTTACTAAAATTCTCTTTCCTTTTCCAAATACATATCTGTGTGAGGCTGAATTTTCTTTACATGCTTTAATCAAAACAACATATTGAAATAGATTGAACACAATTGCCAATAGGAAAAATTTGGCCTCAGATACTTCCTAGATGTATGACCTTGGGTAAGTCACTTAACCCTAGTTGCCAAGTCCTTACATCTTTTTTGGCTTGGAAAGGATATTCAGTATCAGTTCTAAGACAGAAAGTAGAGGTCTTTTTTTTTTTCCATTTGAATAAGTTTATTTAGTCAATTTAGAACTTGGTTACAAGAATCACATTATTTCCCTCCCTTCCCTCCACCCACTCTTCCTGTAGCCAACGGGCAATTTCATTGGGTATTACTTGTGTCCTTGATCAGAGCCTATTTCCATGATGTTGTTTGCACTAGGATGTTCATTTAGAGTCTACATCCCCAACCATATCCCTTTGACCCATGTATTCAAGCAGTTGTTTTCCTTCATTGTTTCTACTCCCACAGTGTTTCCTCTGGATGTGGATAGTGGTTTTTCTCGTAGATTCCTCCAAGTTGTTTAGGATCATTGCATTGCCACTAATGGAGAAGTCCATTACATTGGATTGTACCACAGTGTTTCAGTCTCCGTGTACAATGTTTTTCTGGTTCTGCTCCTCTCACTTTGCATCAGTTCCTGGAGGTTGTTCCAGTCTCCATGGAATTTCTCCAAGAAAGTAGAGGTCTTTAAAAAAAAAAGGCGAGAGCCCAGCTATCTTCTATTAAGCCAAACATTAAAGAGATTTGCAAAAATATGGAAAACAATGTCCTTCTTCTCATTAAGTTGTTTTATTTTAGAAAATATAGTTGTTTTCATTAAAATTTAATTTATGTTAAGATGGAATAATTTTATAATTGCTTTTAAATGAATATATAAATGTTTTAACATTTATCAGTTTTAACTTCAAAAAGTTAAAGATTGATAAAAAAAAAAACAAATAAAAAGACAAACAAACTACTCTTTTGGGTCTGCAATAAATTTTAAGATTTTAAAAGGGCCCTGAAAAGTTTGAGAGCCACTGCTTCATGCAACAGTGCCTCCTTAATAGTTTGACACAGTATTCTATTGTCTTTTTTGCATTTGTTTGTTTGCTACTAGGGGCTGAGGTGGCATGGGGGATAAAGCTCTGGGCTTGGAGTTAGGAAGACTTGAGTTAAAATGCTGTCTCAGACACTTACTATGTGACTTTTGGTAAGTCACTTAAACCCACACTGCCCCCATTTCCTCAACTATTACATGGAGATGGTTATAACACGAGATAATATTTGTGAAGTGTTTAGATGCTAAATAAATGCTTGGTGCCTTCCATTTCTTTTCCCACATGCTCATTAGGGCCCTAATCATTAGATGAATATCCCCATGCCACATTTAGGAATGTCTCTAAGCATCTCTATTGCATCTACTCCCATAATGACAGCATAAAGAAAACTCAGATTTCCTGTTACTGTTATACTACTGCATATAAACTCCAGCATCCTCTGGATTTTTTCTTTTCTTTTCCTTAAATTGAGTGAATGAGCTATGTATCTCAAATGTAAATAAATCTATAAATCTTGAAAGGAATTTTTCATGGCACTAGGTCCAAACTCCAATTATTTAGAAGCCATTAATGTGACTTGGTTCCCCCCCCAAAAAAAGTTTCCAACACTGAGACCTGATAGTAATATAAATGTGAACTGTCTTGCACACATTTTTGGAATGCTAAATGACAGGCAGTGATTAAGACTGGAGGTTTCATTTCGGGGAGGGAGCAGGATAAAAAAGTAATGGAATATGTCACTCATCAGCGTTTCCCTGCTAAACTGGTAACTGTCAGTCCTCTGGCAATTGAATTGACATTTGAACCCTGACAATTTCAATCTTACTTTAAAGTGAGCTGAGAGCCAGGATAATTCCGTAATTATTTTTTAAATCATCAGCGCTTCGGTGGCCTGTTAGGGTGGTTGTTTTTTTTTTGCCCCTTTCCAATCTTTCCTCCATTCTCCAATAATGCAGCAGAATATATACCAGTTATGTCTCAATTATTTGGCTAAGTTGAACATTTCTGAAAATTGTGGCTGTGCAGGGAAAGCCTGCAACCTGCAGGACAGCGTCCATTCACCCACTTTCATGACAAAAGTTTCATTATTGCCTCCATTCAGACAAGATAAGAGATAAGCACTAAAGAACACTTTCCATCTCTGCCTTATTGCTTCCTCTCTTATGCCTGCCCTACCCTGTGGCAGCAAGATTTATCACAGCACACAAAGCTGACTCTGTAGGCCATTTGAAACCTTCAAAGCCTGGCACACCAGTGTGGCACATTTCATGTCCTCACTCTCATCAGGAGGAGAAAATGCTGCAGATAACCTCATGTTTCATCAATGGATTAGAAGACCTATAAAATACATCTGTTTAGTATGCTCTCAGGACCACATCTAACCCATAAGCCTGGAGCAAGTCAATCTAAGTCAGAAAAGGCGAACACTTTTGTAAGGATAAGTGATAAGGGATAGAGAAAAATGCACAGATTGTCTTTAAGAGGAAAGGAGGACAATTTATACACACACCCTGGGAGAAGATTCTGGAAGGAGAGGAGGATCTTGGGAGTTTACTGGGTTTAAGGGTCTCTCTTGATCTGGCTTTCCTCTGAGCTGGTAAGGAGGATCTTTGCTCTGGCATCCCCTGGGAAAAGACTAATCTTGTGGAAAGATTAGGAAATTCCTGGGTTGAAGAACTGCCTTGGAGGAGACATGCTTTTCCCTGAAGTATGGAGATCAATCTGTCAGAAACAACTTGGTTAAGGTAAACCCAAGGGTTTTGTCACCTGAGACTTTGGGTTTACCTAGAAAGCCAACCCCAGGCTTTGGGTAAGAAATCAGAACATCTGGGAGTCCTACATCCTCCGCCTTTTAAAGACAATCTATAGTATATAGGTAGTCAGATAGCTTTTTGATAACATCAGGGAGTGAATAAGAAGGGCTTTGGAAGACCAGAAGAGCAAACCCTGTGAAGGGGAGCATAGAAAGATGGGAGGAGCTATAGCTGTGTAGATTTAGGACCTTATCCATCATTTCCTACCATCAATAAACTTGTTTGTTTAATAATTGCAAGGGTTGTGTTTCAATGATTCTGGGAGGTTCCTAGTTGGGTTTTTTCCCCCTAACCCATTTCCAATCTCTCTAGGTTCTTTCCATTAAACTATCTCCTTTTGGAGGTAGTTTTCTTTTTCACTTTGACTAGGTGAGATATTAGGTCTACCACAAAGACAAATCCAAATTTCAAAGGGCAAAGCTTAGTCTACTGCTGGGCACTTACCACTGACTGAGGAACAAGCTTTGAGCTCTCACCAAGCTTTTCCTGGTTTTTTAGCCACTTCTTAAATTCTTTCATTCTATCCCAACTCTCCTTCCTAAAGGAATTTTTCTTTTCTTTTTTAGTGTAATTGTGTTTGGAATGGATGGACTCCCTTGTTGTCTGCCACTTTCCATTTTAGGGTTTTTGGAATGTTAAGTATGTAAAGGGTTAGACTCAAGGCTATAGTCAGGAATTTTTAAAATTAAAAGCCCTGGTAGCTATTTATGGGGCACATGTAAATGTAAGCAATTGAGACAGGATGAATTTTCTTTTAGGATCTTGCCAGCTTAGCTGTCTTAGACAACATCATTTTTATGGATTGGCAGCTTGTTACAACTGTCTAAGGACTTGGAAAGGGGCTGATGGGGGAAATGACATTATAAAACCTCTCCCCCACATACTTCTCATCAGAACAGTTGGTCTGGGAAAAGGAGGAGGACATAGGTCAGCCAGAATGGCCTGAAGATCTCGCTTTCTGTTAAAAGACTGGAATCTTCTCAACATTACACATTTAATTTGTACATAAGAGTAGACCTTATTTGTAGCCACCTTGAGATCTGTCCTAAAGCCTCTGAGGCATAGAGTAGTGTCTCCATCCTTCACAGAGCCTGAAGAGAAGCTTATATAAGTCTGACTCAAAAGACCAGAAAGATTCAGGGAAAGAATCAAGAACATGCAGAACATCAGTGGTTAGCACAGTGCCTGGCATATAGTAGGTATTTAATAAATGCTTTTTGACTTGACTTGATATGGAAATTCTGCTCTCTTTTGAGATCATCATAGAAAACTGGAAGTAGGAAACAACTAGCTTCCTCAGCTCTTTGAAGAAATCTCTTTTGACAAGCAAAAGGACAAATGGACCTCTTTCTTCTCTCTTACCTAGTTTCAGAGCTGGAATCCTTGTAAGGTTTCCTGTCTAGATTCAATAGGGAACAAGTGAATTAATCTAATCTGACATTTGTAGGAAAGCTTATGTCTGTGTCCTTAAAGTTATTGTTAAGAATTATATCATCAATGGTTAGAAGTCATTTTTGTTGGTTTGTAGGTTTGAGTTAGAGATAGAACTAAGCTAGAAATTTCTTGGAAAGTTCTCATTAAACACTGGTCACCTTCTTTTGTGTAAAATTGACTATGTTTATTAGGCAAGATTCAGCCAGCTTACTCTCCTGTCATGCCCTGCTTAAAGATCCCAAGAGTTACTATTACTAGCTAAGAAAATGGGATCACTCGCACCCTTAGATTCTTTCTGGAACAGGGTTATTAAAAATCTGCCCTAAGATAAGCATCTTGAAGGAAGGCAAAGTTCCCAAATGCCTCAAGATGGTACTTGGGAAATCTTGCCTAAAACAGGCTAGGTTAATCATGATTCTAGGTCACAAGGCAGAGTTTCTGGGGCAACAGACCTTTGATTGCTTCTCTTTCAGGACAATTGTCAAAGGAGAAGATAACTCCAAGATCGACCAGATCTGTGACCAATGGCCTTCTGGATTAGGCCAATCTCAGGGAAGAATCTTTCCATAAGGTTATGATGAAATGTGGTGTCCAACACGTCCAGAACGAAATTCCTCTTCTTTCTCTTTATGTCCAGCTGCTTCAAAGTTTAAAATCCATTTAAAAGCTACTTTACCATTTAGGAATTAAAAGAACAGACTTTACAAGGACATAGTAAAAGTACTCTGCTTCACCTGCAGTCAATAGAGCCGACTGGAAACAAATCCTCAGGAACTTTCATACCCATTCCCTGCTCAAACCTTAGCCCAAGCCTTTCAGTATCACTAAGACAAAGAAATAAACACCTAAAGAACTTCTTAAGGAGATAATTAGTTTACTTGAATTTGGAGCATGATTCATGGTGTTGTATCTTCACATATGAAACTTCAGTGGGAAAAATTACATCTTTATTTCAATATAATTGATTTCCTTTGCAATCTTATGTATTTTATTTTGTGTGTTTAATAACATTATTTGGAGAAAAGGCCATCATTTTCAACTTATTGTCAAAGAGGAGAAAGAAGCCCTGGGATAGCTAAAAGCCCTAGTCCAGGAGTGTGCTGGTCAGGACAGGAAAATGTAGCTACAACAGAGTTTTAAATTTAATCTGCATTTTTTTTCTCAAATAATCAACAAAAATAATCAAGCCCTGATTTGAACTTTGTTGACTTCCAACATGTAAATAAATGTTCACACTAAAAAAATAATAATTTGCCCCCTTTGAGCTGCCTTCAGCACATTTCTTCCAGTCTCCCACAGTGGATTGATTATTCTTCTACTATAGCAACACTTGCTAGTCATGTAACTTTAATACACCCCCTCCCACATTCTTACATTTGCTTCTCTTCTTGACTATTCAATATAGCCAGTGTTCCAAAAGCTTGCTTTTGAATTGACTCTGAAATGACTCAGTTTCTTTTTTCTTTTACTTTTTCACATTCCTTTATTTTATTTTTAAGAATATTTTTCCATGGTTACAGGATTCATTTTCTCTCCCTCCCCTTTTCCCACCCCACTCCCAGATCTGACAAGCAATTCCACTGGTTTATACATCTTATTACTCAAAACCTATTTCCATATTATCCATATTTCTAATAATTTTTTTAAAAATCCAACACCAAATAATATATCCATCTAACCAAGTGATGAATCATATGTTTTTCTTTTGTGTTTCTACTCCTACAGTTTTCTCTAGATGTGGATAGCGTACTTTCTCAAAAGTTCCATGAGGTGGTTCTTGATCATTGCATTGCTATTAGTAGCAATTTTTGATTGACAAACATTTGATTGTCTCACAATATTTCACCTTCTGTGTACAATGCTCTCATGGTTCTGTTTATTTCACTCTGCATCAGTTCATGGAGGTCTTTCCAGTTCACATAGAAAACAAGCAGTTCATCATTCCTTACAGCACAATAGTATTCCATTATCATCATATACCACAATTTGTTCAATCATTCCCCAATCAAATGATACCCCCTCATTTTCCAATTTTTTTTTGCCACCACAAAAAGCACAGCTATAAATATTTTTATACAAACATTTATTTTTTCTCTTTGAGGTGCAAACCCAGTTGTGGTATAACTGGATCAAAGGGCATGACATATTTTAAAGCCCTTTGGGCATAATTCCAATTTGTCTTCCAGAATGATTGAATCAATTCACAATTCCACCAACAATGCATTAGTGTCCCAACTTTGCCACATTTATCACTTTCCTTTACTGTCATATTGGCCAATCTGCTAGGTATGAGGTGGTACCTTAGAGTTATTTTGATTTGCATTTCTCTAATCAGGAGGGATTTAGAATACTTTTTCATGTGATTATTGATAGTTTTGATTTCTTCATCTGAAACTATCTATTCTTAGCATTTGACCATTTGTCAATTGGGAAAGACTTAATTTCTTGTAAATTTGACTTACTGCCATATATATAGTAGTAGTAGTAGTCTCTCGGTAACCAAGGATGACTATTGTCTTTTTGTGTTTTTGTGCACAAAGACACTTGTGCATGAAGGAGATTTAAGTGGAAAAGTCGATGCACAGAGACAGTCCCACTCTCTCAGCTTTGGAAGCCTGGGTCCATTGGCACGAAAAGTCGTTACACCTGGAGACTTCCTCAGCTGCATTGGATGGCCATGTTGTCTTTTGTGCTCCATCATGCCCTAAGCACTCCACAGTGCTTTGCTGCGTCGCCATCTCAGCCGTTGAACCTTCTTATTGGTTTCTTCCATCTGTTCCGCCGAAGCAGTCTTCACATGCTGGGTGAGCAAAGCCCTGGTTCATCAGGGGTCGACGACCCGATGGCTACCCTCACAAGATTTAGATGGCCTGTCGAAGCCGTTGCCCAGGGTGTGGCCGCTGCTGCATGCTAGCAGCTACTGGGAGCCACAAGTGAGAGCTGGGTGTCAGGTGAGGGTCAGTGGCTGGAGAGCTGCCCTAGAAGGGCATGACAAGCCCTCCATACCAGAGATATTACCCCTCCCTGAGCACCCCATACACCTTCACTTCTACTGGTATGACACGAAAAGTCGTTACACCTGGAGACTGCCTCAGCTGCATTGGATGGCCATGTTGTCCTTTGTGCTCCAACACGCCCTAAGCACTCCACAGTGCTTTGCTGCGTCTCCATCTCAGCCATTGAACATTCTTATTGGTTTCTTCTGCCTGTTCCGCCGAAGCAGTCTTCACATGCTGGGTGAGCAAAGCCCTGGTTCACCAGGGGTCGACGACCCGATGTCTACCCTCATAAGGTTTAGCCAGCTTTCCGGTTTCGGAAAAAGAACTCACTATTTGACAAAAACTTCTGGGAAAGTTGGAAAACAGTATGGGAAAAATTAGGTTTAGATCAATATCTCATACCCTATACCAAAATAAATTTGAAATGGGTAAATGACATATATATATATGTATATATATATATATATATATATATATATATATATATATAGAGAGAGAGAGAGAGAGAGAGAGAGAGAGAGAAATCATATATAAATTAGGTGAACATAAAACAGTATACCTGTTAGATTTATTGGAAATGAAGGAATTTAAGACCAAGCAAGAGATAGAGAACATTAAAAGATATAAAATGAATAATTTTGATTATATTAAATTTAAAAGTTTTTATACAAACAAAACCAATGCAACTGAAATTAGAAGGAAAGCAACAAACTGAGGAAAAGATTTTAAAACAAAATTTTTTGGCAAAGATCTAATTTCCCATATATATATATATATGTATATATGGGGTGTATGGGGTGCTCAGGGAGGAGTAATATCTTTGGTATGGAGGGCTTGTCGTGCCCTCCTAGGGCAGCTCTCCAGCCTCTGACCCTCACCTGTCACCCAGCTCTCACTTGTGGTTCCTAGTAGTTGATAGCATGCAGCAGCAGCCACACCCCAGGCAACAGCTTCGATTTTTCAAATGCCATTTATTAAAAAAAATTGAATCTTGAACATTAAAACAGCCAAACTGAATCTGCAGTGGATAAAATCTATAGTTAGGAAGATAAGTTCAAATTTGACCTCAGACATTTACTAGCTGTGTAACCCTGGGCAACTCACTTAATTCTGTTTGCCAGTTTCCTCATCTGTAAAATGAGCTGTAAAAGGAAAAGGCAACCATACTAGTTTCTTTGCTGAGAAAACTCCTACAAGTTGCTTGTCAGCTCTGGAAAGGGGGAGGGAAGAGTGGAGGGAATCAACAGGAATCATGTAACCATGCAGAAAAAAGTATTTTAAAAAACTGGAAAACTCCTAAAAGGGATCACAAAGAGTCAGACAAAACTGAAAAACACCACAACAAAACAAAACAAAAGTTTATTTAACTACACAAAATGTCAAAAACAACTTTTAAGTAACACCAATTCCCTACCAGATTTCTTTGTCCATTTATTCTTATGAACATTTCCCTTTAGTAATTACTCTCCTAGTTTTGCTTTCCTGTCTTTGCATTATTTCACATGATATCTTCCACGTTTCTTTATATTCCATCTTGATCACTTTACAAATGAAAAAGCAAACTGAGCCTACAAAAATTTAAAGAACTTGCCCAAGGTCACCTAGAAGAGTTGGGAATCAAACTCTTTCTACCTCTCATTGCCTAGCCTAACAATTTGCATTAGAAAGTAATTTACTTTTTGATGAGTTGAATCGACAAAATTGTAGAATTGTGCTGATGAGTCTATTGACACTACAACTTTAATTTTCATTTGTAACAGATAAAAGAGATGTAGCCTATTAAGCAAATGCCTTCAATGAAAAAAATAATCTATGGGTACTTTAAAAGTATATGCATCATATTGGTTACTTATATTCTAAAAGACTGGCATGAGAATCATAAGAAAAATTTGGCCCTCTTCTAATGTTAAAGCTATATCACATCCTCAACCATCTTTGGTTTCAGTTATTACTTTTACATCATTTTCCAGGGCTTACCAAGAGAAATATAAGGAGTGATTTTTAGAAAAAGCATCTGTTACACTAATGCACTGTTGGTGGAGTTGTGATTTGATCCAGCCATTTTGGGGAGAACAATTTGGAACTATGACTAAAGGGTTCTAAAACTGTATACCCTTGGATCCAGCATTACTTCTACTAGATTTGCATCCCAAACAGATTTTAAAAAGGGAGGGGGAGGACCTATTTGTACAAAAATATTTATTGCAGCTCTTTTTGTAGTAGCAAAGAATTGGAAATTAGGAGATTGTCCATCAATTAGAGAATGGATGAACAAGCTGTGATATTTGATGGAATACTATTGTACTATTAGAAATGATAAGCAGGATAATTTCAGAAAAACCTGGAAGGACTTACATGAACTGATACAAAGTGAGGTGACAGAACCAGAACATTGCACACAGTAACCGCAATATTTTTTGATAAACAACTGTGAATGAACTAGTTATTCTCAGCAATACAGTGATTCAAGACAACTTCAGAGATTCACGATGAAAAATGTCACCTGCCTTCAGAGAAAGAACTGAATCTGAATGCAGACCAAAACTTATTATGTTTTACTTTCTTTTTTTTTGTTGTTGTTTGTCTGAAATCTTTTCCACAAAATGACTAGTATGGAAAAATGTTTTGCATGATTGAGCATGTAAAATCTATATCAGATTGATTACTCTCTGAGGGTGGGGAGAGTAGAAGCATATGGAAGAGGATGGAAGGAAGGATAGGATTTGAAACTTAAAACTTAAAAAAATAAATGTTAAAAAATATTATTCCTAAAAAGAAAGAAAATAATGCCATTTTCTGCCTGAATATTAATTAGGAACTAGAAATGATAAATATTGTCATTGGTACTTCAAATAATTCAAAGAATCATTGAAACCAATAATCATTTGTTAAGTGCCAAATACTGTGCTAGGTGCTGGTGTTAGAGACAAAAATGAAATAAATATATGTAAATATGTGCCCACATATATATGCATGTGCATATATATGTATGTATGCACACATATGTATGGAGAGAGAGAATAGGAAAAAAAATGAGGAGTAGAGAACATGAGCAACTGGGAAGAGGGGGAATCAGGAAAAACTTCATGAAATAGGTAGCACCTGTGTTGAACTCTGAAGGAAGACAAGGGTATGGCCAGGCACTGTTAGGCACTGGAGATACCAATCTGCATGAAAAAGAAAGATAGTCTTTTCCCTCAAAGAGCTTACACTCTAATACTGAAAGATTAAACAAAAGAAAGCTGGAAGGAGTGGCAGGGAGGTTGGGAAGGCACAGTCAACCTTAAAACCAAAATACAGCTCTGCAGCAAAGATGTTTATTTGCTTTGGGAAAATTCAAACACATGTCTGGGGAAGAGGGCCAGGTAACCCCCAAGGTTCCCCCCCTAGAGAAGGAGGGTACAGACTTATGTAGTGTTTCAAGAGAAAGGAGGAGAGTAGTCTCTTAGAATTAGGTAATACAGGAAATTTCTACCCTGCACAAGAAATACACTGTTAATCTTTTGAAATGTACATCAGGATGGGACTCATATATGATAAAGGAAAAGTGTAGGCACGTTGATCTTTTTGGTCCAGAACACTGTAAAGTAGGCATATATCACCATTCCATAATCTTCATCTTTTAAAGCAATTATAAATAACACAAAAGCTATTAGAAACTTGTAGACCCTTAACAGTACCTTGAGGAAGTAGGGTAGAAAGTCAAAGTACAAAATAAGCAAGGCCAGGTTTATTTTGTGTGTCTTCCTTAATTGGAGGCTGAGAAGTTCACAGCTCCAAGTCAAAGGGGCTGACGGAGTACCAATACTGATTGGCTGTTGCAGGATAATAAAATTTCCCAAAGATGAAGTTATTGGGATCATGATGGAAAAGTCCAAGAAGTATAAAATAAGTACAGCTGAGTGAGAAATGGGAGGAGAGGATATTTCATCCCTGAGATGGGAGTGTTAAACTTGGGAAATAGTTTTAAGTCCAATGGAATGTAGAGTTCATGAAAAGAAGTGGTAAGAAATAAGGCTGTTTAAGTTAGGTGGGAGTCAGACTATGGTGGCCCTTCAACGCCGATGTGAAGAATTTGTTTTTTTTTTTCCTGCAGGCAATGGAGACTCACCAAATGTTTTTAACCAGGAGATTGACTAGTACCTTAGGAAAATTATCTTGACAGCTAATGGAGGATGGATTAGTGAAAGGAAAGACTGAAAGGAAAGTTGGGTTGTAGCTATAGGAATGGAGAGAAGAGAACGGACACAAGAAATGTGGAGATAGAAGAAATAGAATTGGCATCTAGCTAGTTGGAGAGAGGGCTTAGAAAAGGAAAGGATTTGAGGATGACTCCAAGATTTTCTAACTTGGAAGGATGACTATGTACTCAACAGGAAGTAGGAAGTTTAGAGGAGAGGGAAAGGTAATCATTTCTGTTTTAGACATGGTGAGTGGTATTGTCCAGTAGTCAATATAAGACTTGAGTTCTAGAGATAGTAGATGGAAATAAGAGAGATGATAACTAAATCCACATATGATCTTGGACCCAGGATCATTGCAGACAGTGACTATAGTCATGAAATTAAAAGACACTTCTTGTCAGGAAAGCTATGGCAAATCTGGGTGCTGTCTAAAAAGCAGACATCACCTTGCCAACAAAGGTCTGTGGAGTAAATGGTTTTTCCAGTAGCAATGTATGACTGTTGGTCTATAAGGAAAGCTGAGCACTGCAGAATCCATGCTTTTGAACACTTTTGAGAGTCCCTTGTGCAGCAAAGAGATCGAATCAGTCAATTCTTAAAGAAATTAATTCAGATTCTTAACTGGAAGGTCAAATACTGAAGCTGAAGCTTAAATATTCTGGCCACATAATAAGAAGACAGGATTCATTGCAAAAGATCCTGATGCTGGGAAAGATTGAAGGGAAAAGGAAAAAGGGATGGCAGAGGATGAAATGGATGAATAGATAGTTCCAGATAAATAATCAACATGAACTTGGACAGAATTAGGGGAAAAGTGGAGGGTAGAAGGAACTGTCATATTATAGGAAGAATCAGACAGAGTTAGTTTTGGGGAGCATCTACACTAAGAATACATGAGATCTAGAGATGAGTATTGTCTCTATAAAGGAGACTGAGAAGGGACAGCCAGACAGGTCGGAAGAGAACCAGGAGAGAACTTTATCACAAAAGCCAGAGAAGGAGAACAGGCTCAGGAAGAAGACATAGTCAGCAGTATGCAGAGTGGTCAAGGATGAAGATGGAGAAAAAGCCATTAGATTTAGAAAGTAAGCTATTTCTGGTAACCTTGGAGAAAGAGTTTTCAGTTGAGTGGTGAGATCAAAAACCATCTTGCAAGGGATAAGTTAGTGGGGGTGAAGAAGTGAAGGCAATGGATGTAGATTGTTTTTTCTAGGAGTCTGGCAAAGAAATGGAAGAAAGACAAATCTTGAGGAGGAGACAAGTTCAAGGGAAGGTTTTAAATATATATGTAATCTATATGTGTATGTATATATACATATATTTGCTCAAATATTTCCTAATTACTGTAAAAAAAATTTAACACTCATTTAAAAAAATTTTGAGTTCCAGATTTTCTCCTTTCTTCCAGGTATACTCCTTTACTTCTTGAGACGGCAAGTAATGTGATATTGACTAAAATATATAGCAAATAAATATACACATATATTCAGCAATATAAAATATATTTCCATATTAGCTATGTTGCAAAAGAAAACACACACACAAACAAGAAACACAAAGTAAAAAAGGATTCTTTAATCTACACTCAGAGTTCATAGGTTCTCTATTGTGGATGGCATTTCTAGAATCCTTTGGAATTGTCTTGGATCACCCTTGATCAGAGTAGCTAAGACTTTCAAAATTAATCATTATTATAATATTGCGGTTACAGGGTTATCTTGGTTCTGTTCACTTCACTTTGCATCTGTAAGTGAGAGTTCTTTAAGAGTAGAAGTTAAACTCCACAGAGCATGTGTTGGAAATGAGCCAGTAGAAGTAATTCCTGGCATTTTCCAAGGACTCTGGGGTTGTTCACGATTAATGCTGAATTTATCACTGACTCTTGGGATTTTGCAGCAAATGCTAAGTTAGGTTGTCCCTTGGTCCTTCCCCTATTTTGTAGCAATAGCAGGGAGTTAGAGAACTTTTTCAGTTTGAAAAGGAGAAAAAAAAAATTCGCTAACTCTCTTAATTTAAGCTGTCTGGGACTCACTGTGGCAAGTAACTCTCCCATAAAGGATGGGGGAAAGGCTGCCTTCCTGAATATTTGACTGAAGGGTGACTGTGAGCATGTGGGAGCTAAAGACTGGATCTGAAAATCCTATCTGCCTCTTCTGTTTTGTATTTCTTTGCCTAGTCTGGGTGACAGTCCTTAATCTGTTGTAAAGTGATCTTTCCATATCTATTACAGCACTTCTGGGAAGAGAAGATCAAATCAATGGCAAAAGGATGGGTCCAAATGCAGACCTGGCTTTCAAATAGACATGGCTCTGGAAGAAACTATTTAGACAATATTGAGTTGAAGTGAAATGCAAAATGTTTATTCAGAAATTCTGCAAACTTCTTTATATTCAAATGTTTGTTTCAATCTCCCAGAAGAACACAATGACAGTTAGAAATTAATGTAAGGGTCACAACTTAGAAATGCATACTTAACCCAAAAGTTACAATAAGGTACTGTAAAAACCCCATAAAAGAAAAAGAAAAAATTCAGACTTCTTTTTTAAAAGCCCTTACCTTCTGTCTTAGAATTGATACTATCAGTTCCAAAATATCAGAGTGGTAAGGACTAGGCAATTGGAGTTAAATGTCTTGCCCAGGGTCACACAAGTAGGAAGTATCTAAGTGCAGATTTGAACCCAGGACCTTTCTTTAGATCCAGCTTTCCATTCACTGAGTCCCCTGTCAGCCCCTAGTAGTTTTTTTTAATCAATTTTATTTACTTCTTTTGTTTTTACATCACTTAGGTATAAATGGTCACAAAGAAAATTTAATAATCAGCTTTATTTATAGTAGGCTGACTCCAGTAGACCACTCTTTTAATTTCCCATTGTATCCTTCCTTCCACCACTTTCTGAAGAGCCATCGCAAAAGAGAGGAGGGGGGGGAAGGGAGAAGGAGGGAGGGAGGGAGGGAGGGAGAGAATGTGTATTGGGATGGAATTGTCATTTTATATCTTTTCTTTTAGAATAAACTTGGTTATTTTAATTTTGTTTCAGTTGTTATACTGTACTTTCATTTACACCATTGTAGTCACATATTTCATTTATATTGTTTTTCTGGTTCTCTTAACTTCATTTTGCATCTGTTTATGTAGATTTTCCTATGATTCTCTATATTGATCACATTCATGATTTTGTATAACAGTAATATTTCATTCCATTTATATATTAAAATTTCTTTAGCCATTCCCCAAATGATGGGCATCTACTCTGTTTCCAGTTATTTGCTACCCCTTAGCTCCTATCTTAAATACTTTTAAAAATAATAAATTAAGGATCAGCTGGGTGACTCAGTGGATTAAGAGCTAGGCCTAGAGATGGGAGGTCCTAGGTTCAAATCTGACCTCAGACACTTCCCAACTGTGTGACCCTGGGCAAGTCACTTAATCTCCATTGTTTAGCCCTTACTGTTCTTCTGCCTTGGAACCAAAATGACTTAAATACTTAAAAGGATATCCTGTGATTAAGAGAATTATGCCAATGAAATCCCAATTATTCTTAATTCTATTATCTCCAAAAGGATCAGTACAATGAATTCTGGAGGACAGATTTGTTAAGATAACTTTAAGCATGATTTTAGAATTGACAGTTGACAAATTCATTAAAAATTATAAAAGTTAAAATTAAATCTCAATAATAATATATTTTAAGAGATTTATTAAGAATCATTAGAAATCAAGGAATAATTACTCTAACTTAAAATTACTCTCAAAAAGAATTTTAAATTTGCAATTTAAAATAATAATAATAATACCTTCCCCCCTGAAGAGGGTGTTGAAAAACATAGGGATCACTTAGGGATGCATGGCTGAGCTATGAGGTATATGAATCAATTGGCAAGAGAAATTTAAAAAAAATCTTTAAAAAAATCCAAATTTAAAAAATAAGTTCTGGATGAAATATAGACTATCAAAGTCTTGTCTGTAAAAATTCTAATTAAAGGAAAAATATATCCATAACAGGTCCTTGAATCAGGGCCCAATTAAAATGATTTAAGCAATTATACATTTACCAATCAGTAGCCAGGACTATAGAAAGTTTGCCACACCATGAAAGATAGAAAAGGGACTAGATTATAGGAGCCAGGTAGGAGCCAAATTTGAGATACTTGGTAGAATGTGGGACAAGGAAGACCTGCTTATAACACATGTTAAACAGCCACAACCTCGAACCCCAAACAAGTTCAAGTCTTCTTTTCTTGGCTCAAAATTTTCATGAATTCCATTGGGATTGGTTGGTCTTTTTGACCTTGTACTCGATAGGTACTATGCAGTTTAACTTTGTGCTTCTTTGGCACTGTGCAATGGCTCTTTTTGTATTCTCTTATCCAGGAATCAGACAGAATCATTAATCAAAGTCCCATAATTCTTTTTTAAACAATCAGTGGCATCATTTTTATGGTCTCAGGCTTTTGGGGTATGCATTGACATTATAGCAAATATATTTTAAACTTATATTACTGCAAAATCAAAAAAGTTAAAGAAAATCTTCTCAATGCTGGTGACATTTGCTTCAAATACAAAATAGATAGAAAAAAATAAAACTGAAATAGTATATTGCACATGTAAGCAAAAACAATAATAAAGAGTTTTAAAAAACAAAAATATATAGCTTACAATCATTGACACTCTGTCAGCTAAGGAAATGTAGAATACAAAGGTTTCTTACCAAAAATGAGATCCATGTCCTCTTCAAACCTGACCATGATCCACTGTGAGTACAAGCAAATGATTTTCACAAAGTAACAGTTTTTTAAAAATAAAGAACAATAGTACAACATGTAATGCACATTCAAAAAGTATCAAAATCCCCAAAATTATAATACCCCATTTAATGACAATAGCAAACAAACCCAGAATCGTATTTCATATAAGTTGCTGTATGACAAAACAAACAAACAAACAAAAAACAAAAAAACACAACCTATGAACTGATGGATATTTGTCAAAATTTTTACAGATGTAGCAAATCTTTCAACCTTGGCAAGTATATTTTTAAACAAAGTAAAACTTATTTGGGTCTAGAACATCACCAAGAAATCTAGATTGTTCTGGTGGAAGTAAACTAAACTGAAGAATTTTGCAAGAGCTCTTTCTGTCTTCTTGCTTCATAGTGTGAAGATAATTTTAGGGTTGTGACTTAAAATCTAAATTTAATTGGCTGCCAGAGGAAATCCCAAATAAAATACCCAAGTCAGTCTGAAAATTTATGGTAATTTAATTAATATAGAGGGAAGGAATTTAAGGAGAAGGAGAGAAGAGGCTATAGGATTCCTCCTGCCTGTCCTGTGCCAAGGGGAGTTTAAAATTCCAGCCTCTAGGTCTCTGAAGAAGATTGGAGGCTTCTAAGAGGATAAAGTTGGGAAAGTAAAGGAGGGAAACTCAGCCAGAAACTCACCACTAAACTGGACAATAGCTTGCAGCCATGCTAAGATGCCGAAAGGCCCAGCACACTGCTATCAGCCAACTCTCTGCCGCCAAAGGTACCGGAGAGAGGAAATGAGCCAATATATAGACCTTTCACCCTTGTGTCCCTTCCTCTAAATGCCCATTCCTTTAGAGTTCTCATCTTCTTTGATTAGATTATATCTATAGAGTTACTTAACACTTCTTTGTTAAGTTCACCTTTTGTGAGTTACTTAACCTTTTTGTGATCAATTGAACCTTTATAGTTACTTAATGCCTTTTTGTATTAAGATCTTAAGATAGACTTAACTTTTAAAGTTCTAGCTTCACTATAAAGTAAGAGTTAAGTACCTTCATTGTTCAATCAGGAGATTACAACTTTATCTTCCCCTAAATTACAGTCTAAGTAGGGCGGAGTAATTTAATGTTCACAATCCCCCCTGATTTTGTTAGACTAAGTATCTTCATTGTTAAAATCAGGAAATAGCTAAAACCAATGTTAACAATAGAAATACCTTGGTAGGAACAGTTCTTTGTTTCTCTACCTTTAATACAACATTCTTTAAAATATAAATATAAAAAAACTCATCCATTCAGAAACCACTAGTTTTATTAAAATTATTTCTGAAGACCCCTTAATATTACAATTAAATTCTCAGCTTATTAAATTTTCTCAAGGTTGTTAGCCAGGTTGAGCCCATCCATCATCTATGTGACAATTAACAAATGCAAAATGGGGGGAAGGCTGTTTATGGGCTTTTACAATATTTTACAATATTTTGTTCAGAAGTCATAAGGGAAAAGTAACAGAATATATCTAATAGGTAAAACACAGTAGATTAAAATGATTCAGTGTAACAGAACAGTATCAAATATATTTAATATAGGAACTTAAAACAACAAAATTAAATCTTAAACAAAACAATCAGCAAAATATAGTAAGATACAGAGACTTTCATTTTAAAAAATGGAGTCTGAAAAGGCTTGAAATTTCACCTCCAGACCCTTTAAAGTTCCTTTTTCTAGAATTCAGATCCCTATTGTCAGCACTGTGGTATCTCCCATAGTGAGAGAGGACATAGGTTTTAGAAATCTCAAACTGGGCAGGCTCAAATGGCAAAGGGTTGTAGGGGGATGAATTTCTCCCCTTAATCTCAGGCAAGATAATTGAAAGGATCAGTGGTAGAAAGAAAAAAAAATATCCTAAAGCTGGAAGCTGTTTGAAATAGGTAATGCAGTGCTTTCATAGAATGCACCATGATTGTAATCAATTTCCTGTTTGGAAGAGTCTCTTCCTTTTCCCATCCACCCTGAGGTAAAATGCTAGTTTCCCCAGAGGGAGTTAGGAGGCTAAGTTGCCTAAGGAAAAAAAAAACACCCTGTTTTTTTTTTTTAACCATCTGCCCTGAGGAGTGACTCCAAGGACTCCTAGCTTCTGGGTAATAATAATCAGCCCAGCAGAGGCAGCAACAGTGATGATCAGGGTCAGGACCAATTTAGGATCAGAGCTGGAGATCAGGAGGAGGATTTCTGGAGGCCAGGTGCTGGGGCCAGGTGAGCGATATGGGTCCAGAAGATCAGGAGGAAGCAGTATCAGCAACACCAGACTTAGCAGTGAGGAGGAATGAAGGAGGAATGAGAAACGAAGGACTCAAGCATTTGGAGGAGAAAATTGGTTTATTTCTTCTTCACCAAAAGTCCCCCCCCCCCCAGTAAAAATAGCCTGGCCAGTAGGGAGAAAAAGCAACCAGGCAAAAAAATAGTAAAAGAAAAATGCAGCAGCTCCAAAGAGAGTTGGAGTTTGTGAGGGTGGGTGGGTGGGCAAAAAGCCTTAGCAGGAGAAATGTGGCTTAAAAAATAATTGTATCTAGGCTATCTTAAAATTTTGAGAGGTTCTTCTCTGACTAGTGGTTGCCATCAATGTAAAAGTTAAAATTAAATCTCAATAATAATATTTTAAGAGATTTGTTAAGGATCATTAGAAATCAAGGAATAAAGAAGATACAAAATAAAGCCCATGTGCCCATGGCTGGTTAGCCATTTCAGCCATCCCCACCTTACCACCATACTTGCTGCATCATTGTGAGAGAGAGAGAGAGAGAGAGAAAGAGAGAGAGAGAGAGAGAGAGAGAGAGAGAGACAGACAGAGACAGACAGAGAGAGAGAGAGAGAGAGAGAGAGAGAGAGAGAGAGAGAGAGAGAGAGAGAGAGAGAGAGAGAGAGAGAGAGAGGGAGCCTCCAAAACCCACACCCTTTATCCTCTGTGTAAAGGAAGTATGTAATGACAGGAAGTCAGTGGGCTCTTGGGATATGTAGTTCTTTTTTAGAGTAACAGATATTCAATCATACAAAATGCAAAACTGACTATCTTTAATATTTTGTTGAGAAAAAACAACAAAAATTGCCTTTGAGTCAAGAAAATCAGCTAGAAAATCACTTTTTGAAAACAGAATCTTCTCAAATCAATGACTAAAACATAGTTAAAATTTAAATTACAGAGTGTCAGATGACTTTTTCATGGGAAGAATATTTGAATGATTCAATAGGTTCTGAATCATAGAACCACAGAGTGTCAGATTTAGAGGAAATTTCTTCAGAGGTCTTCTAGTCCACTGGACTTGAATAGAAATCTTGACTTAAGTTCTTATTTGAAGATTTCATGTAATGAGTTACACATCCTGAGACAATTCATTCCACTTTGGAGAGCCATATTTATTAGAAAATGTATCCTTATGCCAAATCAAAATCTGCTTTTTCCCCCCTAGTTTTGCTCTCAGATGTTTGAAGAGAGGTAGCTCATTTCCCTAAGACTTTTCTTCTGTAGTTTAAATTTTTGTAGTTCTTTCATTTTGAGTCTTTTGACAATTCTTGTCACATTTCTGGTCATCATCCAATTTGTCATTGCCTTCTTAAAATACAGCGCTTAGAACTAAATATACATTATCCATCAAGATTATAGAATACAAGAACTTTCAATCTTCTTCTACCTGGATACTAAGCTTTGCTAAGTACAACCTGAGATATTTTCAGCTTTTTGGCCTGCCATATCAAACTGTTGACTCATGTTTAGCTTCTGTCTACTAAAATCCCTGGATTTTTTTATACAAAAAATATTACAGAGCCATTATCTTAATCCTTTATTTGCTCAGTTAATTTTTTTTATTATAAGTTCAGGGATTCACTATTTTCTATTTGTTTCTATAAAAATTTAGTTAATCTTGTTTGCTTGTTAATTTCTGAAATACTTATTCAGTCATCCAATGCATTAGTCATTCCTTAGAGCTTCATACCATTCACCCATCTGATAAGCACCCCATCTTTGCTTTTCTTCAAAGCCACTGATACAAAGTTCTGATAGAATAGGGTCTGAAGCATTCCTGACATTGATCCATCTAAGCAGTTCTGTGTTCATTATAATTCAGCTATCATCTAGTGACTCCCATCTCTCTATCTTGTTCACAAGGATTATCACAGGAGTCCCTGTCAAATGTCTTCCTGAATTTCAGATATGCCATCTTAAAGCATTCCTTTTATTTTCAAAACAACCTAATACCAAAAAAATGAAGCTAATTTGTCATGATTTGTGCTGGCAAAGATGAAAAAATGATCAAGTTCCCTACTTTAAGGAACTTATAGTCTACTGAGAGTGGAAGAGGATATGATATGTACGTAAATAATTATGTGGCCAGGGAAGATTGTAATAAAGGAAAATGAGAGAAGCAAAGAAATACTCTAAGGAACTATGGAGGAGAGATATTTTCACCTGGAGAGATTCAGAAAAGTTTCCTAGAGGTAGCACATGAGTTGGACCTTGAAGGAAGAGAAGTATTTAACCAAAAGAGATGTGGGGTAGGGAGATTCTAGGCCCAAAAGACAACTTGTGTGACTGCATGGAGGCAAAAGGGGGTGGTATAAGATGGGAGAAAAGTTTGACTGGAATACAGAGTACATGAAGGGTCCTGAGGTAATAATGGTCTTGGATATACTAAGATGCACATAGTCTTAATGTTTTATCTCACAAGCCTGGAGAATGATTTTTGATTTGGACTTTCTCTCTTTCTCTGTCTCTCTGTCTCTCTTTCTCTCTCTCTGTCTGTCTGTCTGTCTGTCTCTGTCCCTGTCTCTGTCTCTCTCACACACATCAAGAAATATTGCCTTCCTCTTCCAGAAGTTTGGCTATATCTCACTCTCAGAGTCTCAGGGTCTAAGCCCTTTGAGGGCCTGAGGGGTATATCTTTCTCAAATATTATTATCGCAATTCCTATTCTGATTGCTCTATTCTCACAAGTAGATATCAGTGACTAGTACCATTTAGCTAGTTAAACTTCAAAGAGAATTTACAAAGAGACATTTACTTTGAAGAAAAAAGCAACAAAAATACAAATATTTTCCTCCCATATCTCAGAGAGGACACTCTCCTATTCCACCTCAATCTCTGGGGAGAGTAGCATATTTTAAAAATAACATTGTCAATGACTAAATGTGACATTGCTGCTGAATGAGCCTTTATTTTAGCTCTTGCTGGGCCTGATCCCAAAAGTTGCATGCTTGCTGCATTAGACAGGGACCTAGCCTCATAGACTCACTAGTTGTTTGACCCTGAGCAAGTCAGATAATCTTCCTGTGCCCCAATTTTCGCATCTGCAAAATATGAATAATAATAGCACCTAACTCCTAGGGTTGTTGTGAGGACCCAATGAAATAATATCCATGAAATACTTATCAGAGTGCCTAGTACATAGTAGACATAGTTTTCCATCCTAGTTTTCCACAGTACACTGAGAACAATGCTTCACTTCCAGGCACATTCCATTCACAATATTATAGGGACAAATGTTATTGGAAAGAGGAAAAGAGAAATCCTAGGTGAGCAAGCAGAGGTATGCATATTTGTGTTATGTTGTCCTGTTGTTTCAGTCTTGTCTGATTCTTTGTGACCCCATTGGGGATTTTTTTGGCAGAGATGCTAGAGTGGCTTGCCATTTCTTTTTTCAGCTGATTTTAGAGATGAGGAAACTGAGTCAAACAAGGTTTAGTGACTTGCCCAGGATTACATAGTGTTTAAGGTCAGATTTGAACTCACAAAGATGAGTCGTCCTGATTCCAAGTCCAGTGCTCTATCCACTGCACCACTTGGACTCTCCTCCGTGTGTGTATATCCCCATATCCCCAGAAGCAATTACATTTCCCATGAGGTTTCCCATCCACTGGTAGTAGTGTCTTAGTGGTAAATTCTGTCTCAGGCTGCTCTTGCTGACCATTCAAAGGAAAGGGAAAGGAGAAACTTCCTATGGCTCAGTAGTGCATAGTCCTTAGGAAAGTTCCTTAGGAAAGGAAGTGAAATATTTACTTTATTTTCTATTATTCTGTACCTGGCAAATGTCAATAAAACACATTTTTTCATACAAGAAAATGAGCAGAAGAAGATTATGTATGAAACTGTGACTCTCTCTTAGAGAGTTTGATATTTTTTGAAATAATACACAGAAGTGGTACCTTGGTAGTCATCATTAATTCATTCCAGAAAGCAGGACAAGTACCAAAAAGGTCAAGCATCAAATGAATTTTCCCATAAGGAATAATGTAAATTGAATGAATCAGTTCCAGACACCCAGAAAATGCAGATTTTATAAGTCCTCATATGCATTAATGGAGTTGTATTTTACTAAATAAACATTAAGAATACATAGACATAGATAAAAAATAATTAAATTAAATTATTTTAAATGAACTTTACCTGTATGGAGAGTAGTTCATGGCTGAAGGGGATGGTGAGAAGGAGAAATGTTACTGTCTAGAAGAGGAGTCCCCTTCCATAATATCTGAGGGCAATTGCCCTGATGGAGTTTTCTCTTTCTCTTTTCTATCCCTTATAACCACTTAACCTTACTTGAGATTCTCCAGGTGTTAGCTTCACAAGAAACTTATCCAATGATATTTATTATCATTAGTTGTTCAAAATTCCTCTAAAACGGGCAATGGTCTGGTCATTTAGCATATTTACAATTCTGCTTGTTAAAGCTTTATCAGGGTGATATTTTTCAACAAAGTTTTGCACTTCCACACATTTTGCGTTATTTCCTTGATTAATGGAGTGGGGACATCCTCCTTTGCCTCCTCCTCACCTGAAGAAAACCCCCCTGACACTAGCTATTGCTGCTCCTGCAACTCCTCAGTATTGAGCTCTTCTTTATGCTCCTGAACTAACACGTGATCCTTTGTTTTGGCTGGAGTGGATGATGCTTCCAGAGATCTTGACATCAACAAGTTCTAGCAAGCACTTCAAGTGCCAAGCAAATGTTGAATACCACAACTTTTTCTTGTCAAAATGCATTAAATATAAAATTCGACTAATTCTGAAACTGTCGAGTATCAAGGTTTGACTATTAAATTTAACAGGGTAGTTCTGGTACTACCCTGCTTGTCTATTTCCAGTGCCAAACTTCATCCTGTGTAATTAAAAAAAAAATTACCTAATGCTTTTTTCTTTCTTTTCTCTTCTTTTGGTATCACTATTCTTCCTCCCCATCCATAATTATCCCTACTTTTAAAAAATAGTTATTTTAATAGATAAATATAGTCAAGCCAAATAAGCCACATAATGATCATATCTGAAGATACATGTCTCATTCTCTACCTCTACTCCATCAATTTGCTGCCAAAAAAAAGGAAATATAATTTAACATCCTCTTCTGAAATCAGGATTGATCATTAAAGTAGGAAATACTAAATGGGCTCTCTCATCATTCAGTGTTATCTCATGCAAAATAAAGACAAAACATTTGGGTAGTCTTTCTCTTCTTTTTTGATTCTTACACTTTTACAAGTGGTTACCAGTGAATAGTCTCTCCTCCAGTTATTAGTCCCAGCTAGCATTACATATCACTCTTGGAGTGGATATTCTATTTACCCCAATGGGCCCAGAAAGGAAAGAGGGGAGGCAGAAACAAATATCTCACATGTGTTCAAATTACACTGATTGATTTAGACTCAACATAATTAATAACTTCCATTACAAGTTAATTAGAGACATACTCTTTAACCCAGAGATTCTCCTAGTAGGCATATAACCCCAAGGAGGTCATCAATTAAAAAAAAGAGTTCCAATACACACCAAAATATTTATAGTGGCACTTTTTTTGATGACTGAAAACTAGAAATAAAGTAAATGCTCATTATTTGGGAAATGGCTAAATAAACTATGGTAGATGAATACAATGGCATATTACTGTATTATAAGAAACTAGTGATGAATGCAGAGGAATACATTAGAATATAAATAGTCAAATTAGAATTTGATGACTGCTTAAAAACTGCATGATTCTTAGTACCCTCTGTCCTCTTTCCTTTTACTCTGCAACTACCATTATAGAAATGGAAGAGGGATATGAGCATGAACTGATGCAGAATGAAATAGAGACTATATATATATGCCCAATGACTGTACTACAATGTAAATGGAAAGAACAGCAACCACAAAACAATAAAACTGTCCCTCAGCTCAGTTTTCAGTAGTCTTCCACCGGTCTCTCCCTGGGTGAAAGCAGAACTGACACCACCCTTAGCATAGCTTTCATGTGTCCTTGAATCGTGTGCTTGGTCCCATCCCTTATGTGTAGGCAGTTCCCATCCTGCTTCCCTTCCTCCCCTGGAATGACCCTGAAACCAAAAGCAAAACAAGGAGATGGGGGTGGGGGGCGGGAAGGAAGGGGTTCCCTACTTTGTCATTAAACTGTATTTACCACTTCAAGCCAGAAGGTGTCCTCAGTGAGATAGGAAGAGAAATGGGCGAGGTGGGTCAAGCCATCATTACCAGTTGGGACTAGCATCTCCCCTGGGATTCCGAGCCAAGAGCTTGGGGAAGAGCAGTTTCTCCACCTCTGGTCCTTCTTCCAGGCTAGCCAATGCATCCATTACCAGGGGAAACAAACCCTGTGGGAAAAGGGCCTAACAACCCCACTATCACCCCGACTTGTTCAACAATTTCCACTGATGGGGCAGGAAATCCAGCAAAAAGTGAAAAAGCTAGGTATTCCGAGGAATCACGTGTGCCAGGTGGCTCAAATAACCATTACTTCAACATCATATACCCTTAGGTTGTGATAGATGGGTTCAAGACCCAGAGTCTAAGAGCCCTAGGAATACTAGTACCATCCATGCCATGGTCTTGCTTCAAGCATGGCCCTGTTGACCACCAAAGAGGAAATCAACCCTTGTAGAGATGTAGTCTGATAACTGAGTTTGCAGACTGCTTTTTTTTTTTTAACCCTTACCTTCCATCTTAGAATCAATACTGGGTATTAGTTCCAAGGCAGAAGAGTGGTAAGGTCTCGGCAATGGGGATTAAGTGACTTGTCCAGGGGCACACTGCTAGGAAGTGTCTGAGGTCAGATTTGACCCCAGGACCTCTGGACTCAAGGCCTGGTTCTCAATCCACTGAGCCACCCAGCTGCCTCCCACCCCCACCCCAGTCTGCTTTCTTAGCAGCCTGTCCCTCTGAATCCTTGCTTGGACAGATCTTGTGGTGAGTGGTAAAAGACCGACTGACCCCTCTCTTCCTAGGCTGGTTCATGCCGGCCTAGGCTGGTATAGCCCTTTTCTCATTATTTCCTTTTTCTCTCTTTCTTTCTCTCTTTCTTAATTCCTCATTTGTATTAATTAAAATCTCTATAAAACCCAGCTGACTTGGGTATATTTTAATAATTGGGAATGTTTCCCTGGCGACCACCTTATATATTGATTTAAAAACAAGACACTGTAGTGAAACATATTTTCTGCGGTCACAATTTACTCATCCACTCTTTTATCTACTACAATTTAAGTCTTTCACTATTTTAATCATTACAGTTTAAGACAACCAACTATTTTAATTATTACAGCAGCCACAGCTACTGAAGGTCCAGAAGAAAAAGAGCTCTCACCGCCAAAGTTCTTGGCATTTTCAAATGATTTGACATCAGAAATATGTATTATTTTTTCCAGTGAAAATGACTTTTAAAGAAAAGGCCATCTGCCTTGTTGTTGCATTCTAACTCTAAAGTCTATAGGTCTTTTCTATCTAACTTCAGATGAAACTTCTTTTACATATTGTCTTTCCCAATTATTTGTGAGTTCCTTAAGAGCAGAGACTCTAGTATCCCCAGGGCTCAGCACAGTGTTTTTCACATAATCAATCAATAATTGTGACCTGTACATCTCACCTCTTAGCAGAATGAAATGTGCATTTTTAGATATGGTCAACATACAGATTTATATTGCTTGATTAAGCTCCTTTGACACAAGACGAATTTTATTTTGAGAGAATTTATGGAGGATAGGGGTAATATCCACCACCAGGCAGAGAGAGAGAGAGAGAGAGAGAGAGAGAGAGATTAATGAAACATTAAAAAAATACTTAGAAGGATTTTCAGATAAGAACACAGACAAGCAACGTAGTATTGGAACTACTATGTTAAATTTAATATATGCTTTTATATAAATTGAACAATAGATTTTATGGTGTCATATACTTTTTGTTCTTTGCATAAGGAAAATATTCATTTGTCAGTTAATAACATTAAAGAGAGACCTTTTTGAAAACAAATAAGTTAAGCTTTTTCAATGTTTCAAAAAATATTTAGTCAAACAGACCAAGCCTATGTCATCATCAGGCGCTTAGATTCTTCTTTTTTTTGCTTTTTTTTCTTTCTTTTTCTGGACAGGGGTTATAGTGCTAGCCAGAGCAGCACTTCCAGCTGCTAAGGCAGGACCACCAACTCCTATATTGCAAATGAAACTTTCAATGTTTACACTGGACAGAGCTTTTGCAAATAATCCAAGTCAGAATGGTTCAACATTTACAACTGCTTCTTTAATGAGGACATCAATTTTATCTTCTGTGACTGTAATCTCATTTTTGTGAAAGATGAGGTCAGAGTAGATGCAAATGCGTTCAGAAATGGTGATTTCAAGAGCTGGATGAGGAGAGACTTGTTTGTAGAATGGTGCTATCTTTGGCTGAAGTGAAGGTTCCCCCCAACTTGGACTTGGTTTCCAAAAAACTGAGCAACTTACCGACAACTGATGCTAAATGTGCAGGTGTCTTATATCTCTTCATTCATATCTCTTCGTCTTTTCTTTAATCTTTATAATTTTGTTAAATTTGCTTTTGAATTTTGGGTGTATAGTTCTTCTTTCCATTTACACTGTTGTAACTACTGTGTATATAATTTTTTTAACTCTGCTTCAGTTTATGTAGATATTTCCATGTTTCTCTGTATTCATCATACATATCAAACATATTTGTTTCAGCTCAATATATACTCCAGTTCTCAGACT
Source organism: Monodelphis domestica (assembly GCF_027887165.1). Lineage (NCBI taxonomy): Eukaryota > Metazoa > Chordata > Mammalia > Didelphimorphia > Didelphidae > Monodelphis > Monodelphis domestica. The sequence continues at coordinate 195,755,653 of NC_077229.1, read as the reverse complement.
GATCTTGGCATGATCGTGCCTTAAATAGTATCTGATCAATAACTTGTTTCCATTATTCAATTTTTTTTTGTCCTTTTCTTGTAACCATCAGATGAACAAGATCTGCTGGCCATTACTGTCCCCTGCTTGTGTGTCTCAGTAAGGGGGTTCTGAGTAACATGTAGTTGGCTAACAAAGTCTCCAAGAATAGCATTCCTTCCTTCTCCTCTTCCAATATTTCATAGCTTCTCTGATGAGGCCCCTTTCAAGACCACTAGGACTTGATGCTTTCTTATCTAGTTCAAGCACTCTATTGGGTGGTTCTCCCCACCCAATCTCAGTTATTACAATATCTTAATAGGGAGGATTTTACTCATATAAAGTAAATGCAAAAGAGGAAAGAAGGGTCCTAGCATCTGGACAATGAGGAAAGGCTTTATGTAGAAAGTTATGCTTGAGCTCAGTCTTGAACGAAAAAGAATGGATTCCAAGAGGCAGAGGTAAGAAGGAAGCTCATTCCAGACATGAGGGATAGCAGAAGCATAAAAATGAGAGATGGAATGTCATGTGTGAGAAAAAGTAAGATAGCCAGTCTGGCTTGGATTATAGAGTGTGAGAAGGGAAGTAATGTATAATGAGTATGGGAAAATAAATTAGGGACAAAATAGTTGTAGAGGACATCCCCTGTTTACCTTTTAATTCATCTATCATATTATTGCCAGAGTAATATTCTCCATATGTAGATCTGTTCATGCTGGTTCTCTAATCAATGATCTTTGGTGATTACTGCCTAATATATGAAGATCAAACTCCTTTCTCTGGTGGTATTCAAGGACTTTCACAATCCAGCTTTAAAGTCAAGTACATTGTCAAATATGCCCCTGTGGATCAGGGTAGAATCTCTGCTTGCTTGTTTAGAAATGCAGCCTAGATCAAATCTGAATAATCTGTATGATCATGGACTCATCTTTCCAATGAGCTAACTCACATTGGGACAAGTACCAAGCATAGCCACAGAACCATTAGAGTGGAAGAGGGGTGAAGGGTAGAAACATCATAATTTTGTCTCTAGCGAAGCCCACACAAAGTCTACAAGAAGGAAAACCCCATTGGCCAGACTGATGCCACTGTTTTTCTCCTCTCTTGTTGAGGGTGTCCACTTACTTTCTCAGTTCTTCTCTCACTGACTACTACAAAGAAAACAAGAGTTGTGAACAGTCTTAGCTACACTGGTATAAGTAAGAGGATATAAGTAATTGCTTTTTCATTTCTTTAAATATCCTACCTAAAAGTCACCTCTGTAAAAGGGAAAAGGGAAAATTATGCCTTAGGAATTGACTCACAAAATAGCTTTGTCTTGCTTGCTTTCTTCTCTATGGGTTCCATGATATTCCTTACAGCTTCAGTGACACAGGATTAGCTTGGGAGAATCTCCTACCTATAGCACAAGATACTATATCTTTTATCTTTTCTACCCTGTGCCTTGTGGAACCCAAATCTCCCTATTGTATTGGTACTGGTACCATCTTCCTTTTCCAGTTTCATCACATGCTAATCTGAGGCTGGTACATATACATGTTGGGGGTGGGAGGAGATTGAGGAGGTGAGGATGGACATGAGGAACCATGTAAAGAATTAAAACTAAAGTCCTGAGCTACTTATTTTATTTTTCAAGTGCTTATAATCTGAAGTGTGCCAGGAGTTACTGAGAAACCCCGAATAGCATACTTTTCGTTCAAAGAAAGCAGTGAGGACAGCTGAGTTGACTCAAGGCAACTTCCTTCCTTTTCTTTTTGGTAAACAACATTTGAGGGGAAAGAACAAACTAAGAGCAAGACTACTTTGATGAAGGCTCAAAAGCAATGCCTATATTTAAGAGAAACATAGAACATGAAACCCAAATTTTAGTTGTAAAAAAATACATCACTGAAAGTAATTTTAGGACAATAAGTTTATGTACATATTAACTGTACCATTGATTTGACATGCAAGGAAGTTATAACATATGTCATTCATTGTGTTTTCCTTCCTCAAAAAAAAAAACAAAAAAAAAATCAAGACACCAAACAAAAACAATGAAAAGTCCTAGACTGTATTTGTTATATATGAAAAGTGTTTTACTAACCTTCATAGTGCCATTCTTATCCACAAAATATCCTATTTTGCTTCAAAACTTAAATGGATAATTTCTAATGTCATGAATATTCATTGCCAGTAGTCAACAACATTTATTGATGAACCATTTTTAATATTGCCCAGTAATGCTAGGAAATAGAGAGAGGTACAAAAGAACTAATAGAAGATACTGTCCATACTCTAAGGGATCATATGATCCAACCACCAAATATATCATAGAAACTCAGAGAATCTAACCTAGCCAGCATGTAAATGAATCATATGTGCAACATGGCTGACATATGGTCATTGATCCATTGACAGAAGACCTCTAGGAGGAGGAATGCACTAGTTCCCAAGGCAACCAATTTTTTTTGGTAGTGCTAATTATTAGAACGTGTTTCTTTATATCAGGTCTAAATTTACCTTTCTTCAACTTCCTACCACTGCTCCTCCTTCTGCCTTCTGGGGCCAAATAGCCATCTTTGCTCAAACACAAACCCAGCAACTAGCAGAGCTCAGGCTTGAAAAGAAGTATTCAGACTTTATCCTGGATCACATCACTTTCAGCACATGGAAAGATTAGAGGTCTCCTATTTGAGCTGTATCTGAGATCTTTGAATCCCAATACTCCAAGAAAGTATTATCAGGACCCAAGAAGATTAAAAAAAAAAAGGATTAAGTAGAAATTAAACATTTTCTTCCAGAAGTATACAGAGCCTGGCCCAACACAAAATCCAAATTTAGGAAGTGCAACTGAAAGCATAAGCAAACAAACAAAAATAACCCCACCATAAAGAACAGAGTCACTTAAAATGAAAAAGCCAAAAGAGGAGAATTACTCTAAAACATCTACATAAAAAGTTTGAAAGAAAGGAACAATTTAGGCAAAAATTTACCTAGAATTCTTTTTTTTTTTAAACCCTTACCTTCCATCTTGCAATCAATTTTATGTATTGTTCCAAGGTAGAAGAGTGGTAAGGGCTAGACAATGGGGGTTAAGTGACTTGCTCAGGGTCACACAGCTAGGAAGTGGCTGAGGCCAGATTTGAACCCAGGACCTCCCATATCTAGGCCTGGTTCTCAATCCACTGAGCCACCCAGATGCGCCCTATCTAGAATTCTTGGAAGAGAGGGAGCAAGCATTTTTTAAGAGGGTTTAAAATTTTTATATATGAAATAAAGGCACTAGAAGAAAGAATTGGAAAAGAAATGAGAGCACTAGGAGAAAAATTGGAAAAGAAATGAAAATTATGGAAGAAACAAATGGAAAGAGAATTAATAGCTTGGTTCAAAATGTACAAAATCTTAGCCAAGCAAAAGGTTACTTCAGCATTACAATGGAATAATTAATAGTTAATGACTCCTTGAGACAAAAAGAAATATTTTTTAAAAACAAAGAGTTGAAAAATAGAAGAAAGTATGAAATATTTCATGTTAAAAACAGATAGCAATGATAAAAATCAGGACCTCAGAGAAAGAAAGAAGCAAAAACAGACTTAAAAGAAATAAACAGGGGGCAGCTGGGTAGCTCAGTGGATTGAAAGCCAGGCCTAGAGATGGGAGGACCTAGGTTCAAATTTGGCCTCAGCCACTTCCTAGCTGTGTGACCCTGGGCAAGTCACTTGACCCCCATTGCCTAGCCCTTACCACTCTTCTGCCTTGGAACCAATACACAGAACCAAGACAGAAGGTAAGGGTTTAAAAAAATAAAAATAAAAAAATAAACAAAGCAGCTATATTTTGATCAAAGCTATCATAGACAGAGAATTAATGCCAGAACTTAACATATATTCATGAAATATCATAACATTTAAATACTTAAAGGAAAATTTAAATGAGTTATAGGGGAAAATAAAATGATAATAATAGGGGATTCAAGTACTCTTAGTTCTAGATAAATGAAAATTAAAAATAAATGAGATAGTAATTAAGAACCTGAAGAGAATTTCAGAAAAGATAGATAGGCTAGACTTCTGGAGATTACTGAATGGGAAGAGAAAGGAATATACATATTTGTCAGTTACACATGGCACCTTTACAACAACTGATGATGTATTAGGGTATTAAAAAAACTTACAAATGTCCAAAAGAAATAAATATTAAACATATCTTTTTTAGACTACAATGAAATAAAATTACACACAATAAGAGGCTATTAAATAAGTGATTAAAATTAATTAGAGACTAAATAACAATCCTAAAGAATAGGTAGGTCAAAGGATAAATCACAGAGAAAATATATTTCACTTAGAATGACAGTAGTGAGATAACTCATTCAGATTATGAAGATGCAGCCAAAGCAATATTTAGTGGGGAAATATAGCTCTAAACACTCATGGCAATAAAAAAAAAAGAGAAAGAACTAACAAACTGTATATGTAGGTTTTTAAAAACCCTAGAAATAAAACAATAAAAATCTAGTTAAACACCAAAAGAAAAATAAAAAATCAAAGAAGAGATGAACAAATTTTAAAGCAAAATAGCCATTTTGAATTAATAAATAAACCAGAAGTCTATTTCTGGGGGAGAGGACACTAAGATAAAGAACCATCTGATTTGATTTTTTTTAAAAGAAGAAAACCAAATTATCAGTATCAAAACTTTTTAAAGTAAATTCAACAGCAAATTTTTTAAAATGGGGGGAAATATTAGAATTTTTCCAATTAAATGCCAATTAAACTGATCATCTAAATGAAAACATTGAATTTTCACAAAAATACAAAATGCTTGGCTTCACAGAATAAGAAAAAGAGAATTTAAATAATGCATTCTCAGAAAAAGAAATTGAATAAATCATAAGTAAACTTCCAAAGGAGGGGAAATCCTAAGACTAGATAGATTTTCAAGTGAATTTTCTTAGACATTTAAAGAAAAAAGTTCAAAATTATATAAACTACTTTTAAAAATAGGGGGAAAAAAGAATTCTACTAAATTCCAATGCAAGGATAGAGGAATAAGGGATAGGGGAAAATGCAAAGGTTGTCTCTAAAAGGGAGAGAGGAGAATTTAGCCATAAACCCTGGGAAAGATTCTAGAAGGGAAAGCTCTGCTGAGTGGGGTTTTGAGAGTTAACTGAGAAAAACTATTGCTCCTGGACCATCACATTTCTCTGAGCTGGAAGGGAAAACAGCGACTCCATCAACTCCTGGGAACTAACTAGTTTTATGGAAAAACTAGGAGGTTCTTGGGTTTGGGAGATACCTAGGAGGAGATCTGAATTTTCCCTGCAGTGGTACGGATAATTTGGCTGTGACAATCTGGCTGTGGCAATTTAGCTAAGGTAAGCCAAAGGGTTTTACATTTGGGACTTTGGATTTTACCTAAGAAGCCAACCCCAGGCTTGGTGAAGGATTCAGTCCACCTGTGAGTCCAGTCTCCTCAGCCTTTTAGAGACAATCTGGGATATTTAGTTTAGCAAGGTAGTCAGATGGTTTTGGGGGGGGTTAGAAAGAGCAGGAAGAGACTAAGAAGGGTTTCAAGAAGAGCTCTCTCCTGAGAGGAGTGTAGAAAGTGGGAGGAGATAGAGCCCTATAGAGTTAGGACCTTACCTACCATTTCCCTAACCTCAAAAATTAAAATAAACTTGATTTCCTATAGTCCAAGGGGTTTGTGCTTCACTGGTCCTGAGAAGGTCCCTAGGTGGTTTTTTTCCATTACCAATCCATCTAGGTCCTTCCCAATCAACATATCTCCTTTGGGAGGTAGATTTCTTTTTCACCTTCTATGTAATGAATACCTAAACCAGAGAGAATCAAAACTGAAAAAAGAAAACCATAGGCCACATATTCTAATGAATATTATTGTAAAAATTTTAATTAAGATATCTGCAAGTAACTTATAGTAGCACTTTATTAAAATTAATCACTATGAATAGGTTAAGTTTATCCTAGGAATTCAGAGTTGGTTCAATATTAGGAAAAATTGTAAGTATAACTGACCATATTAATAACAAGGATGACAAGAATATTATGATTAAATAGGAAACAGAAAAAGCTTTTTGATAAGGCATAACATCCATTCTTGTCAAAAAATCCAACACTAAAAAAGTATAAGAATAAACAGATTCTTCCTTAACATAAGTAGTATTTATCTAAAACCAAGAACAAGCATTATATATAATGAATGGGAAAAAACTAGAAAATTTTACAATATAATCAGGGGTAAAGCCAGGATATCAGTTTCACCAATATTATTTGACATATGGCTAGAAATGATACCAATAGTGATGACAAGAAAAAGAAATATAGGGAAGAAGCAAAGATAAAGAGAAAAAAATTATTGCTTTTTGCACATAATTTGATGGTTTTCCTTGGAGAACCCTAAAGGCAACTAAAATTAATTTAAAATTTTAATAATTTCAGCAAAATTGTAAGACATTAAACAAATTCTAGGCACTTCTGCATGGTACCAACAAAATCCAAAAGGAAGAAGAGATGGAAAGAAAAACTTTAATGTAAAATTCTATATTTATGTATTATTTGTGTTTATCAATCTATATGTTAATATATATTCAATGGATATTTTTTAAACTTAATTTTAATTTAAAAATACCTATAGAATGTATAAAATACTTGGGAATTTACCTTCTGAGACATACACACACAAGAACTATATGAACTGAACCATAATACTCTTTAAAGAAATAGATTTAAATAAATGGAAATATATAAATTACTTCAGGCTAAGCCAATATAATAAATATAATACTAACTAAATTAACTTGCTTATTCAGTGACATATCAAACTACTAAAAACTGCTTTATAGAACAAGAAGAAATAATAATAAAATTCATTTGAAAGAACAAAAAATTAAGAATCTCAATGGAAAAAATGGTGGGTTGGGAAATTAGAAAGGAAAAAGTCCTCCCAGAGACAGTTCTCAACCAAATACTTGGCAATTACAAAACAGTAATCATCAAAATGGTTTAGTATTGATTTTAAAAGGGAAGCAATTCAATGGAACAAATTAGGTGAATAATATTCAGAAGAAATTGAGCACAGTAACCTAGTTTTTGATAAATTAAAAGACCCTACATAGTAAAGTACTCAATATTTTCAGCAGGAAAAAACTGCTGAAAAAATTGGAAATCAGTCTGGCAGAATTAAATCAGTTAAATCAATTAAAATTAAATTAAATTAAAATCAGTATTTCACACCATATACCAAAATATGCTCCAAATGGGTACATTTCTTAGATGTAAAAATTGACATCATAAACAAATTAGAAGAGCATTGAAAAAATTAACTTTCAGATCTATGATTAGAGGAAGAGTTCATATTTGTTACAAGGGTTTTGTTTTTCTTATTCAATAGGAGCGGGAAGTTAGAGAGGAAAAGGTAGATTTTTGGTAATGAGCAATGAGGAGATGAAGGACATTTAATTTTTCAAAAATTAATGCAATTTAAAAAACATAATCATGTTTATGGCAAAAGAAATACTAATAGCTTCAAAGGCACACATTAAGGCAAAGAAGAAAAATAATATACATCACAATCCATACAATCAACCTGAGTCAAACATTCCCACCAATATACTCAAGCATCATAGAGGGGAGATTGAACATTCACTTACAAAAAACTACCAGGGAAACAAGAGTGAGTAAAATTAATGTACTTAGGATAACTTATAACTCTGCTTCTATGAACTTTGTTGTCCATGTTCTTGGAAACCAGAAAAACCTTTTTTTCTTTTAAAATTTAATTAATTTAGAATATTCCCCCATGGTTATATGATTCATGTTCTTCCCCTCCCTAAATACAAATTTTTAAGAAAGAGAAAATAGACACGTGAAGTGAAGAGCTCAGCTTTAATAAGGTACTTTTTGCCCTCTATAGGTAGGCTGTTTAAAGGCTTTTTTTTCCTTTTTAGCAGGACATGGATCATTCCTGATTGTTAGTGGTATTTTCGATAGATGAGGTTGCTGGATAATTATGTTTCACATAGTTGTAGTGTTACTATATATACTATCTCTAACATTAATCCTATGAGATAGTACATCTCAAATTCTAAATAACTAACAAAAATGAGCTCTAGGAACATCATAATTTGGAGAATATACATATGAGAAATATATGCAGAAAGACAACCTAATACAAATTAATGTAGCATAAGTATAGCATGGGGTGTAGATGTCCTAATCACCTAACTTCTCTTTCTCTCTGGACTAGTAGTCTGTTCACTCCGACCTACACTCACATTGGTAGATCAAAGTCCTATGACATAACACATTGTAAAGGTCTTACAATTAACTTCCCTGAGGTCACTTCCCAACATGTCTACACTTCATAGATACAGATGGAACCTCACCAGTTGCTCCCCATTTAAAGAAATCAACCAAGAGAACACCACTAAATCTTTTTTATCTTAAATTTCTTTTTAATTTGATATTTTTAAATTTTTAGATGGCCCACTTTTCCTATGATATCCTTCCTTTTCATCCCTCAAAGCCATTCAAGGCATTTTTCTTAAAGCAGGAAAAGAAAAAAGATCAGCATAACAAATTAACACACAATCAGACATTATATGCAATAACCCACACTCGTGTGTCTTCATTTCTTACATCTCTTTTGGGGGCAAGACTGTTTTATAATTCACAACATTATTTTGATTGTTTTATGGTTGTTCTTTCCATTTACATTGTTGTAGTTATTATGCATGTTTTCCTGGCTCTGCCTACTTCCTTTTGCATTGGTTCATGAAAGTCTTTCAATGTTTCTCTATAGTCATTATATTTATAATTTCTATAATACTGTAATATTCTATTACCTTCAAGTACCACAATGTATTTAGCTGTTATCCAAATGATAGGCATCTTACTTTGTTAGTTCCATACTACTACCAAAAGTGCTACTCTAAATATTTTTGTGTATTTTGGAAATTTCTTATCAATATCTGTTTGGGGTATATATCTAGCACTGGAATTTCTGGCCAAAGAGCATAAACATTTAAATTATGCTACTAGCATAATTCCAAATTGATTTCCAAAATGGTTGTCTGGATTTACAGCTATACCAACAATAGTGAGTCTATCTTCCCACCTCCTCTCCAACATTGACTATTCCCATCTTTTGTTATTTTTGTCAACTTGCTGGGTGAGGCAAAACCTTTAGGTTGTTCTGATTTCTCATTAGTGATTTGGGTTATCCTTTCAAATGGTTAATAGTTTGAAATTTTTCTTTTGAAAACTTCTTGTTCATATACTCTTACCATTTATGTATTAAGGAATGGCTTTGGGTATACATATATACACATATATCCACTGAGTCACCTAGCTCTCCCAACCTTTAACTCTTAATCACATTGAAACATTTACTAAAGAGAATGTGAAACAAATCCTATAAACATAGTATCCCTAACCTTAATCAAGTTGACGACATCTTTCTATCCTTGGAAAATCTGGAAAAATGGAATGGAAAACAGCACAGAGAAGTGGATTCAGAACTGGTACAATGACCAGACTGCTTTTCTTTGTATCCCAAATGCTTAGTATAGTGCCTGGCACACAATAATCGCTTAATAATGTTTGCTGTTAACAATGATGATTAATGTGTTGGTGTCAACCTGAAATTAAGTTCTTAATTTTTAACTCCCTCAATTCAACTCCTTTATTCCTTTTAACTTTTCAGTTAAAAATGGCCCTCTCCAGCCCACTGCTATCCTCAGCTCCTTCCTTTCAATCTCAGATGATGAGCTGACCTCCCCATTCCTGCCAAAGATAACCCCAAAGCTAAGGAAGGATCCTTGATTCTACTGCATCCTTTCCCATCTATTTCTTTCTTTCTTTCTTTCTTTCTTTCTTTCTTTCTTTCTTTCTTTCTTTCTTTCTTTCTTTCTTTCTTTCTTTCTTTCTTTCTTTCTTTCTTTCTTTCTTTCTTTCTTTCTTTCTTTCTTTCTTTCTTTCTTTCTTTTTAAACCCTTACCTTCCTTCTTGGAGTCAATACTGTGTATTGGTTCCAAGGCAGAAGAGCTGTAAAGGCTAGGCAATGGGGGTCAAGTGATTTGCCCAGGGTCATGCAACTGGGAAGTATCTGAGGCCAGATTTGAACCAAGGACCTCCCATCTCTAGGCCTGGCTCTCAATCCACTGAGCTACCCAGCCGCCCCCCTCCCATCTATTTCCTGACCTGTATCTATCAACCACCTCCTCTTTCATTCATCTTTAGTCTCAGTCTCTTCTGGTTCCTTCCTCTTAGCCTACAAACATACTTAGGTCTCCATTGTCTTTGAGAGGCAGTGTAATATAATGGGGTAGAGTGCCAACCTCAGAACCAGGACAACCTGGATTCAAGTCCTGTCTCTGGTGTATATAGGTTGTATGATCCTGGACATGTCATTTAACTTATTGCTCTATATCAGCAGTTCTCAATCTCTCAATTTGTAGCAATGAGAATACATAATGCACATCAGGTATTTACATTCTGAATCATAACTGTAGCAAAATTACAGTGTTTTTTTTTAAACCCTTACCTTCCGCCTTGGAGTCAATACCATGTATTGGCTCCAAGGCAGAAGAGTGGTAAGGGTAGGCAATGGGGGTCAAGTGACTTGCCCAGGGTCATGCAACTGGGAAGTGTCTGAGGTCAAATTTGAACCTAGAACCTCCCATCTCTAGGACTGACTCTCAATCCACTGAGCTACCCAGCTGCCCCCAAAATTACAGTTTTGAAGTAGCCACCAAAATAATTTTTTGGTTTGGGGTCACTGCAACATGAGGAACTGTATTGAGGGGTCACAGCATTAGAAAGGTTGAGAACCACTGGTATATATGATTCTCTGAGACCATACATTTCAGAGATGCTAATCTGTTTTGGGTTAGGATTTCCTCACTATGGGGTTCACTTTAAGAAGGAAGCCTCAGGTCTTGTTTCTGTCTTGAGAACAATCACACAGCTTTGTTTAAATCTATCACTATATTGTTATCTTCCCATTTCCTCCTCTCATAGGCAGCCAGACATCTAAAAAGTGTAGTCTATGCATATTATTTCCATTTCCTTTTTGTATGTATGTGTGTGTGTGTGGGGTGTCACTGATTGGAAATTGAGGAAATAGCCATCAGTTGGGAAATGGCTAAACAAATTGTGGTATATGATTGTGATGGAATACTACCATGCCATAAGAAGTGATTAAGAGATTAAAAAAAAAAACCTTGGAAAGAGCTATATGAAATAATGAATAGTAAAATGAATAGAATCAGGAAAACATTATCCATGTATACAGAATTAATGTTGGAAGAATAAACTGTGAATTTTACCTCCAGAAAGTGAACTGAAAGGTGAAACATTAAAGACTTCATTTATATGAACATGTTGGTCTCCCAGATGATACCTTTGTGATACTGGGAGATTGGGGAGGGACTGGTACACTTATAGATAGGATTTATTATGTAGATAATGAAGAAAAGTAAGCTAAACATATAAGAGATCTGTGATTTCATTTATGTACAATCTTCTTTTTCTTTGTATATAGAGATGTTTGTTTTATTTGGTTTTGTCAAATTTGGAATAAAAAAGGACTCTATTAATAAAGAATTTGTCACAGGTAGTACTGGTAAAAAAAAATGCATGTTCATATCCTTTGGTCATTTATCTATTGGGGAACAGCTTTTAGTCTTATAAATTTGAACCAGTTCATTATATCTTAGATATGTGACCTTTATCAGAAAAACTAGCATAGATTTTCTGCCCCCATTACCTGTTTCTCTTCTATTTTTTTACTACATTTATCTGTGCAAAACCTTTAAAATTTTATATAATCAAATTTTTCAAATCAAAATTGTCCATTTTATCTTACGTGATGTCAATTAGTCCATCTATGGATAGTCCCTATCCATAGATGTGAAAAGTATATTCTCTTGGAAACAAAATCCCATATTTTTAATATCCATATTGTCTGGCTGCAAAACACAATAGCCTACAGTCTGCATGGAATTAAAAAAAGAGTATTTACCCACACACACAAAAAAGATGTGAGGAGATGATGGATGTGAGCTGATTACAATGAATAACAAATAAAAGAAACACTGACTCTGGGTATTTTCTCAGGCTGTTCCCAATTACTGAAATGCTCTAAGCCTCATATGCAACTAAGGATGTCCTATAAACCTCAATTAAAATCTCATCTTTTTTTTTTAAACCCTTACCTTCTGTTTTAGATCCAACACGGTGTAAGGCAGAAGAAGAACGGTAAGGGCTAGGCAATGGAAGTTAAGTGATTTGCCAAGGATCACATAGCTAGGATATCTGAAGCCATATTTGAACCCAGGATCTCCTGTCTCTGGGCCTGGCTCTCAATCCTCTGAGCCACACAGCTGCCCCCTAAAATCTCACTTTTAAAGGAACTCTTCCAAATTCCCCTTAATTATAATACTTCTCCTCTGTTAATTATTTCTCATTTAATTGGGATATAGCTTGCTGTAAATATTTTGTTTATCTCCCTTAGTAGATGTTAAGCTCCTTGAGGGAAGGGGCTGTCTTTTCCTTCTTTCTGTATCCCTAGGACTTAACACAGTGCCTGGCACATAATAGGGATTTAATAAATGTTTACTGACTGACAGACACTGGAATAAAAGACTCACCAAGAAATTGAATGATTGTAAAACAAAGGTTGAACCCCTGACAATGGTGAAAGCTAACATGGATGGAGTAAGTCTCTTATATTTTGGAGCAGCTAGGTGGCTCAGTAAAGTCTGGATGTTCCAAGGCTTCAGATACTAGCTGTGTGGCCAGGGGCAAGTCACTATTTGCCTCAGTTTCCTTATCTGAAAAATGGACATAATTGGATTTACTTCCCTGGTTGGTTGTAAGGATCAAATGAGATATTAATTGCGAAGCACTTAGTAAGAGCTATAGAACCGTTAGCTATTATCATTGTTGTACTGGTAATATTCTAGGGAAGAGGAGGCAAAAAACTTCCCTCATGCTTAGCTCCCTTTGGCCAACTTCTAGAGAGACCGAGGAATAAGTCTCACAGGACGATTAGGCTAGGAAGAACTGCAATCTGAATCATAGTAAGAAATATCTAATCATGCAGACTCTTAAACTGATCACTAATATAAAGAAAGGCAGGAGGAGGGAGGAGAGGGAGATGGATAAAGAGGGGAGAAGGAAGAAAAGGGCCGTCTCGCGAACGGCAGGGTCCCTAGGCACGCCTTTTCTATTTATCCTTAACTGGGACCGCCCCCTGGAGGCTTCGTCCAATCCAGATGAAGAGCCGCGCGCCGCGTAGCTCCAGCCAGCCACGTGGGAGACCAGACAAGCTATTCTGGGCATGCGCGCCGCCGTAGTCTAGCCTTGGCTCGCCTAAAACGATTTTAGCCAGCCTGGTAGGGGTGTTTTGGCAGGTGACCATGGCTACTTTGCGGAGGCTGCTGGAGGCGCCACGACACTTGCTGGTGTGTGAAAAATCCAACTTTGGCCATGGCAAGTCTCGGCACCGGCAGCACGTGCAGACGCACTACTACAACTATAGGGTGAGTCCGATCCTCGATTCTTCCTCTCCGGCTGGTAGGGTCTGCGCCGCCCCTGTAGTACAGGTTTGCAAGGCGGGGAGGGGAGACCGGCGCTGCCCTCTAGCGTACCCGGCTCTCGTGCCCGCTCCTCTCACTCCACGGCTTGTCCCCAGCCACACTCTAGAGGAATTTGGCACGTGGGTGGGAGGGGCAACCGCGCCAGGAACGTTGGGAGTTGTCGTGTTCTGTCGTATCCGCGGCGTAGAGTCTTGGCCCCTGGAAAGATTAACTCTCACACTGCGGCCCCCAGTGCAGCCGGGCTTGGACTCTCTCTTGGTATCTCAGTTATAGAGTTGGGAGATCCCTGCGGGGAGAGTCTAGTCCAGCTCCTTTAGTTTACAGATCGTGGAACTGAAGCCCAGGATTATTAAATGCCAAAGGAAGAACTTTCTAACTCCATAACCAATACCCTATACCGTGCTGGGGAAAGTGCCCGAAATTGATAAGGACATCTTCCCAAAACTTTTATCTGTTCATACCCCCTTACTGTTTCACCCAATCTTTGGGGTCCTCTTGGATGTTACCCTCGGAAAAGATAGCAGTGAGAAGGATATTCATGATGATCATGTAACTTTTTCAACTTTTAGGTTAAACCTGAAGGTGCCTGGTGCAGTCCTAACTTGTATTTGTTTTATTCTAAAGCCTCTAACCCCTTACTAGTTTCTTCTTCTTACACTGTCCTCTCCACCCCAATCTTGATTTACAATACTTCTCTTTTTAAGCCAAAAGATTGGTTATGCCCAGTTTGGAGGTTACATTTCCAAAAGCTGCTAACTGGAAATGAATTGAAATCTAAATACATGTACATATATATGTATAGATACACACATATACATACACACAGATATATACATATATCTATATTGGACACACACCAATGATTGAGAGTTGGCTGGGTCCAGAATTGAATAGGAGGAGAAAATGAGCTTAATTACCATTGGACTGTTGTGCTGTACTTATAATATTCCTAGCCTTAACCAACGTCCATTTTTGTTTTTTCTATAACAGTATTTTTCCACTAGCTCTGTGACCCTGGACAAGTCGCTTAGCTTCTATTTGTCACTGTTAACTTGTAAAATGGGGATAATAATAAAACCTACTTGCTGCAGAGTGAAATGAGCAGAACCAGGAGAACATTATACACAGAAACTGATACTTCCTGGCACAATCAAATGTAATAGACTTTTCTACTAGCAGCAATGCAGTGATTCAGGACAATCCAGAGGAACTTATGAGAAAGAACTGTGGGAGAAGAAATGCAGAAGAAAAACATATGATGGATCATATGGTTCAATGGGTATATGATTGGGGATTTTGACTTTAAATGATCACTTTATTGCAAATATTAATAATATGGAAATAGGTTTTGAACAATGATACATATAAAACTCAGTGGAATTGCTCATCAGCTCCAGGAGGGAAGGAGGGAAGAGGGGTAGGGAGGAAATCATGAATCATATAACCATAGGAAAATAGTCTTAATTAATTTTTTAAAAAAGAACCTACTCCACCTGATTGTTCTGAAGGATCAAAAAAATATATATATATAAAAGCACTCTTATGTGCCTGGCACGTTGTAGATCCTACAAAGTGATGCATTTTGGAGGAAAGTCATGAAATACCACAGCCTTTGAAGAATTAGTTATTTATCTTTCAAAGGAAAGTGAGCAAGGCAAATGGTGGTTTTAAGTGGGTTGCAGAATATTATCAGCAAAGACAATTTGCTGTCAATTTAAGCCCATTAAGCTCCTGCTTCGTTCAGGGTATTATTCCAAGCACTGGAAATACAAAGGATATATCTGCTGAGGATTAATCAAGTATGGTCTTCAGAGTGCTTGGTTCCTTATCTGGGTTATTGAGGATAAGGCCCAACCTTTCAAACACAAAAAGGACCTAGAAGAATTGGGAGAAAAATTTCAGAATCATTTGTCTCATGGTACATAAATCTTTGTACACCATCCAAAACCATTATGAATAAAGAGCCCTGAGATGGCATAGTGAATAGAGTACTGGGCCTGGAATCGGGAAGACTTAAATTCAAATCCAGGTTTAGACATTTACTAGCTTGTGTGACCTTGAGCAAGTCACTTAAACTCTGGTTACCTCACTTTCTTGTACTTTAAAATGTTGATAATAATTGTTCTTACCTCCCAGAATTGAGATAAAGTGAGATAACTTTTGTAAAGTACTTAGTATACTGCCTGGCATACAGTAAGTGCTATATAAAAGCTAGCTATTATTTATTATTGTTATTACTACTATTATTATGTAAAGTAGCAACTTGTTTTTTTTATTTGTATATGCAGATTTCTTCTCTTTGCTTTGCTTGTCAAACTTATGTCCCTCCTACACCAGCTGGTAAAGTTTTCCCTTACTCTGTTTTGCCTTGTAAAATTTTTGAACACTAGTGACATTAGGGGGAGCTTACTTGTCATTTTCTTTGTAGTTTATTAGTTGAGCATCTTTTCTTTGATTTCAAAATGGGGATGGATTTGTGGGGCATTTAATGATGCTCCACAATATACCAGAGCAAACAGCTGCTCCTTGTACTAAAGAATTCCCAGAATGAGAACCTGGTAATACTTTCATTGAGAAAACTGTAACAATATACAGGGGGTCCCAAAAGTCTTAGGGATGTTTTAAGCTTAAATTGTTTAAAACTATATATACTAAGTTATAAAACTATGTAAAGAATTCCTAACTTAAAAGTCTTTTTGCTTAGTACCATTGTTGTATTGCTTGTTAGGTTGCATATCATAAAATACAAATCTATTAAAAAATCTCTTTCCTGGAAATACAAGTAAGCTTATTTTTTTTGTTTAACAAGTTCCCTCCTCTCTTTACCCCAATCTGTCCTCAATCTAACCTTCCAGTCCTATTTCATACTACTTTCCATCACAACTTTCTGTTTGAGCTAGCTGCTCCCCAAAGTCAATCTTTGTCACCTCTCTCCTTATTACTGTGTCAGAGTTTTGGTCTTCTTCAAGGTTCAGTTCACATATCACCCTCTCTATGAAGCTTGATTTCCTTACATGGTAGTGCTTTCTTTTCACTTATTATTATTAGTATATTTATTTTTATGTGTTGAGTTCCTATAGAAAGTAAGGTTCTTGAGGACAGAGATTATTCTGTTTCTGAATCCCTAGGACTGAGTACAGTGCCTTATATGCAGATGGCACTTTAAAAATGCTAAATTGTGTTGCCTTTATGAACTTGAGTACCACTTGCCATAGAAATAAGATTTTTATTTTTATTTCACATTCATATAGGTATCATTTCTGATTCCTGAATGTGGGATACTATCAAAAGAACTGAAAAACCTTGTCATGGAGATTGGACCATACTACTTGGTGAAGAATTTACCTCTTCATGAATTAATCACATATGAATTCATCAATAACTTTGTGAAAAAAGGTAGGAAACTATTATTTTTTTGTGAAGACCTACAGTACACTTAGGAACTGTTAATAATCAGCATAGTAGTTTCTTTTTCTTTATATAATATTCTGTTTGTGTTCCTTTTATCAAAGTTTATATTCTATCTTTAGGCCTCAGTAAAGACTTTTCATTATACATAGCCCCTTCTATTGTATTTATAAGAATTCTTACTTCAATATACAAGAAAGAGATTTGTGTAAGAAACTGAGCTTTTGAGATAGTTTTTTTTTTAAATTCAGGGGATCATACCATATTAAGGTTAATTATTTTTTTAATTCATTTGTAAAATTTAAGCTAGTAAGCTATTTCTCCCCTACCCTCATTAAAGAAGGTATCATTTGACAAAAAGATATATGTACATATAAAACTATGTCTTATTTTTATTTATCAGTTTTTTCATATATACTAGTCATTCCTTAAACAATATTTCTGTTGCTGTATATAATGCTCTTGGTTCTGCCATCACAATCATGTGCCATAACTTGTTTAACCATTCCCCAATTGATGGGCTTCTCTTCATTTTCCACTTTTTGCCACTACAAAGAGAGCTACTAATAAATATTTTAGAGCTTAAAGGTTCTTTTATTTTTTCCATGATCACCTTAGGAAATCAATGCTAGGTGAAAAGGTATATGAGTTTTGTAACTCGTAGTTTTTGATAGTTAAAAAAAGTTTAAAGTTTATGTCTCCTCTATTTTGTTTTCTTTTCTTCTATGTATTTTTAAAATATTTTATTGATTTTCCCTTTTGGGCACTTCTACCACGATTCACTAACTCCCCCCTACCTTTTTCTGCAGAAGAGTCCTCCCTCATTAACAGGTATGGGTATATTCAGAAAATAAACACATTTGTACATATCCGAATTGCATGTCTTATTCTGAACCTCTGCTACATTATTTCTCTTATAGGATTGGTGGGGAAATCACAATTGAGCACAGCTTTGATCAGAGTTCTGAAGTTTTTCAAAGTTGTTTTCTTATTTGTTACTGTTATCATTGTGCAAATTGTTCTCTGAGTTTTGCTTGTTTCATCCTACATTAGCTTGTGTAAGTCCTCTTGGTTTCTTTGAATTTGTCATATTCATCTGTGGTAAGAGCAGTATCCCAACCATACCTCCCTCCCCATGGATTTTGGCTATTCCAAGGCATGTCTGATCATGGTTTTAAATTTTCAGTGTGAGCATTTATACTACACTTGAGAAATCTCTACTAGTAGATTACACTTAAAATTCTTTTTCTGGGAGAGAGGTTATTAAAGATTTGCCAGCACACATAAGCTAGTCATACCTTAAAAGATATTGAAAACATCCTCAAGACATAGTCAGCTCAGAGGCTAAAGTCTTAGGCTGTTGGCCTCACTTCCTCATGGCCTAAGTGGCCATGGCCTCTTCTGTGAGGAGGTCTTGGGAGTACCTGATGCTTGGTTTATGGGAAACAATTGCCAACTTAGACAAAGAAGCTTTGCCCAGTTGAATCAACTTCACAATGCCTTTCCCTATTGAGTACCCTTCTGCTATGGCTAAGTAAATCTCCTTTTGATAATTGTTGAATAGAATACGCCTATATGGCCCACTGGATTTCTGAACTTGGAGTCTGGAAGACCAAAGTTTAAATATTGCATCAGACACTATCTAACTATGTCTGCTTCAATTTCCTCATCCAAGTGAAATAATATTTGTAAAGTGCTTTGCAAACCTTTAATTGCTATATAAATGTAGCTTTATTATTATTATTATTATTATTAGTGTCTCATTTTGTTTTAGTATTTAACCTGAACTGTGAGAGGATGGCCTGAATCAGGTGTAACGCAGAGCACTATCAAATCTTATGACATAATATTTATTTCATTCATATATCATAATTTGTTGAGCCATTTTTCATCTGATTGGCACTTATTTTGTTTCCAGTTATTTTTGACAATAAAAGGTACTACTATGCATAGTCTTATACATATGGGGTCTCTTTCCCTTTGTTATTGACCTTCTTGGGACACATGCTGTGTCAACAGGTTTGTGTATAGTTTGTGTCTTCCAGAATAGTTGGACCAATTCACAGCTTCCTCAACAATTCATTAGTATTCCTGTCTTTCCATAGCCCTTCCAACAATTATTATTTTTCTCCTTTATCAATCTGATGAATGTGAGTTATAATCTTAGAGACATTTTAATTTACATTTCTTTTATTACCAATTATGTAGAGCATTTTTCATGATTGTGTTATATTTAAAAGAGTGGGAGCCATAAACTGTAATAATTAGAATAGTTATCTGCCATAAACTGTAGCAGTTAAAAGAGTGGATGTCTTAAACTATAAGAGTTAAAATAGTTGAGGTTGTAAACTGTAGTGAGTAAAATAGTGGAAGATATAAATTGTAGTAGATATAAGAGTGGGTGAGTAAATTTGTGACCGCAGAAAATATGTTTCACTACAGTGTCTTGGTTTTAAATCAAATATAAGGTGGTCACCAGGGAAATATTCCCAATTATGAATATACCCAAGTCAACTGGGTTTTATAGAGAATTTAATTAATAATACAATGAGGAATTAAAGAAAAAGAGAGAAAGAGAGAAAAAGGAAATAAGTATGAAGGGCCTTAAGCCAACATGGCCTAGACCTGAGTCTTAAGAGAGAGAGATCAGTCAGTCAGTCTTTTAACACTCACCACAAGGTCTGTCTAAGCAAGGATTCTAGTGACAGAGTCTCCTCAGAGAGAGTTCCAGCCAGAGTCCTCCTCAAAGAGCCTTCCAGCCAGAGACTGTTTCAAAGGGCCTCTCTCAAGAGCCTCCAGAGGGACAGAGTCCCCTCAGAGGAACTCCAGCGAGACCTCCTTAGAGATTGTCCTCCAAGAGCTTCCTTTCTTCAGAGCCTCTCCCAAGAGCTTTTCTCCAAAAGGATTTTCCAAAAGGATTGTTTCATAAGAGATTCTGCTTTTTCTTATATAGGGGGTTTTCTCCTATGTCGCCTCCCCTAAGTTCTTCCATCTACCAATCACAGTAGATGTTTTCCAAGGGACAGCCCATTCTGAATTCACTGCTGGGTCGACTAATCTCTTTAGTAAGTTTGAACCAGAAAAACTTCTGAATAAGTTTTCACCTCTTTGCTCCTGGCAAGTTTATAAGTTGCCTGACCTTTTAATAGGTACTTAGCACCCCTTTGTATTACTTCTAAAAATAGGCATGGCTTAAAGAACTTTTTGCCTCATTATAAGTATGGGTTAAAGTACTTTCATTGTTTAGCAAGGAGTTTTCTCCCCTAAAGCAGTCTTAAGTACGGGTGGAGTAGAGGTCCTCCTATTTCTGATCCAAGTAGAGTTCTCACTGTCAAAATGGGGAATGTTCCCAGTAGGGAATTGTTCCAATTGAGAATTCCCCGATGAGGAAATTTTTAACATTCACAAGTCTGAGAAATTTCAAGATTTACAATTGTTAATAGCTTTTATTATATATTTGTATCTATTTCCTAGAGATCTTGGATATCTGACTTTTTTAAAGCCAGAAATATTTCTGTGAATAATTCTCCTTCAATTATTTTCCTTCTGATTCTGCCTTTAGTTTGCTTATGCAAAATATTGTTCAATTTTCTGAATTAAAAATTGTCTATTTTTTAACTGTAATCTCTTCTATCTCTTTACTTAAATAATCTCAGTTGCTTCTCTAATTTGTTTAGTTGACCTTTTATATTTTAAGTTTTGTCTCCTTTTGGAGTTTATTGTGGTGTAAGATATTAATCAAAATTCCATTTCTAGCAGCTAGACCACTTTCCACTTTTTCCAGCAGTTTTTGTCAAGAAGGAGGGAGAGTTTATCCTACTAGATGATAATTTGGGGTTTATGAAACATTATTGCTTCTTGTTTACCTAATCTACTCCATTCATTGTTCAACTTTTCTATGTTTTAACCAGTACCACAAAGGTAGGATTTTGGTGGTTTAATTTTTTAAAGACTTTCTCTTTTTAAAATAAATTTGAACATCAACAAGCATTTCAATCAATCAAGAAGACTAGGAGTGAAGGTAATATATTAAGCTGTGAAGCTCTATTGTATGTTGATACTTTAAAATATATATTAAATTTAATACAGTAATACAAAAATTATGCTACTTACCTGCATTCCCTTCTAAATTTTCTTCTTTGTATTTTAAAATTTCCTTTACTCTTTTTTACATTGTTATCATTACCCACCAAATATGAACCCTTTCTCATAATAAAGAAGTATAATTAGCAAAATAAATTGGTATATGTAAAGATTAAAATTTAGGAATATTGGGCAACTGGGGCAGGTAGAAATTAGTTTCTCTCTGCAAGAAGTATTATATTTTTTAGAGGTTTATTAAAAGTTAAGGATTAAAGAAAATACAGGATAAGAAAACACATGTCCAGGCCACAGAGAGGCCTAGACACAGCCTCACCTACATTATGGAAATAGCCACATCTGCCCCAAACAGAAGTCCAAGAGACCTCTCAAAAGCCTTTGAATCAGCTTAAATACCTTCTCAATCTCGGCCCAGGTGAGATTACAAGGCATTCTGGGGAAGTGGAGCAAAGGCTCGTGGGGATTGTAAATCCTGTATTCGAGTCTATTTTTTACATTCCCCCCATTTGAGCATTTGAAAAAAATTAATTTTTTTCCAAAGGATCGTGAAAACATAATCAATTTAAAGATTACAATAATTTGAGGATAAGAGAAACAAAAGAATAAAACCAATAATTGCTGAACACATTGACAAAAAGCCAGTTAGGGGGCAGTCCCCTTTGGCATGAAAGTATACATACAAATAAATGTTCAACCAACCACACCCAAAGTTCAATTTTGTGCAACTTGTGGTCTGGAGGCTTCTTCATGGTGCTTCTCCAACAGTTCAGTTCTGGATTCAGAGAGGTAGCATCTTCTTTACCTAAACTTCTTCTCAAAAGGAATTTAAACTTTGCAATTTAAATAATAATATTTTTTTACATTTCCCAACATTAAGAGGGTGATTAAAAAACTGGGATCACTTAGGGATGCATGGCTGAGGTATATGAATCAATTGGCAAGAGATATTAAAAAGATATCAGAAAAATCCAAAAGAAAAGAAAAAAATTCTGGATGAAAATATAGACTATCAAAGTCTTATGTGTAAAAATTCCAAGTAAAAAGAAAAATAAATTTATAACAGGTCCTTCCATCAGGGCCCAATCAAAATGATCTAAGCAATGATGCATCTACCCGGTCAGTAGCCAGGACTACAGAAAGGTACCACACTATGAAAGGCAGAAAAGGGGACCAGAGTATATAAGCCAAGGTTCCGGGAGCCAAGTTTGAGGTACTTGGTAGAATGTGGAACAAGGAAGACCTGCTTTTAACACATGTTAAACAGCCGCAACCTCGAACCCCAAACACGTTCAAGTCCTCTTTGTCTAGGTTCAAAGTGATATCAATTTCACCAGGATTGGTTGGTCTCTTTGACCTTATGCTCTATTGGCACTATGCAGTGGCTCTTTTGTGTATATCTTGTCCTGGAATCAGACAGAATCATTAAACAAAGTCCCATAATTTAAATAATTAGTGGCATCATTTTTATAGTAACAAGCTTTTTAGGGCATGCATTAGCAAATGTATTTCAAACTTATAGCACTGAAAAATCAAAAAGTAAAGAAAATCTTAATGCTGGTAACATGTGCTTCAAATATAAAAAGGAGAGAAAAATAATAAAACTGAAAAAGTATATTGCACATGCAAGAAAAATATAATAATAAAAGAGCTTTAAAAAATTCAAAAATATAACTTATAATCATTGACACTCTGTGTCAGTTAAGAAAATATAAAATGCAAAGCTTTCTCACCAAAAATGAGATCCATTTCCTCTTAATATCTGGCCATGATCACTGTGAGTAGAAGGCAAATGAATTGAACAAGGTTAACAATTTTTTTCATTTTTAAAAAATACAGTAGTACAAATATGTAGTTACCAAAATCCCCAAAATTCTCAATAGCCCAATTAATTACAATAGCAAACAAACACACTTTCATATTTCACATAAGTTGCTGTATGACATTTTTAAAACCTATGAATTGATGGACATTTGTCACAATTTTTACAAACATAGCAATCTTTCAACCTTGGTATTTAACATATTTTTTTAAACAAAGTAAAACTCATCTTGGGTTAAGAACATAATCAAGAAATCTTGATATCATTCTGGTGCAAGTAAAGTAGTGAGCTGAAGAGTATAAATAAAGGGTTGCTCCTTTTTCTTGGAGGCTTATAGGGATACCAATGCCCTGAGATTAACTGCCCAACTTCCATTCACATATTTAGAAATGCGGGAAGGTTGGGGGTTATAAAATGTATTTCACTTCAGCTACTATTGGCTAGGGGCAGGCAAAAATAACCAGATTGTTTAAAAAAAATTCCAAAAATCATATTTAAAAAACCCTTAAAATCAAATCATTTGAGGTATTTAGCACATTAAAATTTCCAAGGTTGTTAATACAATTATAACCAATTCTGAAGTCCATCTACCCTCAGCAAAATAGAAAAAAGCTGTTTTTTCATATATGGGCTTAATCACTAATATTTTTTCAACACAGTTATAGGGGAAAAACAACAGAATTTCAAAACTCAGTACATTCAAAATAAATTCAATCAACCTTCAGTTCAAGCAGAATAATATTGAATCCAGTAATATATGAACTTAAAATCACAAAGTTAAACCTTAAACAAAAAATGCAATAGAATAGAGAGATTTTTATAAACCATTGGAGTCTGAAATGCCTTAGAATATAACCTTCAGTCTTTAAAGTGCCTTAGGTGTTTTTATCCATTTAAATGTCTATTGTCCGAAGGCAGAGTAGTAAGGGCTAGGCAATGGGTTTCAAGGGACCCGTCCAGGGCCCCATAACTGGGAAGTATTTGAGTCCAGATTTTAACCCAGAACCATGCTTTCGGTGCCCTGAGCCACCCATTTGACTCCCCAAAGTTGAATCTTTGGGCTGAATTTTTCTTCTGGCACGCAGGTGAAATCAATGAAATTACCAGAACAGTCAAAAGGTATCCTTTTAAATACCCATTGCTATTAAGTTTCTATTTGAAAAATCTGTTTCTTCTCCTCTCCCTTTTCTCTCTCCCCTGCTCTGATCCCCCTGTGGCCAATACCCCCATCCACGTGGAGGCTTAGCCTAAGGGAAAATTGCCCATTCTCTTTTCCCTCTCCTCTCTCCGCCAATACTGTTACTAGCTGGTCGAAATGAGTCCTTAGCAATCTGCTCCAAGGATCTGGGTGATAAGCCGGCTGGGGTCACGCTCGTGGGTTTGGGGCTGGGGTGATGAGCTGTCTGGATTGGAGGCCAGATGGGTGAGAGACAGACCGCCGGGGTGGGTTGGGCCGGAGCGCAGCTCGGGCATCAGGTGAGAGGCCAGGAGCAGAAGCAGGAGCCGGAGAGGGCCACAGGCAGGAGCTGATCAAGATGGTTTTCTAAAGAGCATCTCGGAGAACCGTGGCTTTAAAAAAATCATTATCGAGGCTAAAAAATTTGAAAAGTTCTCATCCAATCTAATGGTCGCCAAAACTGTAAAGATTAAAATTTAGGAATATTGGGCAACTGGGGCAGGTAGAAATTAGTTTCTCTCTGCAAGGACTATTATTTTTTTTAGAGGTTTATTAAAAGTTAAGGATTAAAGAAAATACAAGATAAGAAAACACGTGTCCAGGCCACAGAGAGGCCTAGACACAACCTCACCTACATTATGGAAATAGCCACATCTGCCCCAAACGGAAGTCCAAGAGACCTCTCAAAAGCCTTTGAATCAGCTTAAATATCTTCTCAATCTCGGCCCAGGTGAGATTACAAGGCATTCTGGGGAAGTGGAGCAAAGGCTCGTGGGGATTGTAGTCCTGTATTCGAGTCTATTTTTTACATATATCAGATTTTTTTTTTTAAAAATGACATAACTATGTGTGTGTATAGTATACATATGGCATATATAGAATTAAACTGTAATTGGGAAATGTGTAAAAAATAAAAATAAAGTATCACATAATATTAATTTATGGTTTTCTAAGTCTATATATGCCCTACAGGGATGTTTCTAATTGAATTTGATAGTTTCTCCAGCCTTTCACCTCATTGTCAAGAAGTTAGAAGTATTTTTCATTGTCAGCTTCCTAAATTCATTATTGGTTATTATGTAAACTGTTCTCCTGGGTCTGCACATTTTACTCTGTATCATCAGTTCAACAAGTGTTCTGAGCTCTCTCTGAGTCCTTCATACTTGTCCTTTGTCATGTTACAATAATATTCCATTGCATATATAATACCTCCTATATCTCTAGCCATTCCTAAATTGATGGGCACTTCTTTCCTTCTAGTTGTTAGCAACAGCAAAAAAAGTGCCACTGTAAATATATATGTAAACGTGTTTGTGTATATACACACACAAATCCTACATGTGTAATAATTCATATAAATGTGGGTCCTTTTTCCTTTCATTGTCCTTCCAGAAGCATAGGCCTAGTAATGATATTACTATGTCAGCACTGACTTTGGGGGCATAATTAGTTCTAAATTGCTTTCCCAGGTGCCTGCATTAGTTTGTAGCTCCACCATCAGTCTTTACTGCAAAGAGGTCAAAGAAACAAGAACAAGACCCAAATGTACAAACATTTTTATATCATTTTTTTGTTATAGGACTGGAAACTCAAGGGGTACCTGTCAACTGGGGAATGGATGAATCAGCTATGGTATATGAATGTAATAGAATATTATTACAGTGTAAGAATGTGATGGCGACCCTATGGAATAGGTGCCAAAGATGGCGTGCAGAGTGCTCTTTATGGGCACAGGTGCTGCCGCCCCCCATCCCAGTTGGTTACTAGAAAGGCAGAGGGACTGGGGAGGAGTTGCACCCTTTTTCACATCCCCTGCTCAGCAGCCCAATGGGAGCTCATACTCCCCTCCCCCTCTTCACCTGGGCTGAGGACTTTTCTCATATCACTCACACCTCCAGAGGCCCAGCAGCAGAATGGGAGTGCTTTCTCCCTCCCCTGTGTGGGGTAAGGGGAGGCCAGGCCCAGCATGCAGTCTATAAAAGGTTCACCATCATTGGTGTAAGGAGACAGGGAAACCTGGAAACACTTGAATGAACTGATGGAGAGTGAAGTAAATAGATCTGGGAAACAATGAATTCAGTAACAACAATATTGTCAAGAGAAACAAGTAAGAAAGGCTTAAGAACTGATGGGTTTTAATGATTAACCATCATTTCAGAGGACTGATGCTCCTTACATAGAAGACTGAGAGGGCTTGAGCCCAAGATGCAGAATAAGTTTTTGAACAGAATTAAGTATAGAAAATCCCTTTGATTTGACAATGCTTGTTAAGTCACAATGACTATTTTTTTAAAAAAAAATTTCAATATAGCAGTATGAGTTGTGGTAGGGATAGAGTAGCCAAAAAAGATAAGAGAGAGGCATTGAACTTTTTTTTTAATGCACAGAAGAGAATTAAAGGAAAGCCATAAGGAAGCAGTCAGTGAAGAAAGGGGAAAAGAGTCCCTTCCCTCTTGGAATTCACATTCCAGTAGAGCAAACCACATATAAATAATTAGGTACCTAGAAGATATAGATGAGTAAATGGAAGGTAACCTCCGAAGGGGAGGTGCTAGCTATTGAGGGGCCCAGGAGAGGCCTGATGCAGGAGGCAGGAGGTAGGAGGCAGTGTTTGAGTTTGTCTGCATGGAATCTAGAAACCCCCAAACTTGTAGCCTAAAACAATTTAGTGCCCCCCAGTTTACTTAGTTTAAAGGTGAAAACTCCAGGTTTGCCCTTGTCACTTGAGAATTCCTCCCTGAGGCTAAATCCAACTTCACTAGTCTCAGACTAACAATAGACATAATCCTAATCTAGTGATAGTATCTCTTTTGTCCCAATGGTTTCTCCCCTTAGGCCAAAGCCCTTTACTGAGATGACACAGCCTTTGGCTGGATCTTTCCCTTTTGTGTCCTTTGTAAAGCATCAGCCCCTCACTGTTATTTCTGTCTGGAACTCCTCATTTTCCTTTGTTACCTTTGTAAAGCCAATTAAATATCCTTCTCCTCAGTCCCTATGGTCCCCTAGAAAGGTATTTAAGCTTCCCAACTT
The DNA here is from genome assembly GCF_027887165.1 of Monodelphis domestica. NCBI lineage: Eukaryota > Metazoa > Chordata > Mammalia > Didelphimorphia > Didelphidae > Monodelphis > Monodelphis domestica. Next base: position 195,728,497 of record NC_077229.1, on the reverse strand, counting down.
TTATGGCTCCTTGGAATTGTCCAATCTTGCACAGTTGGCGTTCCCAGGGGTCAGTGACCAGAGCAACCAGAGTTCAATCCTTGGACTCTGGGTAGTTGTGTGGCACGCCGCTCTCCATGGAGACCTAACAGCACTGAACCCCTTTTCTTAATTAAAGAGTAGTTTTTCTGACTACTTAATAGTTCTGTGTTTTTTCCCAGTGAACAAGTTCAATCATGAAAAGGGAGTCTAGTCTTCTAAGAAGTGGAAGTAAGAGGCAGAGCATTTCAGGTAAGGGGGACAAGTACACAGGGCAGAGATAGGAGATGAAAGGTTGTGTTTGAAGGACTGCAATAAGACAGGAATGACTGGATCAGAGAATTCTTGGAGGGTAAGGTAGGAAGGGGCCAGGTTGTAAAGAACTTAAAATACCAAAGGATTATATATATATATATATATATATATATATATATATATATATATATATATATATATATATATATATATTTCTTTTTTTTAAACCCTTACCTTCCGTCTTGGAGTCAATACTGTGTATTGGCTCCAAGGCAGAAGAATGGTAAGGGCTAGGCAATGGGGGTTAAGTGACTTGCCCAGGGTCACACATCTAGAAAGTGTCATGTGTCTGAGGCCAGATTTGAACCTAGGACCTCCCGTCTCTAGGCCTGACTCTCAATCCACTGAGCTACCCAGCTTCCCCCTAATATATTTTTTTGATTCTGGAGTTGAATAAGGAGTAAGTGGAATTTTTTTTTTTAAATTAAGGAGGTGGCAGTGGTCTGACCCATGCCTTCAGAAAAATCATTTTGGCAGTTTGCACATGTTTGGCTGAGATGGTTTCTTGACTTTGGGGGATTCTTTTTGGATATTATTTTAAACTTTACTTTTAAAATGATGATAGAGTAAGCTAACATTCTTTTGTCATTTCCCATTTTTCAGAATTGACTGTTTCAATAGACTAGGTTGGAATTGATATAATTATACACCTCCTTTTTATCCTTCATTCTAATTTTGATATCAATGTTTCATGATATTTAATGCTTGCAACATCCAGCATTTCTGACAGTGTTTTTGGAGAAAATATTCATAATGTAAATTAATCAAAAACTTCATTCTTCTACAAGTCTTTGACTTTTTTTAAATTTCTTAATCACAAATCATTTTTTTCAATACATTGTACTAGCTTCTTAAGTGCCCACTGTTACATTTAAATTATTCAATATTGTGATATTGAAATCACTTTTAAAAGACTGATATATATTAATTTAAGGTCGCCAAGGATTTTACTTATGAAAATCCTAAATGTAACACTCAAGTCAGAATGGAGTTTTATGGTAGTTTAATCACAATGGGAGTAAGAAAGAAGGAGAGGGAGGAAGGAAAGAAGGGGACGAGGAAAGAGGTTAACTCAACCTTCTGGCAGAGCCAGAGGGAGTTTAGGCCTTGGAAGGCCAAGGTAGAGAAGAGAATCAGTCCTTTGATTCACGTGACCGATCTGAAGGAAAGCTGCCTGCGGGCCTCCTCCCTGCTCGAGCTCCTAGAACGAACTGGCGCCTAGCCCTGTCCCCAGAAAGTGAGCCAACTCCAGAGGCTGTTCTCTTCCTCACTTCCTGCGCCTCACACATGCCAATGGTGGCTAAAGCTTGGCTTAGGACAGCCCAGGTGGGCAATTAGTTATTTCTGATTTGCCAATGACTAGCACATGCCCATGTAGTGTGGGTGTGCACAATTTTGGGTGCTAGACCAAGCAAGATGGAAGAGATTTAAAAATCACAATCCCCCTGTGAATCTTAAAAATTCTCAGACCCTACTTCATAAGATTTGGTTAAGACCATTCCCCATTTTAGACAATGAAGGGACTTAGTCAGGAATGTGAGAACTCTAAAGCATACTTTAGGGGAATATAAAGTTGTAAACTCCTTACTGAACAATGAAAAAGTACTTAACCCATACTTATAGTGAGGCAAAAGCCCTTAAGCTAGGTCTATTTTTAGATCTAATACAAAAAGGTGCAAAGTACCTATAAAGGTCAGGCAACTTGCAAGTTTCTTTTCTTACTGTTAATAGGAAAGAATCAACATCTGTAAATTAAGAAGACAACAATTACCTGTACAGTACTGCATATTTGTAATACCCTTGTATATATGTTACTTGAATACAGAAATGTTCATTTGTGATGCTTTGCACTTGGGGAAAGAAGGGGGAGGGAAACCAATTGCAACAAAGAGTGTGAGATGTGAGATTGTATAGAGATGAAGTGTCATCACATCATGTGCATGGTGCGCGGAATCTGCTGTTTTATCTATTTATTGTGCCGTGTTTACAGTTTTTTGTACACTGTACCTTCATTGGTTCCTGTGCTGTAGTAAATGTGTTAGGTAGCTGTGGACTCCTTGGTATTTTGTAAATGGTATAACATAACTTGGTTTCCCTCTGGGACCCTGAGTTTTCTGTGTATCATGTGAAAAAAAAATGGTGACATACATACAGAATTAAACAAAAAAAGGCATCAGTCTAAAATGGGGAATGGTCTTAACCAAATCTTATGAAGTAGGGTCTGAGAATTTTTAAGATTCACACCCCTGATGATTGGGGAACTATTCTCCCCAATTGATCACTAAACATAAGCGTCCTGCAACCCAGAAAATTCTAACTGCAAGTGTATTCAAAACTTTACCCTCTAAGAGGAAAACTACAATAGTTGTAGATAAAGGGAAATAGAGGAGAGAGAGAGAGACAGCCAAACCAATGTTTTGCTTGGCACATTGACAAAAGCCAATTAGGGGGCTAGTCCCCTTTGGCATAAGAGTGTACATTCAAAATAAATGTTCAATCAACCGCACCCCAAGATTCATTCTGGATCTTTCTGTAGTGTAAGGATTTAGATATCTTTCTGCAAACAGTTCATTCTCTGGATTCAGTTAGTTAGCAAGCTTCTTCTCTGAAGATCTATCTTGAACAAAATTTAAATCTTGGATTTTATGAAAATACAATCCCCCCCTGAAGAAAGTGTTGAAAAAACACCCAGTCCAACTGAGTATACAAGGTTTAGTTATGGGGGTGTGTGAGTTAATTCAAAAGAAAGACAAAAACAAAAAACAAAAGAAAAAGGGAAAAAATTAAGGGAAAAAATTTAAACCCTTTATATATATATATATATACTTATATATATGTGTATATATATTTATTTATTTATTTTAAAGAAGAATTCAAAATCAGAATCAAAATATCAAAATCTATATATAAAAAATTTTGAGAAAGCAAGAATAAATTTCTCACAGGCTCCCTGTATTAGGGTTCAGTTAAGTAATTTCTAATCCCACAAGTCTGTAGGATAGAATGCAGTAATTTTCATTTACCCATTTGCAGCCAAGGCTACAGGAAATTGCCATACTATAGGAGAGAAAAAAGGACCAGATTTTTATTTTAATAGGGAAGTGTCATTCCCTGGTACGATTTTACCTTCATTCTCAAGGATAGAGGGAGCCAGGATGATAGCCAACCTTTGGTACTTGTCTGTAAATATTTTCACGAAGAGTGTGGATACAAGGAAGGCCTACGTCTTAATGTATGTCAAGCATTGCAACCTCCAGTCTCACGCTTGGTTCAAGTCCTTAGTTTTGGCTTAGAAGTGCATCAGTCCTACCTGGATTGGTTTTTTATTTGTATACCTGTGAGCTCTTTTCGCATTATTCAGGTTATCTCTGCTCCTTTTTGATCCCATTTCCTAGAATCAGACACAAACATTAATTACAGTCCCATAACAGTTATCAATAAATGGCAGATTCCCACAGTCTAAAGCTGTTTGGGTATGTATTAATAATATAGCAAATATATATACTTAAACTAATATTATTGTTGAATAAAAATTAATATTGATTGTATGTACCTGGAGTACACAGAAATGAGAAAAGGGAAAAATAAAATATTTTAAAAAGAAAAAATAATAAAGTAAAGGAAAAAGAGAAAAGTGAAAAAAATATAATTTCAAGAATTCAATGTATTAAAAAAAAATAAAACAGTTCCACTTGTCAATGGGTAATTATCTCCAATGCATGTATAGGATACAGTCAATCAGTCCCAATAGAAGATGCTCTCTTTACATGTGAGCAATGAATCCAAGAGTCCTTTTCTCCAACCTTTATAGATGTTGGAGTAGTTAACAATATTTGCAATGGTCCTTCCCAGGAAGGCTGAGTTGCTCCCGTACACTGGAAGTTCTTTATATATACGTTGTCTCCTGGGTTCAGGTCATGAAGTGAGAAGTCTAGTGGTTTGGCTTGTATTGAAGCTCCGGATTCATGTAGTTCACACAGTCTGTGCTGTAATTCCTGTATATAGGAAGCAATAGTAGTATCTCCCCCTAATAGCAATGTATATGCTGGGGAGAAAGGCTTAGCCTGTATAGGCGGATGTCCAAAAAGCATCTCAAATGGTGAGATGTGTAGGTCTCCTCTAGGCCTGCTTCTAAGATAAAATAGGGCCAGAGGGAGAATTTCAGGCCATTTTAAATGGGTCTCAGTGCATAATTTACCAATCATAGTCTTAAGTTCTTTATTCATCCTCTCCACTTGGCCTGAGCTCTGGGGGTAATATGGAACATGGAATTTGGGAGTTATCCCCAAGCAAGAATATATCTGATTTGGAACAGAATCAGCAAAATGACTTCCCCTATCAGAATCAATACATGTTGGCAGGCCAAAGTGAGGAATAATTTCTTTTAAAAGCACCTTAGCAACAAAAACCACTGTGGCTTGGGCTGTAGGAAATGCTTCTGGCCATCTGGTCAGTTGGTCTACTATGACCAGACAAGATTTATATTGTCCAGCCTTTGGCATCATTATGAAATCTATCTGCAGGTGTTCAAAAGGTGTGTAAGCCAGAGGACGCCCACCAAAGGCTTTTCCACGAAAGGCGTGTTGGTTATATGCCTGGCAGGTAGATCAGGCTGAACACACTTTAGAGGCTATGGTAGTTATACCAGGAGCTATCCACACTCTCTTAACAGAGTCCATGATGCCCTGGGTACCAAAGGTTTTGAACCTAGTATGAAGACTCGAGGTTGCCATGTTTAACATTTGTTACGACATAAGCCTTCCTTGGGTCCATACTCACTCTGAAAATACAGACGAGTATCCCCAAACTTGCCTCCTATAATCTGGTCCCTTTTCTATCTTTCATAGTGTGCAAACTTTCTGTAGTCCTGGCTACTGACTGGGTAAATGCTTACTTGCTTAGACTATTTTAATTGGGCCCTGATTAAAGGACCTGTTATAGATTTAATTTTCTTTTACTTGAAATTTTTACACATAAGACTTTGATAGTCTATATTTTCATCCAGAAATTTTCTTTTTTATTTGGATTTTCCTAATGTCTTTTTAATTTCTCTTACCAATTAATTCATATACCTTGTAACTCAGCCATGCATCCCTAAGTGATCCTGTATTTTTTCAGTCACCCTTTTAACGGGGAAATGTAAAAATATTATTATTTTAAATTGCAAAGTTTAAATTCCTTTTAAGAAGAATTTTAGGTAAAGAAAGATGATACCTCTCTGAATCCAGAAACTGAACTGTTGGAGAAGACACCATGAAGAAGCCTCCAGACCACATGCTGCACAAGAAGATCAAAATTGAACTTTGGGTGTGGTTGATTGAACATTTATTTGTATCTATACTTTCATGCCAAAGGGGACTGCCCCCTAACTAGCCTTTTGTCAATGCATCCAGCAATTATTAGTTTTTTTGTTTTTTTTCTTATCCTCAAATTATTGTAATCTTTAGGTTGATTATGTTTTCATGATCCTTTGGGAAAAGCCTTTTCCCCAGAGGATCATACGGAGAAATGTAAAAAATGGAGATTTGAACCCCGGACTTCAATCCCCAGAAGTCCTTGGCCACTTCCCAGAATGCTTTGTAATCTCACTGAGATCCTCACCTGGGCGAGATCAAAATTTTTATTTAACTGGCTGTAAAAGCCTAATGATCTCTCTTCCTACTTCCACTTCCAAGTAGACATGTCTCTCATGATGTAAGTGAAATTGAATGGGCCTTTCGGCCCTCCTAGGCATGTGCTTTCTTATTTTTGTATTTTCTTTAATTCTTAATCTTAAATAAACCTCTGAAATATATAATACTTCTAGCAGAGAAACTAATTTTAGAAGTTTTTAAAATCTTGTCAAGTTCAACATGTATTTACTTCTTCTTCCTCTAATATGTATATTGATGTGTAAGCTGTAATTATTTCTTAGTGATTGGTTGTTTTGCTTAAAAAATTATTGATGCCTTTTCCTTTTTACTTACAAATATACACCTTCTTTGTTGCAAACCTCCCGAAGGAACAAAAATTCTTAAAAATCAGCGTATTAAAATAACATACTAATCATGTTTGCAATAAAACAACATGTTCTATACTCATAATCTCCCTTCAACCAAAAAAGGGTGATAAATTTTCTCATCTCTTCTCCAAAGCCAAGCTTTCTCCCTCTGTTTCTTGTTGTCTTTGGTTATATAGTAACATCATTTTCTGTATGATCATTGTTTTGAGGAAAATCCTTTGGCTACAACTTTATTACAACTACTGGTTTTATTTATAGTGAAGATGTCAGAATGAAACTGGTTCAATTCATCTTGCAGATTTCAGCTAATTGATCACTGGACAAACATGGCACACTAAAAAGTATCGCCAATTAATTTTGGCAGACGGTCTAAGAACCTTAGTGTCCTTTGCCCCCTATTTTTGCCATTCCATTACTGTCACTATAGTCATAAAGAGTCCACATGGTACATACTGAGGGATTTTTGTATGCTGAGCTGATTCAAGAGTTGCCATTTCCAGAAAATTCATTACTTAGTGGTCTACCTTCTAGTGATGAGTCTTTCCATACTTAGCTAGCCTGTTCCCTAGAAAACACACAGTCTTCATTTAAAAGGACAAATGAAGATAAATGATATTGCTGTCTTTGTTTTCAAACACACAGCCACTCTGTGGCTGAAAAGATCAGTGCACAATCAATAGTCTCTACACTGCTTATGTCTGAAGGCTGTACTGTGGCTTATGTCTGCAGCTGCTATTTGCAGAACGTGGTATCTTTGTGGCTCTTCTCCTCCTAACACTTAGACTTTGTGGTATAGCCTCTGCTCAAAATCTTTGCTCAAGAAAAATTGTCTCAGGCTTGACAAATTTTTTTTGGACCCTAGGGCCAGCCTAGACCTTTAGGAGCCAGTTTCCAAGAAAAGATCAGCAAAAGACTTATAAGGTCTGAGGAAAAGAAATAGCACAGTGCCATATGGAATTTGATCCCTACCTCAGGTCCAAAATTAGAGTCAATAGATATCTTCAAGTTCTTTCTCAGGAAAGACCTATGAAAGGTGAACAGAGTTGCTTTGGGTGTTTATTTACGAAACTATAAATTGGGGAAGAGGAGGCTAGCACTTAGGCTTGGGAGCTGATTGGCGTAGTTATACCATAGAAGCCTGAACAGTCTCTATGTGAATTCCTGCTTCTCTCCAGACTGAATGTTGTCCTGTGAACTTTTTATCATACTATATTAATAAAAGATGAATAAGCACAAGCAAGAAAATCTCTTGTTCCTTAGACTGTTTACACTAGAAATTATGGGAGCCCGAGTTGACTCCAGGCTTTGGATTTATGTACCTGTGGGTTGATAGATCTGTTTCTGTTGTAACCCAATAGCCCCTGGTTATATAACTTGTTTGCAATTATATTTTCATGTTTTAAGGTGTTCTGCTAAAAGTTATCTCTTACCACCTTATCTTGTACTTGCCACTTGAGTACCTACTTTTTGGCTATTTTGCTTACCTTGTCCAGTGAGATAATATTGTGATAGGTAGTTTTTGAATTATTTTTTAAAATTCAAAACTTGGTGAACACACAAATAGTTTCTATGTACAGAGTAAAATAGAGAACTCTACATGAAATCACAAATCTCTATTATGTACAGCTTGTTTTTTTTAACTACATAACAAATTCAACATGCTACTTTCAAAGCTGTCTTTTTCCTTCTGAATGGCCTTCTATGAATTTTTCAAAATGCTTTGATGATACTTTTTTCTTTTTTTTTTAATCATACTGATTTTAGAAAGAACTTTAAAAAAATCAAGCATAGGTATAAATATAGTAGAACCTAATATAATGCCGATGCTTCCCAACAACAGTAAACCTAATATTTTACAATGTTACTGAAAGAAACAGCCCCTACTGTGTCTGAAGGACCTGATTTAATTCAGATTATTTAAGCAGAAAGCAGTAGGTGGGATGAAAAAAATAGCACATTGCCATTGGGACTTTGTGCTAGTCCTTATATCCAAACTTCAAAACCCCAAAGAAGAAAGAGGAAAAAAAAAACCCTTGTAGCCAATAAGAATAATAGAGCAAAACAGATTGATGTCTTCTTGAAATGAATTTGATTGATTCTTACTTACCTTTTAGTGTTCAAGTTACTTGTAGCTTGGTGCTTGTTTCAGCAGCACATATACTAAAAATATTACTTGTAGCTTGCTATAGGTGTAACTGATCAAAAAATTGGATTAACAAAATATTAATACTAGAATGCGATAGGCTGACAGGTATTGGGTTAGGGGAAAAGTTCTTTAGTGAAACTGACATTTTAATGTAGTCAGATGTGATTTGCCATGTTCCATATACCCATATTTCTTTACCTCTGCAAAGAAGGGGAAAGGAAGTTTATTTCTTCATGTTTGGTGCCAAGCTTGGTCATTTTAATTATATAAATTATACAACATTTACTAGTTGTGATTTTTTTTTGTTCTTTCTGTTTAATGGATTGTTGTTATCCTTGTTTTGTATCATTTTGATAATTTTGCTTGCTCTGTTCACTCTGTTTCAGTTCATGTAAATCTTCCCTTGCTTCTCTGTATTCTCTAGATTCATAGTTTCTTTTGGTACAGTAATACTGCACTACACCCATATATCACAATTTGTTTCACCATTTGCTGATTGATGGCCCATCTCTTTTGTTTCCAGTTCATTGCCTCAGTGAATAACTTGATGTTTGGCTTTTTGACTTTGACCTTGGAATATATGCCTAACAGTGATCTCAAAAGAAAGGAATTCTATTTTTAGCTATAATTCCATATTATCCCATTGGATTATATTAACTCTTGAATACCACAGGACTAAGAAGAATGGCAAAGAATTTAATAAACTGAATTACATCAAGCCTGTTTTGGAAAGAACTTTAAAAAAATTAAGCATGGGTAGAAATATAGTAGAGTCCATTTGTAGTGCTAATACTTATGAGAGAAAAACACCCCTTACCATGTCTGGAGGACATAATTTAAATTAATATTATTTCAGCAAAAAACTAGTGGAAGCAGTGATTGGGAGGTAAGAAAACACGCATAATCATAGGGACTTTGCTTTCATCCTTAAATCCAAACCTAAATTTGGGTGAAAAGTTGTGTGTGTGTGTGTTTAATTTCCTAGATTATTTATGCTTTAGAGGAATCCTGCTTTCCTTGCCTTTCAGTATTTTTAGATCAAGTATAATTATGCTGTGCATTGCCCAGGAGACGGATTGCCTGATCCGTGTGAGTGTTGTACAAGTTGAGTGAGTACCTAACACAATGAGTAAGCAGACCATGCTGGCTTTCTAAAACCTTTAGATTAGCAGAATGTTGGATTCAAAGTACTATAGGTCAGGGGTGGTCATGTGAGCAAGAAAGCGGTGATTGTTGTTGGTTTTTAAAATGATCTTCTTAAGTGTCTCTTTTCAGTTGAATGGGTCATTTTAAGTACTGCCAGGATCGTCCTTGCTTATATAGCTAGGACTTAGAACACTATAATTTGAATTTCAAAGGAAAAAACTTAACTTTCCCAATAGATAAATTCTAAATTAGAACCAATTGCCAGCCAAATTTAGCAAGCATATGAAGCTTTAGATCCCTGAATGGTCTTTTTTCATTTATCTAAGTCAAAAATGTGTGCCTTAGCTCTTAGGAGTGTGCCAAATTTTAGCCCATGGGGATCTTTTTCTGCTCCCTGGGAAACTTTCCTTTGAATAAAAGGATCATTGTTCATCTTAATCCTATAATGCTTGTCCACTGTGGGAGGTATCAACCATCAGAGTTGTTGCTGAAAATGTAGCCTAGATAGGTAGCATGCTTCATCACTGCATTGTGTCAGTCTTCTGAAATTGTGTTTGATCAGACAGAATGGAATATGCAGAATGAGATACACATTATTTGATATTGCCAGTGTGGGAATTCATTTTGCTTAACTATGCTGATTTGTTCAAAGGAGTTTTTTATTCTTTTCTTTCTTTCCAATCCTTCCACCTCCCACAAGGGCTTGGGGGAACAGGAGAGAAAGAACATAAATACTTTAATTGAAAAAAAAAATGAAACCACAAAGTGTACTCTAGATCAGTTGTGGCAAAAGAAGATAAATCTCTATGTCCTGAAATCCATCCTTTGTTCTTCAGGATCTAGCTTGAACTTGTTGGCTATAGTAGTGTCTTAGCTTTTTTTTCTTCATATTCTTGATTTCCTTTGGCTTGGTTTCTACTATGCATGGTCAGATGAGTAATTTGTATTGGTGATCAGTTGACTAGAATTCCCTGTTATCTATCCCCCATGACTGGGTTCTGGTCATCTTGAGGAATTCATTCATATTTAACCTGTCTAAATTGATTATTGCCAATGTAATGTTTATTTTTAATTTATGTTTTAATGCCCTCTTTGTGCTTATTTTTATGTTACAGGTTCCTGTTATGCCCTAACATACAATACAAATATTGATCAAGACAATACTGTGGGCCTATTACCCAATGGTAATATTCCTTTTGTTTCTATTAAAAATGACTATTGAATATGGCTCACTTTCTTTTAGTTCAAAGAAAACCTACTTATGCTTATAATATGCCTCTCATGAAAATTATGGTTTGATGTGTAGGAAAACTAATTTTGTCCCTGGATAAGGACACTTACGAAGAAATTGGACTTCAAGGTTGCCCATCTCAATACTCTGGTAGAAAAGTCATGAGATACAGTAAGTATTTATAAAAAGTTTATTGCTTTTCCCCTTTATACAGAAGTTGAGGGGGAGTAATTAATATGGAATATTGAATACATTTTTAGATATAGTTATGTATTAGTTGGTTTTGCTTTGGAATGCCTTTTTTCCTATCCTTTGTTTATTTATTTAAAAACCCTTCCCTTCTGTCTTAGAATTGATACTAAGTATTAATTCCAAGGCAAAGGAACGGTAAGGGCTAGACAACTGGAGTTAACTGACTTTCCCAGTTTCACTCAACTAGGAAATGTCTAAGACCAGTCTTAAACCCAGGACCTCTTGAGGACTGGCTCTCAATCCACTGAGCCAGCTAGTTGCCCCTTATCCTTTTTTTATATTATTGATAGAAGGAATGACTTGATGGGTAGAAAGAGAGGGGAGGAATATATTTGGAAATAGATATGATATAAAAACAAATGACATCAACCAATAATTAAAGATTCCATTATTTTTTAAACAAATCAGAAGTGATTTATGCAAACATAAGTAGAGATACTTTTATCAGTTCTCTTTTTTGTTTTAGGAAAATGAGGATTTCTTTGAAGTTTTTTTGCCTCCAAAATTCCCAACTTCAGTGGATGTAGTTGACCTATAAATTTTAAATTCAGTAATAAAAAGTACTGACTGATTATATCCTAGATCTTATAAATTAAGATAATTGTAAAGCTCTTTGCAAATCTTAAAACTTTATAATGATAGCTATTATTTTATTTATTGTTGTTATCATTATAACTTTTTCCTAATGAGTTGCTGTTTTGGAATTTCCCCAAAGTTTTAGGAGGTGAATAAAGTTGCTGATAGGAGCAATTAGAGGAAAGGATTGCTGGGCAGACCACCCTCCTCACTAGGAATCTCTGTGTTGTGTGAGAATTAGGAATGGATATAGCAAGCTCTTTGGAGACCTTGCTCTGAGGTGTAACAGTAGAACATGCTTAATTGGTTGGAAACTGTTATCTTAGATTGTTGCTTAAGCAAAGAATGAAATAAAAATATTTTTTGTGTTCACTGTGGAGATATAGTTCTTCGATAAATTTTGCTTTTGTAGACAAATAATTTTGCTAGCTTTTAAGAAGCTCTAGTGACAGGTAGGTAAAATGACAAAGCTTTCTTTGTAACTTTAGCCTAAAATTTTCTTTGTGTGGTATTAGCAATGTGAGATAAATCCTATACTATGTTCTATTTTTTTCTTTTTTCAAGTTGTTACCCTTGATTTGATGGATTTGTCCTTCAATCCTGAATCCAAGAAGTATAAAAGAGCATCTTGGGCCTTGAATGAAAAGAAACCACTGAAATTCAATTTCCTTCTGGCTTGGCATCATGAAGGTATTAGAAATTCATTGTGTGATGATAATATGAAATTGGAATTCAGTTGATCATTGAAGGGAGCCAACCAAACATTGAATGGTGATTCCATTGTATGGATACAAGAGGATATAAAGTTAGTCAGGAAACAAACCACATTGCTTTCTCACAGCTCTTCCTCCATGGTCAGGAGCAGAACTTCCCCTTTGTATAGACATTGTTGCTGCTTATATGTTACAATTAGCTTTCCTTGTTAGGTACCTAGGCTGCCCATTATTCAGTCTAACTTTATAAGGGATATACCTTTTTTTTTTAACCTTACCTTCTGTTTATAATGATATCTAATAATAATAATAATAGCTATCATTATAAAGCAATACTATATATTGCTTCCAAGCCAGAAGAGCATTAAGGGCTATGCAATGGTGTTAAGTGACTTGCCCAGGGTCACACATCTAGGCTGTGTCAGAGGTCAAATGTGAACTCAGAACCTCCTGTCGCAAGGCCTGACCCTCAATCCACTAAGCCACCTAGCTGCCCCCAAAGACTATACATTTGAATAATCATGGTTGATACACTTTTTAAACTCTAGTCAGAGTCGACTCAAGAATGGGAAGCAATGGTTCTCACTCCATTTCTGCCTTGCATGTCTTCATAGTGTAAAATATACCACTATATAGCTAGTACTGACTCTTTAGGTTCTTATTCCTTGAATCATGGAGCCAGTTCATTGCAAGGAATTTCCCTTTCCTCATCCTGGTTATAAAACAGTAATACTTGACCTCTAGAAGGAGGCAAAGAGTGATATCTGCCTGAGGGGAAATTTCCAGGTAGACAAAACTTCTTTGCTAAGTTCTCTCTTTCCAATTCCTAATACTTATGTTATTGTCATGGGACTGTCCAAAGCACCCTGTGCTTCACTGCCTACTCAAGCTTCCTTTCCTGGGCATTCTATGCTATACCAAATTGCTCTTTTCCCCTCCAAAAATATATCTGCTCAGTGTGTCTTAGCTAGGAAAACATTCTAATTAAACGAATCTCTCCTACTATAGGAAGAAGAACCCCAGCCTTTCCCACTATTGTCCTAGTGCTAGTCAGATGGATTTTTAGTGGGAGGATTTTCACATAATTATTTGCATAAATATTTTTGGTTAGGGAACTTCCAAAAATTTCACAGAGCCAGACTGTCTCCCTAAATGTAAAGCTGTCACCTAAAGACGAAAGGAGGCCAGGAAGGTTCTGAGTCCTCTCTTTCTAGCTCCTTAAAGCTCCTCCAAAAGACTCCTGAGGCTGTTCAATGGGGCAAGGGCCCTTTGCTGCCTTCCCACTAGAAACACCCAAGGTCCACAGATCTGGGAACAGTGAGAGGAATCAAAGCTCAACTAGTCCAGCCTGTACTTGGCTGGAATATTTCCTACAACATCTCTGACAAACAGTCATTCAGTTACTATGTAAAAGTGTCTAGCCTCCAGATCATTTCTTTCCTCTGCTGTACTAGACAATTTTCTTAGGACTTTTTTTTTTCTTATTCTAAATCAAAATCTACATTTATAAATTCCTGAGCAAATGCTCCTCCCTCAGCCCAAGAAGTATGTGCCTTGTTGCTTGATTGACTGAAATACTTTGGTCCAGAAAGAGTAAAGGACTCTGGAGGTAGAGACATAGGACATGAGTTTGAATCCTGGCCCTGCTCCTTATTATCTTGGATAGCTCACTAATCTCTGGGCCTCAGTTTCCTCATGTAAATTGAGGGGTTTAGGTTAGATCTCTGAGGTTCCTTCTAGCTCTAAGGACTATGCTTTTTGTATTCTTTTGTTTTGTCCTTTGTATCTTCTGTGAGGAAAAAAAATCTTCCATGTCAATATCCAGGTGTTGATTTGATATGATACACTTTGAAATGTTTAGGAGGAGGTGCTGATGAACAATGCAGTGGTCAGAGAGTTCCATGGAAGACCAGGGGAATTGGAACAGTGGGGTACTCATCAGTGTGGCCGCAGTGCCAGATTGGGATAGGTCCAGGGGCTCTGAAGCTCACAACCCTCTCTGGAGACAGCAAATAGGACCCTAAAGAAACAGTGCTCTAAGCCCCAGAGATCAGGGGAGGAGGAAGGAGAATGCCAAGGCTACTGTCCCCACAAGGTAGAAGAAGGAGTCAGCTTAGGAACTTGGGGATCCTGGAGAAGACCAAGCAGGGTCAAAGCACTGCTCAGGCGATGGAGCTTGGCCCTGGCACAAAGCCTTATTAATTTAAGAACTACATACAGCTAGACAGATGAGAAAATGTCAAAAGAGAGCCCTGACTGGTATCAAAATTTATTGCACATTTGGAGATCTCCCAAAGGAAGAGGTAAGAGTATCTAGTAGTGGACTTGCTGAAAATTGGAATAGACCAATGTCTCCAGAAGCCTTTGGTGAAGCATATCCTGATTAACTGAAGCTACAGAAAAAGAGATGCTCTGTGTTTTTTCAGGGCTGCTGTGTAGACTCATTTTGCTTGATTGCACTTATTTATTACAAGAGTTTTTTCTTCTTTATTTTTTAATTTAATGGGAATAGAAGGTTAACCATAGTGATCCCAAAAAGTAGGGGCAAGGAAGACATTGAAACATTTTTACAAACATAGGAGAGAACAAAAGAAAGTTCTGAAGGAAATGCAGACAAATAGGACAGTTTTGGAAGTCCTGGTACTTTTTAAAAAATGGTATAAAATAATAATTCAAAATTTCATATACAATTTTCTTTGTATTCTGTGTGTATAGGAATGTCCTTTTTTGTGTTTAAGTTCAGAATAAAAATACGAAAATGTTAAAGCTTAAAAATAATTCTCACACACTATGCCATGCTACCTCTATTGGAGACCTTACACATAATACTTAATATTTGTTGAATTATTAATAAATTATGGTCTTCTTTGTCTTTGATTTCCAAGGCCATTTGTTTGAGTAAGGATGTAAGTTTTTATTACAACTGGCCCACAAATCTGGTTTCCTGTTACAAAATATAAGACTTATGGAATGAAAACACTTTAATATGGCCTTTTCCTTAATCAAACTTTAGGTAATATGTTCCCAAACAAAAGACTTTCATCCTAAATGAACTTGATTCATCCTCTCAGAGTTCCTAGTTTGTTTTGGGGATGTTCAGGGAATGGCATGTTTTTGGCATGTTCCCAAGCATGACTTTTGGAACTATAAAGACAAGATGATAGAAAAAACTCCCATCCCTAACCTGGCATGCATTCTCCTACCTCATCAATGATAGGCCCCTTGAAATTCAAAGTGGACCAGTCCAGCGTGAAAGTGGCACTGACTGTGGTCTGCGGACCAGGACTATTCAGTCTTACTCTGCAGACCAGCCCTTTCACTTTGACCTGCTTCACACTTTAACTAGCCATTCAGGCTCTTATTTTTAGATGCTATGGGGAAAAGAGGCAAGCCATTATTTCCAGCCAAGTTATATATATATATATGTATATAAAACTTTATTATTTAATGTCCTCTATTATCTTTAAAGATATGCTTGAGACCTATCTCTTTCTGTGCCAGTGTTCTGTATGTGAATTGTGAACTTTATTTCACTTAATCTAAATTGCTATATTAAGTACAAGTTATTCAACTTGGCACATAACATCAGCTGGATTTGAAACTATGCTTCATTTCCAGGGAAAGTGGGAAGCAAAATGAACAGTGAACAGTTTTTTGGTCCCTGCAATGAACTGCAGAGTAAGACCTTAATGGCCTCAGAACTTCTTTTCTTTTTTTAATCCTTACCTTCTGTCTTAGAATCAATACTAAATATTGGTTCCAAAGCAAAAGAGCAATAAGGGCAAGACAATTGGAGTTAGGTGACTTGCTCAGGGTCGCAGAGTGAATGAGGTCATATTTGAACCCAAGACTCAGTCTTCAAGACTGGCTCTCTATCCACTGAGCCACCTAGCTTCCTCCCTTACAACTTTTTAGTTTTTCTCTTCAAACTTTCTTCTGCATCATTCAGGGCACCAATGGAGTTATTTAAATAGGTTTTTATTGTGATTAAGGATTTTAAATTTACATTTTTCTAAACAATATTATGTGGTGTGTTTAAGGTGCAGGAGAGTCAACAACAGTGATGTCATATTTTTCCAAATACCAAATTCAGGAGCATCAGCCAAAAATAGCATTGAGCACAGTAAGGGATCTTCAATGTCCATTGCTACAGAGTGGAGAACTTCAGGGGAAGCCTGAAGAATCATGCAGTGCACCAGAATTCTTTGACTGGCTTGGCGCCATCTTCAGTAATGTGGAATTGTACGTATCGAGGATGACTGTGATCTTAGGAGGGGCTGGCCCTTAAAAAACACAAATGAAACAAAACTGTTCTTATTCATTATGTAGTAGATACCAATCTTAATTTGAGTCTGGTTTTTTTCCCTTTTTTTTTGTGGCAGAAATAATCAGTCATTCAGTTTTGTATCAACCTATTCCTGTCCTCAACCAAGTACATTGGTGGAAAAAGCTTATTTGTGCACAATCACTGGCTTCATAGTCTCTGAGAAGATATACCTATTACTGGAACATCTGTGGTAAGAAAAATCTTGTTTGTGTCTATGCAGACAGTGTCTATGGCTTTAATGATCTCTCTTTTGGACCTTAAATCTTAGTGTTTTAGAACTGAAGAGTTCCCTAATAAACACCTTTCCTTTCTTCTTTTGGTCTCTTGGGATAGTAATGTTGCCATCATAAGTGATATTTATTAGGAATAACTATGATGAAATATCTTGGTTGTTTTTGGTAAAAATGCTTATTGGGAGCAAAGTGTTAATTTTTTTTAAGTAAATTTATTTTCATGACTCACTTATTTGCTGCTGGCTGCTTACCTAAATTGGTAAACTCTACCTTTTAATATATTTTACTCTGCCACAGTATGGGGTTCATTGTTAAAATAATTGTATATTTAATGTTAATAGGAACAAAAACTCATTACATATCTGAAATGTTAGGTACCATATGAAATACATTCATTATTTCCAATAATAGTAGCCTCAAGTCACTTGTTATTAGTATGATCCATTCAGAAAGCGTTTATCGAAGACCTTTTACTATATGCTATATGTTGCATTAGCAAATGGGGATATAAGGCTAAATAAAGCACAGTCTCTGCCATCTGGAGTTGGCAACATAGAAGAGATGAGTTAACTAGCATACCAGTTCAATCTAGCCAGCCTAGTTCAATTTAGCTTTTATTTTATCAAGACAGATTACCGTAATCTTTTTTTTTAACTTTAAGCATTTATAGAATTTGTCTTTTTCTTTTTTCACTACAATATAATTTCTATTTTGTCACTCATCTTAGCATAGTACTTTGATTTCCCATAATAGACTGTGGTGGCACTTAAAGGAGGAGCAATGACTTCTCATTGTTCCAATTAAAGAAGACTGTGTAAACATAGCAACATTGAAGTCTAAATGCCCAGGGAGGGAAACTATTACTGTGCACTTTACAGATGGCTTGTTGTTAAATGAATTTCTGGCTGAGTAGGGTAACAATTGGAGTATATTTCATGTATATTATCTGCATTTACATTTGTTATATTTACAGAAGGCAGCAGGAGTTTAATGAGCATTTTCATAGGGCTGAAATCTAAGTTAACATTTTGATTTCTTTGATTAGAATGTCACCAACCTCATTGGTTATTCTAGGTGGGCAAACAGGATTTTTCAAATGTATTTGGTTTTTCTTTTTCTTTATTTACTAAAGCTTTTTTTTTCTCTTTTAGCCACTACTTTGATGACCCAAAGTTAACTCCTTGGGTTACTTTGTCTGTCCAGGGCTTTGCAGATAGCCCTGTGTCTTGGAGAGAAAATGAACATGGATTTCGAAAAGGAGGAGAACACTTGTACAACTTTGTTGTTTTCAGCAATCAGGACTACTGGCTTCAGATGGCTGTGGGGGCCAATGATGACTGTCCACCATGAGAATAAACAAAACTGCCTGTGACTTTTTTTATGGTAGACTTTGGAGACCTTCATTACAAAGAAATCGCATACTTAGGATGTTTGTTTGATATGGTAGCTTCTTATCCAAAGACTGATATTCTTTGGGGGGGTTTTGCTCTGGTGACCAGGATATTTTTTCTTAAAACCTTTTTTATTTCATTTCAGAGAATTTTGGAATAACCAACAGAGTGATTGCCACTCAATTTGCATCTTTATAAAAACTAGTCCAGTGTTGCTTATCTGCAGCTGCAAGGCAAGGCAAGCCAAGACTGGGAACTGGTAGGCTGAGGGCTGCATAGGACAATGAGGTGTTGAACCAGCAAAGCCGTGCAGCTTGGAGAGGGGCTGCTCTGTGGTTTGTTTATGGGAACTGAGAAACTGAAAGGATTTACTAAATACTGAGCCCTCATGTCTCAGGCATTCAAGAGGAATCAGGAACACAGTAGATTCTGAGGGAGTGGGCCAGGGTCAGCATCCAAGATTTTGTCTTTAATTGGAGGGAGAGCAGGCAAGAAGCACCAGTGAGAAGATACGCTTTAGATGCACTGTGTGGTTATGATTGATGACCCACGAATCAAGGTAAACTCCCTTTGGATTCATTCCAGTATATCCTATTGGGTAGGAGTTGGCAGATGTTCACTAAAACCAATGAGATTTTTCCTGCTGCTTCCAAGGTAGGCAATACTGATTACAGCAGAGAGATTGTATTCATCTGACAGAGTAGTTCTTAACCTGAGGTACATGAATTTTGTTTATTAAACCCTTACCTTCCATTTTAGAATCAATACTGTGTGTTGGTTCTAAGGCAGAAGAGTGGTAAGGGCTAGGCAATGGGGGTCAAGTGATTTGCCTAGGGTCCAAACATCTAGGAAGGGCCAGATTTGAACCCAGGGCCTCCATCTCTAGGCCTGGCTCTTGAGCCACCTAGCTCCTCCTGAATGTTTTTTAAAAGAATTTTGAGAACAGTATTTTAATATAATTAGTTTTCTTTGTAAATTTATACATTTTATGCATCTAAAAACATTATTTTAAGAAAGATCCATAGACTTCATTAAAGTGCCAAAGGGGTCCATGACACAAAGATTACAATCCTCTGATCCAACATTGAAAAAGCATCCTTCCAGTTTCTAACAAAGCAAGTACGCCTGCCATCCAAATGGACTCTAATTTAAAGAAGTTGGGACCATAGTGCAGTGGGTGTCCCAGGGCCACAATCTTGGGGCTGGACGTCTCTGGAGAAGTCATCTTGATCGTCCTCTGGTGTGAAAGCAAAGGAGGGTGAGGGTCAGAAAGAGTAAAGTACTTCCTCCAAGTTACTCAGCTAGTGAGTGTCAGAGCTGAGACGGCAGGCCAGGTGCCGCTTCCCCATCCAGACCTCTGCATAGATGTGCAGTCTATGAGGCTAACTGGGTTCAAAGCAGTAGATTTATCAGGGCTCCTGGGAATCCCACGGCAGGAGTACCTTGTCTTTTGTAATAGGTGTGCACTTAGAACACACCTGTGTAAATTAAGTGATTTTAAATCCAGTTGTTTTCTTATTGTACCATGTTGATAACTTCCCAAATGCTGGCCTCCATTCCTTTACAGTACATCCTCTTAAAATGATGAAAACCCACCTAATAGAATGATGGACCAATCGTATATATGCCTTCCCACTTTTATTATTTGGTGATTTTTTAATAGAAAAGAGAGGCATGAAATTTAAATAATTCCATATACATTTTGTCCATTTCATCTGCGTTTTGTTGACTTAATGTCTTTATTCAGTTTCTTGTAGTCTTTTTGTATATTTTTCTTGGGGCTCTGCTTTTTTCAGTCTATATTTACTATTGAGTGCATTTCTTGTGTTGTTAGTTTTATATAACTTTTCCAGGAAGGATTCTGTGGATCAGGAAATGTCATTTAAGTTGTGTTCAACTCTTCATTGCCTCATTTGGGGTTTTCTAGGCAAAGATACTGGAGTGGTTTCCATTTCTTTCTCCAGATCATTTTACAGATGAGGAATGAGATGAATAGTTAAGTGACTTGCCCAGGGACACAAAGTTATTAAATGTATGAAACTAGATTAGAACTCAGGTCTTCCTGACTCTAGGACTGGCTCTCTATCCACTGAGCCACCTACTTGCCTCAATATCAGGAAATGGCCACATTATAAATTGAAAAGATATCATTAAGCTTTTTAAAAAGATAGCATTTACTCCAAATGTATGTGCCCATTAATTGGGGAATGGCTAAGATTATGGCATATGGATCTAATAGAGAATTGCTCCATAAAGAATGAAGAATATAAGGAAATCAGGAACATGGGAAGACTTGGATGAACAAAGACAATGAAGAAAGAAGATCTAGGGGAAGAAAACAAACAATAAAATAATGAAAACATATTTTTGCACACATTCATCATCCTATATTGGTTCCAGATGATTGATGTGAGAATTGGAAAACTGCAGATAGAACATTACTTGTTCTGTCAGTTGAATGTGTACTTTGCTTATGAGATGATGTCGTTTGGGATAAGACTTATCAAAACAAATTATTGATAAAAAATATTAATGTATACATAGAAGTATATTTTGTATCCTCCACAAGTCCTCCTCTAATGGCTAATCATTATAGAGAAGTATGACCTGCATTCTCAAGGGTTATGTGAGCAGAGGGTAAATTGCTGCTGCTAGGAGATGAAAAGGCTTCTGGGCTTAGACCCCACTTAGGCTGGTACTTGAACATAATTCACCAGAAGTTAACCAACAGAGAGGGAGGGTGGGCGGAACACAACCACCCATGAATTGAGGAAGAAGGACAGGAAAGTGAAGAAGTGTAGAAATGGATATGAGCAACAGAAAAGAGTGGTGGATGCCTAGAGACATTCAGGTTAGTGGGAAATATTAGATTTAAATTAGATATTAAGTTTATTTTTTTATTATAAAGATATTTCACTTTACCAATGAATATGTAATAAGTTTCAATATAAGTTTTCTAAAGTTACATGATTAAAAGTGTTTCCCTCCCCTTCCCCATCCTGGGGCTGGCAAGCAATCTAATCTGGGTTATACATGTATTACCATATAAAACATTTCTATTTTGTTCATTTTTGTAAGAGAATGATCACATAAAACCAGAACCCCAAAATAAAAACTTTAAAAAAAATTTTTTAATTAAATAAATTAAAGTGAAAAATTGTATTCTTTGATCTACATTCTGACGCCAATTGTTCTTTCTCTGGAGGTATAGCATTCTTTTCCATAATTCCCTCAGACTTGTCCAGGATCGTTCATTGTATTGTTGAGAGTAACTAAGTCTATCACAATTGATCATTCCAACAGATTGTTGTTACTGTGCGTAATGTTCTCCTGGTTCTGCTTATTTCACTCTGTACCAGTTCATGTAGGTCTTTCCAGCTCTTTCTGAAATCATCCTGTTTATCAGTTTGTATAGCACAATAATGTTCCATCACCATCATGTACCATAATTTGGTCAGCCATTCCCTGATTGGTTGACATCCCTTCAATTTACAATTCTTTGCCACCAAAAAAGATCACTTATGAATATATTTGTACAAGTAGGCGCTTTCCCTCTTTTTTTAATATCTTTGAGATACAGACCTACTAGTGGTATTACTGAATCAAAGGATATAGTTCTTATAGCCCTTTAAGCATAATTCTAAATTTCATTCCAGAATGGTTGGATCAGTTCACAGCTCCACCAGCAATGCATTAGTGTCCCAATTTTGCCACAATCCCTCCAACATTAGATATTAGATTTAGATTAGAAATATTAGATCATTGGACCTGGGTTAGAATTCCATCTGTGCTGTTTCCTAATCTGTATGGTGTTGGAAAGTCCCAGAGTCTTAAACTGTAAAAATCATAGGGTTGAACTTTAGGTGACCTCTTCCACTTTAAAATTGAAGTTCCTATGAATTGCATTATTTGGGGAGGACAAATGATCAAATTGCTGACAATTTAAGTCTGTCCAATGACCAACAGGGACAGTAACTGGAGAAACTGAAGCTCCTTTGTAATGACAGTAGATGATTTTTAAAAGTTGGTTTGACTGAATTTGTTGAGTTCATAAGCAACATAGACAAAAAGGAGCTAAATAGAAGGGAATTAGAGTTTTGGCTTTTTTCAACAACAAATAGCACCTTTTAATTGTTTATCTCACCTTAGAGTATTTAAGATCAACATGAACAAACAGTCCACCATGAAGACAATTGTAGTTTATGTGCCCTCATTAGTTGCAGGTGATAAAGTCAAGTATCAAGGTTTAGACTTTTTTTATTATATGTGACAATCCTTCATAAAATTTCTCTAACTCCAGAGTTTACTCTTGTATGCAGACTATTTTCTGAAAGATACTGTTGAAGAATGATGAATTAGGTTTGAACCTATATCTTCCTTTCTCCAAATCCAGAAATCTAAGAAAAACCAAGCCATGATACCTATTGTTTCTCCATTTTTCCCACCTATTTTTTTTCAAGTTCTGTTACAAATATTCTTTTCCATTTGTGGTGCTATATAGTTAGAAATCATGAAACTGTCCCTTAGAACTTAATTTCAAGTGACCCAAGTGGCAAAGGAATGATTGGTGTAAGAAGGCTCTCTTGTCTCAAAGATGTATTGCAAAGGATAGATACAGTTTGAATGGTAAGGGAGCAAGAATGAGACAATTAATAGATGGATAACCAGAGTTCTATTGTACTCTTCATTGTAAAAAAAAAAAGAGGGAAGCCCTCCCAGTATATGTGGTGCATAATTTAAGAATTAATTTAGGGGACAGTGAAGTGGCTCAGTGGATTGAGAGCCAGGCCCAGAGATGTAGAAGTCTTGGGTTCAAATGTGACCTCAGACACTTCTAGCTCTACAATTTTGGGCAAGTCACAACTACCATTGCCTAGCTCTTATTGCTCTTCTGCCCTGGAATCAATATACAGTATTGATTCTAAGGTGGAAAGTAAGGGTTTTGTTTTTTTTAAAGAATGACTTGCAGAAAAACAAGAATCATAGACTGGAAAGGGAATGGCTGGATCAAGGGAAAGAGAATGGAAAACATGGGCATGTTTGTAGGCAGTAGGGAAGTAGTAGACTGGGAAAGACTGAAGATAAATGAGGGCATAATAGTGGATAATTTGCTGGAGAAGGTGAGATGAATAGGATAACTTGTGCATATTAATTCACATTAAACATGTGACAAACTTCTTCCCATTCCAATTCATCTTCCACTCTGTTACTGAAGCAATTTTCCTAAAGCATTGGTCTGATCGTGTCTCTCCCACACACACACTCAATGAACTCCAAGGGCTCCCTATTGCCTTCAGAATCGAGGATAAGATGTTTCATTTGGCACTCAAAGCCTGTCTTCCCCCCACCTTTCCAGCCTTCTTACACCCTACACCCGGCTGCCATATAACACGCAATGCAGTGGCCCTGGCCTCCTTGCTGTCCTTAGCACAATGTACTCCATCTCCCACTCTGGATATTTTCATCTTCTTTTCCACATGCCAGAAGGTTCTCCCTCCTCATTTCCAACTATCGTCAACCATGGCTTCCTTTAAGTCAACTACAATCAAAGCATCTCAGAAAGTCTTTTCTGTTTCCTTCTTGATTATTTCTATTTATTCTGTATGCAGCTTGTTTGTACAAAGTTGTATGTATGTGGTCTCCATTAGACTGAACTCCTTGAGAGAACAAGAACTAGTTTGTTTTTTTTTAAACCTTTCTTGGTATCACCAGTAGTTTGCACAGTGCCTAGCACTTAATAGATCCCTAATTCATGTTTGACTACAATGCTCTATCCTAAATAGGCACATATTTTGGGCCAAGAGAGGTAATTTTAGAGATTTAGTCCTTATGTTCATCTCAAAGTGCAGCTCTAATACTTCTTTGTGGATGTAGATGACTGAATCCTGTGAACTTGGAAATTACTCCACCCTACTTAGATATACTTTAGGGGAAGATAAAGTTGTAAGCTCCTGATTGAACAATCAGGGCTTGTTCAATCAGGAGCTTACAACTTTATCTTCTTCATTGTTCAATCATGATGAGAAGAAAAATTTCTGGAGGAACTGAATTACACCAATATCAGTGTTTCCCCATAAATGGAATTAAGAAACAAAAGGAAGTTTTGGCTACTTGAATGGAGGGTTCAGAGAGGCAGAGAAATGAACTTGAAAAATTGGTTTTGCTGCTTGTCCAAAGGTAACAAGTAGCAGCATTTCATGGGACACTCGTTCTTTTTTATTGAAGTATTCATGATAAGCATTTGTAAAAAAGACCAACTCAAAGATTATTACTGTTAAATGCTAACACCTATTTCATAGGAGGAAGAATTAATGTGGTACTGTAGAAAGAGCACTGACTTTAAAATGAGATTTCAGTTCAAATCCCATCTCTGATAATGACTACCTGTGTGACCTTGCCAAGCCATTCTCCCTCAGTTTTCCTATCCCTAAAATTAGATGGCTTCTGGGATCTCTTACCTCTGAGCTAAGTGGTACAGTGAAGAGAACACTGGGCATGGAATTAGGATTCATTTTAATGAGTTCAAATCCTGCCTTAAAAGTTAGCTTTGGGACCCTGGGCAAGACACTTAACCCTGTTTGCCTCAATTGCTCATCTGTAAAATGAGCTGGAGAAGGAAATGGCAAACCACTCCATTATCTTTCCCAAGAGACCCCCCAAATGGGGTCTTGAGGAGTCAGATACAACTGAAACATCTGAACATCAAAATGAAAGTGTTGTATTAGATGGCCTTTGATATCTTTTTTTCCATTTCTAGATTTATTATTCAATAATGTAAAGAAATTCTATTAAGAAGTCCATAAAGGGGTATCTAGGTGACTAGATAGAGAGGAGGACCTAGATCCAAATTTGATCTCAGATACTTCCTAACTGTGTGACCCTGGGCAAGTCAAATAACCCCAATTGCCTAGCCTTTACTTCTGCCTTGTAACCAGTACCTATTATTGATAAGTCGGAAGGTAAGGATTTTTGAAGAAAAAAAGAAGTCCATAAAATAACAAATTAAATTAACATATACTTTAATATTCGGTAACTGAGTCAAATGTGCTAATAGGAGAATGCAAAAAAAAAATATGTTGGAAGATATTGCTTAAGAGTAAGAAACAGAAAAGACTAAAAACAGACAATGCAAAAGCCTCACACCTTATTTAATCAAGAATATTGTTTTTGAAACTAAACAAGGGGGCAGCTGGGTAGCTCAGTGGATTAAGAGCCAGTCCTAGAGACGGGAGGTCCTAGGTTCAAATCTGGCCTCAGCCACTTCCTAGCTGTGTGACCTTGGGCAAGTCACTGAACCCCCATTGCCTAGCCCTTACCACTCTTCTGCCTTGGAGCCAATACACAGTATTGACTCCAAGACGGAAGGTAAGGGTTTCAATAAAAAAAAAAATAAACTAAACATAGTGGCCCATGCCTTGATCAATGCTACCAAGGAGGTTAATGTTGGTCAACATGAACTTAGGAATCTTGAGCTGCATAGGGCTAAAAGTGATCGATCAAGTATCCACACTAAGTCTAGTACCAATATGATGAACTCCAAGGGATGGGGGCCATTGAGTTACCTAGAGAGGGGCAAACTTGCCTAGGTCAGAGATGGAGTAGGTAAGTTCCTATGTCTATCAGTAGTGAACTCAAGCCCATAAAAACCTATTGTATTACCATCCTCAGTGAAGTAGGGAAATCCACTCTCAAAAAAAAAGTGGGGAGAACATGGAACAAAGTTATCACCAAATAATGTCATATAAAGAAAAACCAGCTAAATCTTAACAGTTAAGTAACTTGTTAAAGATGTGGAAGACATACCAATCAGCTGTGTAATCAAGTTTTTTATTTAATAGAGCAGTGATAAAAGTCAATATCAAGTTGGAAGAATAAATAAGAATGAGAAAACATGGAATGCAATTAGAACAACTCAAATGTCTACTTAAATAAGTTGTTGATGCAGAAAATAAGTAGGAGGAATACATTAACAGAATCAACACAAATTATCACCATTTCCAGGGAAGTTTAACTGATGAAAGTCAACTGACACATCAAAGAAATCAAAAGAACTAAGAAAAAAATATTCTTGTAGCCCCATCGGTGTTGACCATACTGTTGGTCTCACCTTTATTCATAAGGGTTCAACTGCTATAATCAAGAATGTCCTTTTAGAAAACTATCACTGTCTTTCCCTATACCTTCTTCCTGATCTATTCTTCCATTATATGACCTCCACTTTTTCTAGCCCTCTGTATTCTTCCAGGTTTTTAACCCTTGTTCTAATTTCACTTTCTTCCTTTTATGATCATTTTCCTCTAGTTAGCCACCTGATTCTATACTACTGTTTACCCTTCAATCTTTTGCCTTCTTTATTTTCACCACTCACTTCTTAGTCCTAGGATGCTGAATAGTGCTTGGAGATATAAAAGTGTCCTGACTGGATCCATTATAAATTTATCTAATCTAATGGACCTTCAATGCAACAGGACAATTCTTTTCTTCTTTCTTTATTGATTCTCTCAACTCCCCACAGTACACTTCCCAAGCCTTATCTTATCTCCTCAAGCCTCTCACAACCCATTTGTTTATCATCTGGACAGGGGACCATGCCTCATGTTTTCCTGGGGGGGAAGAGATCATTTACTATGAGCTCCTTCCTCTTTCCTACTCTATATGTCAGAAATCCCTTGATATCATCACCCATTCTGTTCTCTTTTAATCTAGTCTTTGATGAAGAGGTGATACTTTTTTGCCCAAGCCAACCCCAATAAAAGAGCCAATGTCCCATCCTGCCTAAGCTCTTCCAGCAGATTATCCCTGCAGTCATCTCCCTGCCTCTAATTTGCAATCTCTCCTTGTCTACTTGCCACTTCTCCCCAAACATACCTGTGTGGGATGAAATTTGTGCATGATTCCCCAATAGACATTGATTAGTATTAGTAATTATAGATTGGCAACTTCCTATAGAAAAATAATGAAGTTAGGTGCCCTCGACTAGGAGATATCAACCTCTCCTTTTGAAGAGTAGAAGAAACCCCCTCCCCAAGTAGCTTGATATATATATATGTATATATATTTAATATAGGCCTTTAATATATTCTTTTTCAAATGTGGCTAAGAGACTGCCCCCCTTTCTTCTATTCCCATGGGAAGAAGTTTAGGGGTGACCTAATTCCTATGAGAGAAATCTCAAAAACTGACGAGTTATAATCTTGACTGTATGTCCCAAGAAATGTTTCCAAGAATATTCAGCCTTGGACAGGCTTAAAACCCTTACTCAACTAAAAAATGCAAACCTAAGGAATATTCCCATACATTTAGAAATGTCTGACGCATTGGGAAAGGATTGAGGAGGATAGAAGGAGGGCAGAATAAGATACAGATGATGGGAAAGTGGAGATAGCATTGTGTTGGATCCCTATAAGATCTTAGTAAACCCAGGTAATAATGCTCACTATTTCTGAGACCCCAGACTGTGGAGCCACTTTCTCTCTAACCCTTGCCCTACCCCCTTGTGAGCATATTACCTGAGTCCAAGTAGTATTACCTCACCCTGGCCCTTGCTGCCCCCCTTTGTGAGAATGCTGTCTAACCCAGAAAGTGTTCCTCACTCTGTGCCCTCCTCATGCCTCTTAATAAAGTCATGTGAACTGCCAGCATCAAGTCTCCTGTTTGCTCATTAGGGTGATCTGGGGGGTATGAGCTCCCCCCTCCCGAATTTCACTCCATACACACCCAATTCTTTCTCTTCAAAAATCAAAAACAAAATCACCTTCCCTTGACTCTGCCATCTCCTCAAGGTCTTGTCCTATTATCACCTCCCTTTCTCAGCCAAACTCAATAAATTGAAACTGCTCTCTTCAGAGTTACCAAGGATATTTTAATGGTTAAATCCAATATTTTTCCACCTCAGTTTCATCCTTCTTGATTTCTCTGGAGCACAGTACCTAGCACATAGTAGATACTGACTGATTAACTGGACAATATCTTAGCCAACAAACATTTGATCTCCTTGCCAAGTAGAGAGATTGCTTTAAATTATAAACTTGTTTACAAAATCTTGCATAGGAACATGGTAGGAAATCCTGAGGAACATCATCTCTAAAACAGTGAGTAGTATAGGGAAAAATAAGTGTACAAAGTTTGACAAGAAACTCAGATTATCAAAAGAGCATTTAAGAATCAAAATTAAGTTTTACTTATTTATTTAACTTAAGGAGTAAGATTACATTAAGCATTAAGGATTGTTGGGAAGACAACAAACTACTGAAAAATTGAAAAAATGTGCCATGACTAGCTCTTTTCTTCATCAATGGAATCACCATATTTGGACTCTAGTAGCACAGTACCCAGTTTTATACATGAGACAATAGAACTATACCAAGGAAAACAAAGATAGAAGGAAAAGCTGTATATGAGAAAAGACTTCTAAAACTGTTTTTGTTTTCAGCATATTGAAGTATTGATTTTCAAGATTTCTGAAAGATGGAAAGATATCAAGTACTTTTAAAAGGTCATGGACATTATTTCTATCTTCCCCAAGAAAAACAATTTTTAAAAAGTAACTAGTGAAACATTTAGGAACTTTCCTATACTTACAAAATCTTTTTTTCAGAAATATTGGGGAACTTCTTAATGAAATTATGTGACGAGAATGGACAGGCTTTCCCAAGTGATATTCTAAAGCAGCCCTGATCTTTATGGTTACACAAATGATGATGGAAAAACATAAAGAAAACAATATACCACTGTTCTTTGTTTATTATAAAAATACACTTGAGTCAGTAGAGCCAAATCCTCCCTGAAAGGCTCTCCTTCAAAAATGTGTCTTCCGTATACATGCTAAAGCCATAAAATTCCTTGTAAGATGCAACAACAGAGAACTCTGTTCAACCCTCTGATCATAAATGTCAAGGAAAAGTATAAATCACAGAAATATATGCTCACTAAAGGTATTTGCCACCATTATGGATGAGGTCCAGGACAGAGTCCAATTGGAAGAGGGATTCACTGTAAATGGTGACATTGAATACTGCAGAGCCCCGTAAATGAGATTCACAGTCACTTAAGAGAATCCAGCATAGGGGGGAAAAAGTGGATGAAGAATGTCTATTGTCCCAACTATGTCTTTCAGTTCGATGTATAATCCACAGAGCTAGCCTATTGGTACATATACGTCAGCCAAATGCAGCTAAAGAACAATGAACTGAGCCCAGCATTGAATGGGGAAAAGAGAGCAGGCAAGATTGCATTTGGGAAATTGTGTAGTGCTTTTAATGACTCCAAGTTTCTCCCTGAAACAAAACCCATCTTTTACAATGGCAATATCCTTCAAGGGATGCTGTATAGCTATGAGTCATGGAATACCAGAGTCTTTCAAGAATTATAGGTCACCCACAGGTCAATGGAGAATTGTATGGTAGGCTTCAATAGTCTATAGTAAATATACCACAAAGAACTGCACAGGAGAACCCCTGACAGCTGAACAACAAACTCTTCTCCCCATATCAGCTATATGATCCCTGCTAGCCATCTATCACAACTCTACCTCCTCCCACAACATTCCACTTTAGCCCTTTCACTGCGCTCTCTGATATTCTCACTCTTTAATTAATAAACCTCTTCATTTAAGACCTCCTCCTCCTTTTCTCCTTCTTTCTTCTGGCACTCACTGATACCTGATTGCTCCTGGATGGCATTTCATGTCTGGACACCCTTTCTGTCTATTCTCATGCCACCCCCTCCTCTCATCCCCAAACTCCTAGTTCCAACTAACCAGTCCTGATGGAGAAGCTGGAAATAAAGGTTCCTCATGGACTCTTCCAGATATCACTCAGCAACTTCTCTCCTTTAATGTTCACCATATGTAAATTTATTGACCAATTTGGACATTGGTGGCTATTATCCACAGCAACCCAAGACATTTTTCCTCTTTCCTTAATGAGTTTAATAAATAGCTTAATCTTTCCTCCCAATTCTTGCCTTTATAGGACTTTAATACATATTTATGCTTTCAGAATACCCAAATCTAGCTCTCCCAAGCCATCTAGGTTTATAAGTGTCATATAGAACTTTTTTTTTTTAACTTTCATCTTGCCAAATGGAAAAATTATTCTGCCATAAAATCAAGCTTAAATACACACACACACACATACACACACACACACACACACACACCCACACACACACACCAGCTTGTATCTGGGATAGATGCAAGCTGATTAATTTGCATTAAAAGGAAAATTAATTATGGATATGCATAGAGCAAAACTATCATAGGAGGGTTTAAAAAACCCATTAGTTACAAAAGTTGTTCCTTTATGTGTTAGGCACATGGAAATAGCATGAAGTCCCAGCCCTTTTACACAAGGTCAGAAATGATGAGGCTCAGCCAGAATCTAAAAAACCAGATGCTTTTGAATCTTTGTAGCATAACTTGAAGGCATTTTGGAGACCAGAGAAACAGCTACAAGTTTATTCTTTAGAATCTGGATGAGGGAAAACAGTGTCTCCTTTGTAATGAATAGATAAATCCAACTTATTAAGATGGAAGCCAAATGCTGTACATCATTAATGAAGAAGTGGCCAGAAGGCAAAGGAATGGGGCAATAATGACCTGTTTTCCTTTGGCCAAAGGCTAGTGTTCCCTTCTGATTTCTAGGGACTTAGAAAGCATTGTCCAATAGCTATGTCCACTCGTTAAAGGCAAGATTCAGCAATGTATTCTTGTTTCATTCTTTCAGGTCACCTGGTATTTATTTAGCATCTGTTGAGTTTCTGATCTAGCCTTGGAGCCCCTCTCCCATACTGCTTTCCATTCTATATCATAGTGATTCATGTGCTTATCTAATTTTCTTTCCCAGAATGTAAGTATAATATTGAAAAATTAATATTATACCAAATGTAATATTTAGAAATTGATTTGGAAATATAATATTAGTAAAGAATTGGTGTGGTCACCATTTATAAAAAACAATTAACCCTTAAGTCACAAGGATGATAGTAGCTTTTAACAATTTAATTTTAATATAAAAGAAATAAGGAGGGAAGGTAATAGAAAAAAATATTTACTAGTCTACCACCCTAATCTTACCTGCTCTGAGAGTGTCTTTCGCTCAAACCACCAATGCTGGATCTCAGACAAGCTCCCAGACAAAAATCTCCAGAGAAAAGATGCCCAGACTCCTCTACAGTCTCATTTTTATAGTCTTCCTTCTTCATGTCACATCTTTTCCCTCTGTGAAGGTCTAACACATCTCAGGAACCAATCAAAGTCACTCTGATCCCATCCCATAACTCCTAGTTCCAGGTCACTAATGGACTGGCTCAGACAAGCAGAAAGTTCATGACCCTGGGAGGAAGGAATTTCCTTTACACAGTTCCCCCCTGTGATTCTTTGGGAGATGATCATGTTGAAATCTCCCAGAATTACATGCCTAGTCTCCCCAATGAATCATTTCATATAACTAGCTTATATCTCTAATTGTCTTTTACTAGAGGTGTATACAATATTGCACTTTCTAAGAAGAAATTACAATAATTTGGGGGTAAGAGGGAAATAAAAGAGAAAGAGAGCAAAACCAATGATTGGTAGGCACATTGAAAAAAAAGTCAATTGGGGGCAATCCCCTTTTGGCATATGAGTTTACATTCAGACTAAATGTGCTCGACCCTCTTTAGTTTGATTTGCTACATCCCAAAGTTAATTCTGGATCTTTTGATGAAGTGTGGCTTCTTTATGGTGACTTCCTCAAAACAGTTCACTTGCTTGATTTGGGGAGTTATTGAGCTTTTTTTCCTGCAATTTCTTCTAAAAGATTTTTTTAAAATCTTGGATTTTATGAAAATTATACATAAGCCTCTGATGGGCAGAGACTCTACCTATTGCCAAGGTTTCATCTGATTTCTGTGTGTGTGTGTGTGTATGTGTGTTATAAGAAGATGCTATCAATTAAAATAAAAATAATTCTAGCTAGCATTTCTATAAAGCCCAATATGTGCCAGTTACTTTAAAAATATGATCTAATTTTATCCTCACAACAACTCTGGAGGTAGGTTCTATTATTCTCCCCTTTTTATAGCCAAGGAAACAGGGAAATAGAGGTTAAGAGAATTGCCCAAGGTCACACAGCTAAATAAATGTCTGAGGCTGGATTTGAAATCAGGTTTCCTTGATTCCAGGTCTAACATACTATACACTGTATCAATTAGTTGCCCCTAGGGTAGAAATATCTGATATAGAAAGACAGTTTCTCCTACATGTGGCTCTATACCCTATGAATGGAATATCTTTTCATGTTTTTCTTCATTCATAACATTAGTTTAATTATTACCTTTAGACAAGAAATATAACAGTCTGGGTAGATTGCTTTTTCTCTTTTCCTTTCTGTGTTTAAGGAAGAAAGTAACACTAAAAAGGAACCCTCTCCCCTCAATAGCTTCAAGCATCTGGATGCTACTAGCCTATTTGTTCCCTTAAGGACAGAAAAGCAGATAATCCTCAGGTGTGTGATGCAAGGGCCACTGTGGAAAGTCTGCTTCTGGGGCTCTCTCTGAAAGGAAAATTGGAACAGATAACTATATCCTCTCAGAATTTTCTTCTTATAGCTAATGAGAAAAGTTTGAGCCCTTTTCTTTAAACAGAACTTGCATCTGGTTCTTATTCCAGATAACTAGCAAGTCCTGTAGGTTTTTGGAAATTTTGCTCTTAGACTACGGCAGCCTGACATAGCCTTCAGGATAATAGGCCCAGATAAATTAGATGGAATTTAAGAATGGGAGGAAGGTAATACCTAATCTCTCTAATCTATAAACAGCCATCTATTTGCCATGGTCACTTTTAAAGAAATAAAATAGCCTATACCTCTAGTGACTAAGGGAAGGGATTGGGCATAATATTATTTTACAAATAGGAAAACTTTGGTTTCACCCTTAAGCTAGCATCGCTCCTATAGCAAAGCAGTGTGGTAGAAAGAGCAATGGGGCAACTGGAAAGCAAAGTGGAAAGAGCACCAGGCCTGGAGGCAGGAGGACCTGGGTTCAAATTTGGCTTTAGATATTTTCTAGCTGTGTGACCCTGGACAGGTCACTTAACCACGTTTGCTTAGCCTTTGCCCTTCTGTCTTAAAGTTGATAATAAAACAGAAAGTAAAGGTTTAGGGAGGGGGGAAAAAAAAAGAAAGAGTACTGTCGAGAGATCTGTGTTTGAATCCTGGTTCTGCTTTTTGCTGGCTGTGTGGAAATGGGAGCAAGTTTCTTCCTTTCTCCGGGACTCAGTTTTTCTCATTTGGATTGGACCAGATTATATTTAGTCTTTTTTTAGCACTAAATATGATAATCCTACTTTATAATGATGATTTTTATTATAATAGTGTTTCTAGAAAATCCTAAATTTCTTAGTAGAACAATATTATCTATTGTATTTGCTCTCATAATTCCTTTTATTTGTCTCTTCTTTTCAATATTTCTATACTAAACTTATAATCTGATGTCCCAGAGAGGTTTGAAGGCGATTCTGGGTACAGATTTGAGTACAGAAAAATAAAAGTGAAACTACCCTTGTCCTCAAGAAATATTTCACAGGAGGAAACAACATGATTGTTTGGAGGCAATTCTGGGATCCACATGTATATAATGAGGGACTAGCCAATGGGGGGTGTGAACTTTAGATTACTCCACCCCACTTAGTCTAACAAAATCAGGAATGTCTACACCCATACTTAAGGATTAAGTATCTAGGAGGATGGCCTAAGATAGACATGTGCTAGCAAATGAAAAATCAGAAACAACTGACAAAACCCTGGGCTGTCCTAAGTCAAGCCTAAGATATCATTGGTACATGTGAGATGCAGGAAAGTGATATAAAACCATCTATATATTTTGTGTCACTTCCTCTCTCGGGCTCTCTTTGACGGCAGAGAGGTGGCTGGTGGCAGCTTGCTGGGCATTTTGGCATGGCAGCTGCTATTGTCTAGCTTTAGCTGTGAGTTTTCCTTGATTCCATACTGGAGAAAGCCTAGTAACCTAGTTTGGTGAGTCATCTTCTCTGAGCTCTCTCAGAGTTTAGGCTGATTTTCCTCCTTTACCTTCCAAACACTATCCACTTAGAAGCCTCTAATCTTCTTCAGAAACCTTGTGGCAGAAGACTTTGAATTCCCCCTGGCACAGGCTAGGTGAGAGAAATCCTATACTTTTTCCCTCTCTCTTCTCCTTGAGTTCTGTGAGATTTAAAATGGTTGAGGTCTTAAACTGTAGTGAGTTAAAATGGTGGAAGATATAAATTGTGATAGATATAAGAGAGGGTGAGTAAATTTGACCGCAGAAATATGTTTCACTACAGTGTCTTGGTTTTTAAATCAAATATAAGGTGGTCGCCAGGGAAATATTCCCAATTATTCAAATACCCAAGTCAATTGGGTTTTATAGAGATTTTAATTAACAATACAATGAGTAATCAAAGAAAGAGAGAGAGAGTAAGAAAGGAATAAGTATGAAGGGCCTCAAGCCAATATGGCCTAGACCTGAGTCTTAAGAGAGAAATCAGTCAGTTTTTTAACACTCACCACAAGGTCTGACTAAACAAGGATTCTAGTGACATCAGGCCAGCTCCATCTCAGTTGACTTCACCAGAGAGCCTTCCAGCCAGAGACTGTTCCAAAAGGCCTCTCTCAAGAGATTCTTCCCAAGCGGTCCTCATCAGAGATCCTCCAAAAGGATTTCTCCAAAAGGATATCTCTCTCCTCAAGAGATTCTGCTTTTTCTTATATAGGGATTTTTCTCCCATGTCACCTCCCCTAAGTCCCTACATCTACCAATCACTGTAGACGCTTTCCAAAGGACTGCCCATCTGAATTCCTGATAAGTCGACAAATCTCCTCAGTAAGTCTGAACCAGTGAAAACACAGCTGAGTCAACTAATCTCATTAAGACAAAACTTGCCCGACCCTTTTAGGTACCTAGCATCTCATTGTATCAATTCTAAAAACAGGCCTGGCTCAAAGAACTCCTTGCCCCATCATAAGCATGGATCCAAGTACTTTCATTGTTTAGCAAGGAGTTTTTTCCCCCTAAAGCAGTCTTAAGTATGGTTGGAGTAGAGGTCCTCCCATTTCTGATCCTGGCGAGTTCTCACATCAAAATGGGGAATGTTTCTCAGTAGGGAATTGGTTCCAATTAAGAATTCCCTGATGGGGAAATTTTTAACATTCACAAGTCTGAGAGATTTCAAGATTTACAGTTCTTCCCTCTATATTGATTAAACCACCATAGATTTCTAAACTGACTTGGGTATTTTATTTGGGATATAACCTGGTGACCAAAAATTAAATTTAGATTAGGTCATGACACTAAATTATCCTTTCAGGGTGCCAGTTCTTGAAGCAGGTGCAGATATTCTCTTTTTGGTTTCAGTTTTTAGAGCATGCATAGTTATTCTCTGACTTCTTCCAATCCACTTTGTAGGTAAGCTTGATCAATTTTTTTCATCAAATACTGTTGCTTATAGTACTAGATTCACCAAGTACTAGCTGAATGATGGAGGTCCTATGTGGTGACAGAGATTCTTCTAGTAGGCTAAGGAGCTAGAAGGAATGATGGCTCACATGCCACTCAATTGGATCTGAGCAAAAGAAAGAGGTAGATGCCTCTACATCAACCTTTTTGTTTCTTCTCCTTCCTGGAAGCAGATCAGGTTGAAATACTGTGAACTGTTAGATATGCCGCCTGATCACTGTATCCTTGAGCACATGGTGCCTTGTTTAAAAAAAAAATTCTTATTCTTTCCTGATCTTAAATGGATGAGTATTCCAAGAGGGAAGAGACCAGGAGATCCCTCAAAGCCATCAGAAGTCCTGCCAGTAACTAGGTTCAGTAGGAGAGAATGGCAGTGATGGTGGCTAATGACAGAGGAAATGCCTGATAGAAAGACAACTTCCCGAGAATAGCAGCAGATCCAGGGATTGTGATCCATTGTGATAGAGAGAAAAGCTTTCTGTGGACCCTGAGGAGATACTCATCCTCAAAGTCCAAAATAGATATTCACCTAAGCAGAACTTCAAGAGGCCTCCAAGAACAGGAAAAAAAAAAAGGATGTTTAGGACTAGGAGATATCCTGACACCATACATTTTGTTAACATATGTGCTTTGCAATTATTGTACTTTAAGTGTGTCCCTACTCTCCCTAAGGACTGAGGGTGTGAAAGGGGTAAATGAATTCTTCTTTGAAGAGATTGGCTTGTTACTACTGATCATGCTATACTGTCTCAGTAAATCCATTTTTTAAAACTAGTATAGTTATATAGTTGGTTCATAGGGGAGATATTACTGTGTGGGAGCTTAGGAGCTATATTAGGGGAAATTGTAGTTTCTCAGAGATATTCCTAGAATCCTGAAGGTCAGCTACCCTCTGGACCCATATATATATATATATATATATATATATGGAGAGAGAGAGAGAGAGAGAGAGACATAAAGATAGATAGATAGATAATACTCATAACATCACTCTTTATAATAGTAAAGAACTAGAAACTAATTCAGTGCTCATTGCTTGTGAAATGGCTAAAAAACTTGTGGTGTAAGAGATGATGAATATGAAGAATTCAAAGAAACCCAGAAAAATTTGTATGAATTGATTCAGAATTTTTAAAAAGAGAGAACCAAGAAAATAATACCAAAAAAAATGATGGCAATAATTGTTAATGAAAAAATCACTACAAAGAAATTGAAATCTAAGAAACTGAAAAAACGAATGAGTATCCTGGAGAATAGATACTGTTCTCTAATAATGACAAAGAAACAATGGACTGAGTATTATATATGTTATTGGGGTCAGTCACAGTGGTATCAAATGTTTTAATTTAATTATTTTCTTTTGTCACAAGAGGGCTGGGTTAAATTTGGAGTGAGTGGACTGAGTTGAAATGACTCTCATGAAAAGATAAATAAAACATTTAACAAAATTAAAAGTAATGAATGCTGGAGGGGATGTGGCAAAGTAGGGATATTAATGCATTGCTGGTGGAGTTGTGAATTGATCCAACCATTCTGGAGGGCAATTTGGAACTATGCCCAAAGGGCGATAAAAGACTGTCTGCCCTTTGATTCAGCCATAGCACTGCTGGGTCTGTACCCCAAATAGATAATAAGGAAAAAGACTTGTACAAGAATATTCATAGCTGCACTCTTTGTGGTGGCAAAAAGTTGGATAATGAGGGGATGCCCTTCAATTGGGGAATGGCTGAACAAATTGTGGTATATGTTGGTGATGGAACACTATTGTGCTCAAAAGAATAATAAAGTGGAGGAATTCAATGGGAACTGGGACGACCTCCAGGAAGTGATGCAGAGTGAAAGGAGCAGAACCAGGAGAACATTATACACAGAGACTGATACACTGTGATAAAATAGAATGTAATGAACTTCTATACCAGCAGCAATGCAATGATCCAGGACAATTCTGAAGGACTTATGAGAAAGAATGCTATCCACATTCAGAGAAAGAACTGTGGGAGCAGAAATGCAGAAGAAAAACAACTGCTTGATCACATGGGTTGATGGGGATATAATTGGGAATGTAAACTCTAAATGACCACCCTAGTGCAATTATCAATAATATGGAAATAGGTCTGGATCAATGACACAGGTAAAACCCAGTGGAAATGCTCATTGGCTACAGAAGGGGTAAGTGGGAGGGGAGAAAAAGAATGCAAGTCTGGTAACCATGGAAAAATATTCTAAATCATCTAATTAAATAAAATTTTCAAAAAAAATAAATAAATACAAAGGGATTATTATGCCTGAGACTGCTTGAATAATCAAGAGCTGAGGTAATCAAGCATAGTCTCCACATTAACTTTTGTAGAGCATAGTTGGGAATTTTAGATTTTATTTTCATTTGTTTAGCAAAGAGAAAACCAACATTCCTTTCAAGTAGCACTAAGGGCACAAAAGAATATTTCTCCTAGGCTTCTTACTTCTGTATAGCCTCAAAAAAAAAAAAAAGAACTCTAAGAAGAGAGAGCCAGAGAGGGGAGAGAGAGAGAGAGAGAGAGAGAGAGAGAGAGAGAGAGAGAGAGAGAGAGAGAGAGAGAGAGAGAGAGAGAGAGAGAGAGAGAGAGAGAGAGAGAGAGAGAGAGAGAGAAGAGAGCCAGAGAGGGAGGGAGGGAGAGAGACAGAGACAGAGACAGAGACAGAGGAAGAGAGAGAGAGAAGAGAGAACCAGAGAGGGGGAGAGAGAGACAGACAGAGACAGAGACAGAGACAGAGACAGAGACAGAGACAGACAGACAGACACAGAGAGAGAGAGAGAGAGAGAGAGAGAGAGAGAGAGAGAGAGAGAGAGAGAGAGAGAGAGAGAGAGAGAGAGAGAGAGAGAGAGAGAAGAGAGCCAGAGAGGGAGGGAGGGAGAGAGACAGAGACAGAGACAGAGACAGAGACAGAGACAGAGACAGAGACAGAGGAAGAGAGAGAGAGAAGAGAGAACCAGAGAGGGGGAGAGAGAGACAGACAGAGACAGAGACAGAGACAGAGACAGAGACAGAGACAGACAGACAGACACACACACACACACACACACACACACACACAGAGAGAGAGAGAGAGAGAGAGAGAGAGAGAGAGAGAGAGAGAGAGAAGAGAGCCAGAGAGGGAGGGAGGGAGAGAGACAGAGACAGAGACAGAGACAGAGACAGAGATAGAGACAGAGAGACAGAGACAGAGACAGAGGAAGAGAGAGAGAGAAGAGAGAACCAGAGAGGGGGAGAGAGAGACAGACAGAGACAGAGACAGAGACAGAGACAGAGACAGACAGACAGACACACACACACACACACACACACACACACACACACACACACTCAGAGAGAGAGAGAGAGAGAGAGAGAGAGAATGTTCCTAACCCTAATGTCTCCTCATGAGTTCAAGACTTAATGGGTTTCTGAGTTGTAGGATTTACTTCACTTCCTATAATCACTCACCCTCTCAGAGGAAAAAGCATACATAAGACAAACCACTAAGAAAAAGCTGCAACTGAAAAGACTAAGAGAGACAAGAGATGAAATTTAGTCATCAACCATCTTGACAAGCCCCCCCCCCCCAAAAAAAACAGAGACCAATAGGGAATGCTGCAAATTACAAATTCTTCTTTACTAGGCAGGTGTCCATAGAGCCAGTGTACATGCCCAAATATATAAGTGCTCTGGGTCACCTCTCATCCATGTTGTATTTAAGGTTGGATTTGTTTTAATTTGTTTAAAATCTTATCATTTTTGTTCTTCTAATTTTTTTTTCTTCCTACAAATTAATCATCTGACTATACATAGACAGCTAATTCAGAAATGGTTCCCACACATTAGCCTGTTATTTTCTGCCTGTTAAAAATGAAGACACTTTTAACCTTTATGATGTTATTCAGTACTAGCCAAGTCTAGCACATCTCAACTCTCTTTGAAAAAAAATATTCATGCTATACAAGTTTCTGTATTATCTTCGTCTTTTGCCTTTCTCATTTATTGCTTCTGAATCTATCTTCTGCAACAGATAGTATATAAAATGAAATTATCTTCACAGTGAATTTCTTTTTTAAATGATTATAATGAATACTTCAAAATACAACATGATTCAAGTATTCTCCTGGAATGGTTTGCTTGTCTTTGTGCAACATAACCAATTCCACTATCTTCTTTATTTGCCTCTCCCAGTAGAGTATATGAGAAATTGTCCTGTTCAGCTATTTCTTTTGTTTTCCCATTTTTCTGATAGTGAATGTCAAAGCTGATATGATGCCATTCTCCCATTACCCCACTGGGTAAGGATATCATATTTAGTTAACAGCTAAATTAATGTTAGCTTTTCTACCACCAGCAATTAGTCAGCCAATTAGCATTTATTAAGGGTCTACTACATGGTTGGGGGTATACGGAGTATTTAGGGGACACTAGTACCTCTGATGTGAGGGCTTGTTGAGCCCTTTTTTCAGGGATGCTTTCATCCTTTGAAATCCAACTGCCACCCAATCTCACCTGTGGCTCCAAGATGCTGTACTATGCAATAAAACCATCTTGTCAGACAAGCTATTTCAGTTTAAGGGTAACCAACAAGCCTCAAACCCACTGGTATGTTAGAGGGGTGAACTTCAAGGATGTGAAGATTTCCCCCCAAATAGAGGAGTACAATTTGTTTCAATGGCAATGAAAGTAGTGGAAACAGGTATTGTGGAGTGCTTAGAGCTTGGTTATCCATTGCATCCTGAGCCATTTCCAGTTGTCTTGACTTTTGTCTTGCCACTGAACTTGGATAAACGTGAAAGGGAGTGAAGTTAGCAACTTTGTGCAGTTCTATCTCACTTAAATCTAATTTATGCTTGAGTCAAGAGAAATCACCCATACCATTTTACTATTTTTCTATCTCATTGTTTTATTATCTTACTCTTACCTCAAAGTCCTGAGGCAATATCAAGTGACAAAGCAGCAGGTGTGGATATACTGGGAGTTACAGCCTCATGACCTTCCCATGACCACTACTATCTTCCATCTACCTAAATGAAGTAAAATTTTATAGATGCATCCTTGCAGCAAACACTGGCATTTAATAGACTATGTCATTGTGAAGAAAAGAGACAGGCAGGATGTAAGAGTAGTCAAGGCAATGTATGGCACACAGAGTGCTGGACTGATCACAGGTTTATCCTCCAAGCTAAACTTTCACATTCAACAAAAGTGGCAGACCCAAGGCAAGACAACTCCCAGAAAAAAATTAATGTTCAGAGATTAGAGAATTTCTCCTCATAGGAACAATTTGCTGCTGACTTGGACAGAAAGCTGAAGCAACACACAGTTGGCAACAGAGCAGAAAAGGAGTGGACAGCTTTCAGAGATTTGGTATATAACACCACACTTGTGCATCTGGGCCAGAACACTTGCCAACAACAGGATGGTACTTAGAACTAACTACAGTACTCCATATTTTATACCTGTACAAACACACACACACACACACACACACACACACACACACACACACACACACACCATAAGCTTCAAAGTACAGAATTTCAGAGTCAGTGGCAATCCATAAAACTCATTTGAAAAAAAAAAATTTTGCACCATCTCTACAACCAGTTCAGGGCAGCTGGGTGGCTCAGGGGATAGAGGGCCAGGCCTGGAGTTAGGTAGACTTATCTTCCTGAATTCAAATCTGGCCTCAGACACTTTACTAGCTATGGGATGCTGGGCAAGTCACTTAACCTTATTAGCCTCATCTATAAAATGAACCTTGAGAAGAAAATGGCAAACCACCTTTGCCAACAAAATCCTACATGGGATCAAGAAAAGTTAGACTCAACTATAACAATTCAACAGCCATCATACAATAAACCCAACAAGTTGTGGCTTGAAGACTAATCAGGAGAAGTCAGCCCATAGCTGTAATTATTAGGATTTTTTTTTCCTGATAAGCCTAAATTTGTCTTTTTGCTCTTTCTATTATCACCCTCTGGTTTTGTTCTTGGAAGCATATACCAAATATTCCAAAACATCTAGTGCAGCTTAAAACTATTAAAGCACTAAGACTTTTGAGATACTCCATACAACCATACTCCTATGACCCTTTTGATTTTACAAAGCACCATGGCTCAATTAATTTTGTGAAGTAGATTTTATTATCATCATTTTATATTTGAGCAATCTGAGGCTTAGCAAGCCTCAACTCTCTTGCATTGCCTCCACCCCACTTTCTAGTATCTTTATGCGTGTTGTGTGTCCCCCATTAGAATGTAAGTTCCTTGAGGGTAGAGACTATATCTTTAGCATTGTATTCTTGGTGCTTAGCAAAGTGGCTGGCACATAGTAAGGTCTTATTATACTGTGATATGGAAATCACTTTAAAAGACTGATATATATTAATTTAAGGTCACCAAGGAATTCAGCTATGTAATTCCTAAATGAAAACTCAAGTCAGCAATCAAACTTTTATGGAGTTTTTAATTACAAACAGTAGGAAGAAAGGTATTAGAGAGAGAGAAAGAGAGAGAGAAAGAGAGAGAAAGGGGAGAGAAGGGAATAGGGCTTAAATACCCACTCTGCTTAGGCTGGGCCAAAGGCCCAAGACCTTGGATAGCCGAGGCAAAGAAAAGAGATCAGTCCCTATCACTCACGTGACCAAAATGGAGAAACAGTCTGAGGGCCTCCACTCCAAGCACCAGGCTCCAACCACCACACAATCCTCCACCCAGGAAGTTCCAGCACTCCTGAGCTCTCCTCTACCTCACTTCCTGTGTCTCCCCTGTGCCAATGGTGGCTCTAGCTTAACCCAGGACCGCCCAGAGGTCTGTCCCCTTTGCACATGTCTGTTGAAGGCCATATTCTCAAATAATTAAATCTTGAGCTTTGCTGTAGCCCTTTCTAAATCCTGTTACCTTGAGTAGGGTGGAGATTATAGTTTCCAAGACCTGATTCTGTCATTCCAAGTATCTCTATTGTTATTGATCAGGATCAGGAAATAGCCAAATCCCATCCTCTAAAGAATGGTTTGAACAGGGTTGAGTAGTT
This sequence comes from Monodelphis domestica, assembly GCF_027887165.1. Taxonomy (NCBI): domain Eukaryota; kingdom Metazoa; phylum Chordata; class Mammalia; order Didelphimorphia; family Didelphidae; genus Monodelphis; species Monodelphis domestica. The sequence continues at coordinate 195,685,621 of NC_077229.1, read as the reverse complement.
TTGAAATTCACAATATAAATGTTTTATCTGTCAGTGGAGGTTAAGCCATCGGCCCAAGATCAAGTAGCTAATAAGGAGAAGAATTAGAACTTGAATGTGGGTTTCTGATTTTTGTGTCTGGTACTCATACATATTTCTGGCACCACTCAGTTTTGCTAGAACTACAGAATATTGTAAGGGGGAAAAGGGTTATTTTTAAAAGGATTGAACTGGATTATTTAAGAGTGTGGTCTCCAGGAATTTAATTTATTCCAAAGAGATTTATTTACAATTTATTTACAAAATGTAGAAAGAGTAAAGTAAGAAAATCAGAGAGAGAATAGATATCTAGCTTAAACACTAAGTAATTTACTCCTGGCCCAGGCAGAGAGAGTTAGTCCTTAAGCCTTGGCAAAGCCAAGGACCTGGGAAAGTTTCTTCAGAAAAATCCAGCAGTTAAGAGTCAGCTTTTTCACTCACCAAGTGTCAGTTCAAAGGAAGAGATTTTAGAACAGCCTCACCAGGAACATGATCTTGGGTCTAGCCTCCACTCCAAAGAATGAAGAACTGTCTCTCACAGGAAGTGACAGCTCCTTTTAAAGACACTTCTTTTGTGTCACTTCCTGTGTCTTCCCCTAATTTTACATCTACCAATCATAGCTGAAGCTTTGCTTTAAGACTGCCCAGGGGCAGTTAGTTTAATTCTGATTCGTCACCCATTATTGTACACGTGGGTCACAGACCTCCCACTTAATAATTAAGTTAAGGGATGTTTACACTTTTGGTGACTGGATCTAAAAATGGGAAGATCTCCATACTCAACTTTTAAGTAGGGTATTTACACTTTTGGTGATTAAATAAAAAAATAGGCAGGGGTTACAATTTTAATCTTTATAATCAAGGGAGAGTTAATTTTAATCTTCACAATATAAAAAAATGGTAGAACAAAGGTGAGCTGACATTGCATGTTCCTGGCAATAAATAAAACAAAGACCCGGTGTTCTTAGAAAAACATCTCTTTTGCCAAATTGTAGAGTGGATTGGGAGATAGAAAGAATAAATACATGTGTTGGGAAAGTTAAAAACACACTGTAGGAATAATAAGGCTGACTAGCACCGAGACCAGGCTCAAGGGCCATTAGCAGTGGCAACATTGGAGCATAAGAAATCATTCCAAGGATGACTAGGCAAGAAGAACAGCCCTCCTATATTCCTGGATCCAACCACTGAAATAATACTTACCCCCTGCATTTTCAAAGTGGTTTTCTTTCATTTGGGTGAGAGGAATATGACTGCCCTCCCACACCCTTTGGAAAACACCTTCAACTGTGACGTGTGTTCACAGTGTAATTAGCCAGCCAATAATTAGCCAATAATGAATGCTCATGCTGTTCCAGGCACAGATTCCAAGGCTCATTTATGTTAAAAATGAAGTGCAGATTGCTTGTTGTCTGGAATCAAGGAGGTGAAGGAGAGAAGAAGGAGGGAAGGAAAGGAAGAATGGAAAGAAGGAAAGTAAAGGAAAGATGGAGGGAGGGAAAGAGGAAAGGAAAACTAGTTAAAATTGAAATTTCCTGAATTATATGACTTGAAATTAATTTCCTATGGGGGAAATGATCTTCATGAAATGCTCTTTTTCAAAATGAAATCAGCTGTGGCTATTTTAAAATGAAGCCGTATAATGCAGCTTTGTGGTGTATATAAACACTGCATTTAGCCCTGAAAACTCCAAAAGCAGATGAAGATAGACAGTATGAGTTCACATGTCATTCCTAAGCAAGAGTCGAGATGGGCAACCTCAATGAATGTAACCATCTGGCCCCAGCAGGCCAACTGGAAGATCTTGGGACCAGCAAACCTTAAACTATTCATATTAGCTAAAAGAGTGAAGACCTTCGTTTTCTCTCTAAAGCTATATTCTGAGAGGAGCTTTCATGATCTTTAAAATATGCCCCTCCACCCCCGCCCCTTTATACCCTTACCCAAGGAGAAGAGAAGCCCAGGATTTAAATATCCTCCAAGCTCATTTAAAGAAATTGATCTTCGGAACCAGCTAAAAAGAATGCTGACAATGAAGGGAAGCATCCATTTAAATATTTGACTGGCATTCAAAATTCATTCTGTCAAAGGCCTGGCATCCATGACAGCTTGCTGACCCATTTGAGAAATAACACAGACATTTCTGAAGTGCATGAATAGCAGACCCAGCTCCTCAGACCACCCTGGCTAAGCCCCACTATTGGCTCAAAACTGAGCACAGGCATCATATTACTGTGGCCCTAGCAGAAAGGACGAGCAAGTTAAACTTGAACCAGAGCAGTGCCCAAAGAATGCCTGCGTGTGGGCAAGGGCCAAGGTTTTCTTGGAGAAAATTGGATGAATCCTAGTTTGTAAGAAATGTGAGGTGAAAGGGTGGCGGAGAAACGTCAGAGGACAGGAGAGCAGGGCTCTTTGTTTCAAACTCTCAAGCACAGGGATCCCCAGGAGGGCAGGTTTTCTTTGCTCCTTTTGGAGCCAGAGCAACTGGGGCTGCAGATTTTCAAGTGTTCCTGCCAAAAACAAGGCATAGCAGCCAGAGAATAATGAGTCTGGTTTGCAAAGCCATTCCATTCTCAACTGCTGTTTTCATTCAGAATTTTCTGGAATTCAAAGAACCTGCATCTGCTTCTTATGCTTTCAGACTTTTCCAGGATATTGGAGCTCAGTGACAATGATGGATGGATCTCCCCAGTTCCATTTAAAGGAGGAAACTCTAAGTGGCCAGAGGGAAAACCAAAGGGAACATTATTAGGTGACCCTAAAATATGATGACTTTGTGGCACTGTACATAGTAGATGGTTACCAATATCAACAACCTGCTGGTCAATCCGCAGATGCCCCAAACACTCATCTTCCTGGGCACAAGCACTATAATGGACTCATGTGTTGGAAAGGTCAGTTTGTTATCCCTTGACACAGCTCAAAAGGAAGATCTCAACCAACACTTAAAAATATGTTTTGTCAGGGTCCTCTGTTTTTTATATCAATGATTTTTGGATATTTTAGCCCCCGCCCCCAATCGAAATCAATGAACCTTGCCTTGTAACAAAGAAAGTCAGTTAAGGAAAACGACAGCTATAATATGTCAGAGTATGGAACATTCTACATCTGGGGTCTTCTCCTACTCTGTTGAAATGAGGGAATTGCTTTTCCTTCTCTATCGTTAAGCACTGTGACTGATTATAATTACTGAGAATTTCTTTGAATTCACATGAAATGTTAGGAACGTTTAATAATTCTATCAATTAATCATTCTAAATAAACATTTAATAATAATTATTATAGATAGAGTGTAAAGAAAATAAAAATGTGTGAGTGTGTGTGTGTGTGTGTAAAGAAAATAAAACTACTTTTTGGCTCATTTCTTAGTATCAGAAAATTAAAACTGGAAGGGACCTCTGAAGCTATCTAATACAAACTCTTATTTAACAGATAAGAATATTGAAATCCAGAGACATTAAGTTGTTTTTCCCAAAGCTGCAGAAGTCGTCATCTGGCAGAAGGAAGGAACATGTTTTTCCCCTGCTTGAGGAAATAAGATTTTAAAGTGGAAAGCCCCAATCCAAAACAAGTTTTAAACAATTGAAATTCTTTTTTCTATAAGAGTCTATCAACAATTCTCCCAAGTTGCTCCCCAGGGTATTCCGTAAGGCTTCCTGTCACTCACTGCCTGTCATCATTTCCTTCCCTAGGGCATTAGAGAAGAAAGGATTGGGATATCCAAAATGCTTGGTAAAATTACTCACTTTCCACGAATTTTGCCCCAAATGTTTCTTATTGACTCACTTTAACCATAGGATTTGAGTGTTGGTCATTCTGTCTGATTCTCCCTCCAGGCTAGTGTTGACTATCTCTGTCTCTCAGCAGAACAAATAATGGAGTAGAGGTTGGGAAATTCAGGTATCCCCTTAGGAATCTAAAGATTTTCCTGAAGCTTAAGTCACCCCAAAGGATAGCTCAAGGACTATCCCAAGGCATAATTGAAGTAGGATGATAATAATTAAAATAAATTGCTAACATTTATTAAGCACCTACTACAAGCCAGTCATTGTGCTAAATCCAAGAATTGTCTTATTTAATCCTCATTATAAACATGGGAAGTAGTTGATACTATTGTCTCCATTTTACAGCTGAGGAAACTGAGGCAAATAGCTGTTAAGTGACTTATCCAAGGTCACACACACATCTGTGAGGCCAGGTATGAATTCATCTCTTCCTAACTGCCTGGCACCACCTTACTGCCTCCAATTAAGAAAAATGGCCAATGTTAAAGGCTAACAAAACTAAGAATGCAAAAGATAAGGATACTTTAAAAAATATAAAATACCCACAGTATCAGAAGACCAGATAGAGATCTTAAATATCCCAGAATCAGAAAAGGAAATCTATCTAGCTATAAAGGAACTACCAAAGCAGGAGGGGGGCAACTTCTGGATCTGAAGGAGTCATAGGAGGATCATAATAAGTTGTTAAAGATTAGTTAGTACCCACACTTCTGAAATTACTCTCAAAAACTGAGAAAGAACTCTACCATAATCTTTTCATAAGGGAAAATATAATCCAAATACTTAAACCAAAAAAGATAAAACATAGGCTAATATCATTAATGAAGTCAGACTCAAAAAGTTTAAACAAAATCCTATCAAAAAGACTATAGTGGAGAGACTTCTGGGTAAACATGGTGGCAATCTAGACGCAAATTGCTTCCTCTCCCCCATAACGAATGAAATAGATTATCTCAAAAGAGCATAAAAATCATCTTTGAAAGATCGGAGGGACTTTCCAACAGCCCACAGCAATGAAGGTACATGGGGTTTGAACACTTCCACACTATAAGAGGGAGAGAAAGCTCACTACCAAGTGTGAGCTGAGCCGAGCTGCCCACCCCATCCTACCTATGGAACTGGAGTAGGGACCAGCGCACTCACCTGCACTCACCGGAGATAGCAAGTGAGTGAGGAACATCTCTGCAGTGAGTGGGGAGCACTCCAGGGTCCTTGAGATCTAATGAGGACTCCCAGGGAACTACCCCTTACAGCGGTTTCACTGGAGAGTGCACAGACCATGGGGGCTCTTGCAAACTGAAAATGCTGCTGAGGTTCTAGAAATGGCCCAAGGCAAAATCTCCTCCACTCCTCGCTGTAGTGAGTGGTGGGGCAACCCAGGGTCCTTGGGAACTGACAAAGACTACCAGGGAACCAACTTGTGGAGCGGTTTTACAGGGGAAGCCTGCGCGCATAGGAGAGAAGAGACCACAGATCCTGTGGGCTGGCGCACTAACAAACTTAGGAGCCTGGGAAGAACCAGCCTGAGGCAAAAACATCAAAATCCGCCCATTTCACTCAGATTTCTGACTAAAAAGGAAAGGGAAAACCACCAAAGGGATGGCTCAGAGTGCCCAAGATCAACCCTCCAAGAAGAAAGGGTAAAAAGTGACTATTGAAAACTTTTACAGAGGGAAAACGCAGGCTACAGACAAAAAGAGGATGAAATGCAAACAAAATCAAAACACAGCCCCCAAAAATGGAAATTATCCATGAGCTCTGGAAGAACTCAAAATGAAGCTTATCCAAAAGATGGAAACCTTCTAGCTAGAAAAATGGGAACAAATTCAGAAAGAGGTCTTCAGCCTGACAGACAAAAACTCACAATTGGAGAAACAGCTGGAAGCATCTAACAGAAGGGCAGTCCAAACTGAAAAGCAAAACCAGTCCTTAAAGACAAGAATTAAGCAACTGGAAGATAGTGATCTTGCAAAACAGGAAGAATTAATGAAGCAAAGTAAAAAAATTAACGAATTAGAAGAAAACAAAATATCTCACCGACAAGGTGATGGACCAGGAAAACAAAGGAAGGAGAGAATTTGAGAATCATTGGTCTACCTAAAAAACCAGAGATTAACAAAAACCTCGATGCCATACTACAAGAAATCATCGAAGAGAATTGCCCTGATGTTCTAAAACAAGGGGGGAATATAGAAATTGAAAGAGTTCATAGAACACCCTCTATACTAAATCCCCAAAAGACAACCCCCAGGAATATAATCACCAAATTCAAGAGCTTCCAAGCTAAGGAGAAAATATTACAAGAAGCTATGAAGAGAAACTTTAGATACAGAGATGTGTCAATAAGGATCACATAAGACCTAGCAGCGAACACGCTAAGAGACCGTAAAGCCTGGAACACGATATTCAGAAAGGCAAGAGAACTGGGTCTTCAACCAAGAATCAACTACCCATCAAAACTGATTATATACTTCCAAGGGAAAGTATGGGCATTCAACAAAATAGAAGATTTACAAATATTCAAAAAGAAAAGACCAGAACTCAGTGGAAAGCTTGACATCCAAACACAAAGAGCAAAAGAAACATGAAAAGGCAAATATGAAAGAAAAGGAAAAGGAGAAAAGTGTTTTTTTTCTTTTACTCAAACTCTCTTCTATAAGGGCCACAATTAGATCAAATTATATATACTAACATATGGGAGAAATGTTAAGTGCAACTTTCAAAAATTGTATGCATTAATAGAGTAATCAGAAGAATCACTCATAGGGAAAGATTGGGGCATTAACATGATTTGGAGGGGGGGAGAAAAAAAGAAAGAAAAAGGAAGGGAGGAAATCAATATATGGTACTGAGATATACTTGAAGAAATACAAATGAATTAAATAGAACAATCTTTGTCACACAAAGATACACATGGGAAGGGGAGGGTAAGAATTCTCTTATAAGAAGGAGAGGAAAAGAGTGCTAATTGGTATTACTTAAACCTTACTCTCAGTGAAACCAACTCTGAGAGGAAAGAGCATCTAGATCCATTGGGATCTTGAATTCTATCTTATTGAACAGGGTGAAGGAGAAGGGAAAACCAAGGGGGGGTAGGGGGGATAGGGAACACAAAAAGGGAGGGAAGGAGAGAGGGGAGGGGAAGGGAACAAAAAGGGAGGGGCTAGAAAGGGAAGCATAACAAGGGAGGGGACTGGGAGGACTGATTTAAAATAAACCATGGGTTTAAAAGGTAATAGCAAAAGAAGAAAGGTCAGAATTAGGGGGGGATATCAAAATGCTGGGGAATTCACAAATGAAAATCATAACATTGAATGTGAATGGGATGAACTCTCCCATAAAACGTAGACAAATAGCAGAATGAATTAGAATCCAAAACCCTACCATATGTTGTCTTCAGGAAAGACACATGAAGCGAGTAGAAACTCACAAGGTCAGAATTAAAGGTTGGAGTAAGAACTATTGGGCCTCAACTGACGGAAAGAAGGCAGGAGTAGCAATCATGATATCTGACAAAGCCAAAGCAAAAATAGACCTGATTAAAAGGGATAGGGAAGGTAAATACATCCTGATAAAAGGGAGTATAGACAATGAGGAAATATCACTAATCAACATGTATGCACCAAATGGTATAGCACCCAAAATTCTAATGGAGAAACTAGGAGAATTGAAGGAGGAAATAGATAATAAAACTATACTAGTGGGAGATCTGAACCAACCACTGTCAAATTTAGATAAATCAAATAAAAAAATAAATAAAAAAGAAGTGAATGAAATCTTAGAAAAATTAGAGTTGACAGATATATGGAGAAAAATAAATAGGGACAAAAAGGAATACACCTTCTTTTCAGCAGCACATGGCACATTCACAAAGATTGACCATACACTAGGTCATAAAAACATGGCATACAAATGTAAAAAAGCAGAAATAATTAACGCAAACTTTTGAGATCATAAGGCAATAAAAATAATTATCAGTAAGGGTATGTGGAGAGTATAAAAAATAAATTGGAAATTAAATAATATGATGCTCCAAAATTGGTTAGTTAGAGAACAAATCATAGAAACAATTAATAATTTCATTGAAGAAAATGACAATGGTAAGATATCCTTTCAAACCTTATGGGATGCAGCCAAAGCAGTACTCAGAGGAAAATTCACATCCCTGAGTGCATATATTAACAAATTAGGGAGGGCAGAGATCAATGAATTGGACATGCAAATCAAAAAACTTGAAAGCAAACAAATTAAAAATCCCTAGAAGAAAACCAAATTAGAAATCCTAAAAAATAAGGGAAAAATTAATACAAACGGTGGGAATAAAAACACTGAGGAAGGACAACAGCTTGATTTGTGATACCCAGAGGAATCATGCATTGCCAATGGGAGGGGTGGAGGGAAGGGGGAGTAAAAAAAAAAGGTGATCTTTGTTTCTAATGAATAACATTTGAAAATGACCAAATAAAATAATGTTTTAAAAAAAAAAGATATAATGATTTGTCCAAGAAATCATTCATTGTGATCAAGTGGGATTTATACTACGGAGGCAAGGATGGTTAAACTTTAGGAAAACAACCAACATAATTAATCATACGAAAACCTGGGACATCCAAAACCACACAACTTTTTTATTTTTTTTAAACCCTTACCTTCTTTCTTGGAATCAATACTGTGTATTGGTTCCAAGGCAGAATAGTGGTAAGGGCTAGGCAATGGGGGTCAAGTGACTTGCCCAGGGTCACACAGCTAGGAAGAGGCTGAGGTCAGATTTGAACCTAGGACCGCCCGTCTCTAGGTCTGGCTCTCAATCCACTGAGCCACCCAGCTGCCCCCACAACTTTTTTTTTTACACAATTGTCTTAATAGAATCTTTTCCAATAAATATAGGAAGAAAGCAAAGATGTCCACTCTTTGCAATATTATTTTATATAGTTCTGGAAATGTTAGATAAGACAAGAAAATGTTGTTAAAGAAAAATAGTTAAAGAGGAATTAAAACTATCTGTTTGACTGTGGGAAAATCCCTTAACCCCCAATGTCTAGCCCTTACTACTCTTCTGCCCTAGAAGCAATACACAGAAAGTAAGGCTTTAAAAAACAACAATAACAAAAACTATCTGTTTGCTGATGATAGGATGGTTTACTTGGAAAACCTTGGGGAATCAGCAAAGATTCTAATTAAGAGAATTAATAGCCTTGGTAACATGGCAAACTACAAAATAAATCTGTAACAGTCAATATAACTTCTATATAATAATAACAAAACATGAGAAGTAATAATATAAAGGGAAATCCCATTCCAAATAAATACAAGTACATCAAATTTCTTGAGATTCATCTCCCAAAGCACACAAAAGATCTGTGTAGATTCAGTTACAAACTGCTCTTTAAAGACATAAAGAACAATCTAACTATCTGGAGAAATATTTGGTGTTCATGGCTAGGTCGTGCCAATAATAACAAAATAACAATAACACCAAGATTAATTTACATTTTTTAGTAATAAGAGAAATATAATCTGAACAACCCCAAGATTTCACCTCATACACTGAAGATTGGCCAAAATGTCCAAAAATGTTGGAGAGGTTGTGGAAAATAAATAAACTAAAACTTTGTTGGTGGAGCTAGGAAATGGTATAATCAATTTGGAATTATGCAAGTAAAATGACTAAAATTGCTATATCCTTTGAACCAGAGAGTCTATTCCTGGGTTTATATGTAAAGGAAGCCATTAATAAGAAAAAAAAAACTCCCTATGTATTCCAAAAAGTTATAGCAGACTTTTTCAATGTATCAGTCAGTTGTGCTGAAATTTTTTTCCTCTCTTAAAAATACTATTTGTCTTATGGAATGGCTCTCTGGGAAGGGAAGTGGGAAGAACACGTGGAATGGTATGGTGATGTAAGAAATAAAAAATAACAATAAAAATGTATTTAAAAAAACCCTTACCTTCTATCTTAATATCAGATCTAAGACAGACAAGCAGCAAAGCCTAGGCAATCAAGGTTGAGTGACTTGTACAGGATCACACAGGTAGGATATATCAGAGGTCAAGTTTGAACTCAGGTCTTCCAGATTCTAGACTTGGTATTCTTTCCAATATACTACTCAGCTGCCCAGAAACATATCTTTACTTTTAAAGGATACTAGGTTCTTAGTGAGGGTTCATTTCAGACTTGCTGGAATGGTAGGAGAACGAACTGGTATAGATTTGGGGGTGAGGGAAGATCCTCAGGCTTTCTCTCACTCTGCACTTGCCTCTCTATTATGTCCAGTCTTGTGTAGTTCTAGGAGAAGGAAATTGAAGATGGCTATGACCAAGTGAATTTTTAAAGGTCAGGACAGCAAGTCATTGAGATGTCTGGGAATGATGCTCCATGCCAGGTTTTGTAGCCAGTCGATCTTACATTGATGCCTGGACTTAATTATCAAGGAAATAGTAGAAAATGTGTTATAAAAATTTAGCCCCTATTTAATGACTAACAAAATACAACCTACTGGCTAGAATAATACATTAGAATCTCATTTTGTTTTATTGATTGACAGATGGCAATTGCATGTACTACACATCCAGAACTCAAAATATCTTGTAACACTCAACCAAAATAGCTTTTTTTTTAGTGGCTTGGTCTCCTCTTGTTGAGAACCAGAGTATAAAGAGCAACTCATTAATTTGGCAATTATTTAAAAAGTATACTGAAAGTATTGAAATATTTATACTGCCTTTATTGATTATTGCAATACCTTTGACTCAGTTCAACACTCATGGCCCATTTAAAATATTTTAAGTGAAAATATTTTAAAATAAACTCATTTAGTGAGAATGCTAGACTAATTGATGTCCAAATGGAAAACTGTTCTCTGTCTTAAGATGTGCTACCAACATAGTAACGCCAAGAACAATTCAGGTAAAATGTCATCTTTTTCAAGGAGACAGTTTAAGCCCATTATGATTCTACTTGGCCTTACATCTGTGGTCATCATTCCTAAATAGAAACTATTAACCAAATTAAAGAAGGCAAATCAAAACCCTGTTAATCATTTGGTGTTTAGGAGTTACATTGAAATATATGGCTTCACCTAAAAACAAAGTAAACAGCTTCTCTATCTCATGATCTCTGTCTCTGTTTCTTTCTCCAAAGATATAAAAGTATAATTTGAATTCAATATGTGAAAAATTCTTATTGGACAACAAGGAAACAAAGAGATTGAAAACATCATGCTTGAATCCAGATGTTGCATTGACAAAATAGGATGAACAAATGGATGAAGGTATGACCTACCAATATCTTGTTCTCCTCTGTGCAAGACACAAAGATATCAAGATGGATGTGATTAACTATTAAGGGGCTCCCTGGCATTTCTAAATTCAAAGCTGGATGGGAAGAACTCACTTAAAGCAATTATCACATATAAAATTCCAGGCTTAATATAAAGCTCTGGAATTTCTTAATGGAACTTGATCAGTTTGGTAAGTATCTTCACAAAATCTTGTGCAATGTGGCAGCTAGGTGGCACAGAGCAAAGGGCTGAGAGTTAAGAGATTCTCTAGTTCAAATCCATTCTCAGACACTTATGAGCTGTGTGACCCATAAGGGTAAGTTACTTAACCCTGTTTGCCTCAGTTTCCTCATCTGTAAAATGATCTGGAGAAGGCAAACCACTCCAGTATCTTTGCCAAGAAAACCCTGAATGGGTTCATAAAGGGTCAGACATGACTGAAATAAATGAACAGTGGTAGCAGCAGCAGCCAAAAAAAGGAGAAAGAAGATTTTTTTTTAATTTTTAGAAAATTTTACTTAGTTAATTTAGAATATTTTTCCATGGTTACAAGATTCATGTTCTTTCCCTCCCCTCTCCTCACCCACCTCCCATAGCTGACATGAGTCATTGATCAAGACCTATTTCCATATTATTGGTATTTGCACTAGGGTGATTATTTAGAGTCTACATCCCCAATCATATCCCCATTGACCCATGTGATCAAGCAGTTGTTTTTCTTCTGTGTTTCTACTCCCACAGTTCTTCCTCTGGATGTGGATAGTGTTCTTCTCTTATTGTCCTGGGTCATTGGATTGAAACTAGTAAAGAAGTCTATTACATTCGATTGTGTGTCCATCTCTGTGTATAACATTCTCCTGGTTCTGCTCCTTTTGCTCTGCATCAATTACTGGAGGTCGTTCCAGTTCACATGGAATTCCTCCAGTTCATTATTCCTTTGAGCACAATAGTATTCCATCATTAACAGATAACACAATTTGTTCAGCCATTCCCCAATCAAAGGGCATTTCCCCCATTTTCCAATTTTTTGCCACCACAAAAAGCGCAGCTATGAATATTGAGAAAGAAGATTGATAGATATTCCTAGAATACATGATTAAAATATCTTAAAAACTACAGAAATATTTTTAGAATATGCAGCTATCACTGAGCAATAGAAAAGCCAATAACATGTATATGCAGGGGTGTGTTAGAGCCAGCTCAAACTAGTTTGTGAGAATCCACAAAATTTTACATTTTCAGTGTAAGCATTTACACCTTGGAAATTGGCAAATGCTACAAATTAGAGTTGGTTGATTGATTGTTTTGTTCCTCTTGTTATTGTTAATTTGTCTAGATAAGAAAACTATGAAGAAATGTTAATAATACATTTTAAAAGTGGAAGGATCTATGAGAAAGAACACTATCCACATTCAGAGGAAAGAATGTGGGAGTAGAAACACAGAAGAAAAACAACTGCTTGATTACATGGGTCAAGGGGATATGGTTGGGGGTTGTAAATCTTGAAATCTCTCAGACTTGTGAATGTTAAAAATTTCCCCATCGGGGAATTCTTAATTGGAACAAATTCCCTACTGAGAAACATTCCCTATTTTGATGTGAGAATTCGCCAGGATCAGAAATGGGAGGATCTCTACTCCAACCGTACTTAAGACTGCTTTAGGGGAGAAAACTCCTTGCTATGGGAGGACCCCTACTCTACCCATACTTAAGACTGCTTTAGGAGAGAAAACTCCTTGCTAAACAATGAAAGTACTTGGACCCATGCTTATAATAAGGCAAGGAGTTCTTTGAGCCAGGCCTGTTTTTAGAATTGATACAATGGGATGCTAGGTAAAAGGGTCGGGCAAGTTTTGTCTTAATGAGATTAGTTGACTCAGCTGTGTTTTCATGGGTTCAGATTTACTGGGGAGATTGGTCAACTTAGCAGGAATTTAGATGGGCAGTCCTTTGGAAAGCGTCTACAGTGATTGGTAGATGTAGGGACTTAGGGGAGGTGACATGGGAGAAAAACCCCCATATAAGAAAAAGCAGAATCTCTTGAGGGGATATCCTTTTGGAGAAATCCTTTTGGAGGATCTTTGATGAGGATCGCTTGGAAAGAATCTCTTGAGAGAGGCTCTGGAGAAGGGAAGTTCTTGGAGGACAATCTCTAAGGAGGTCTCGCTGGAGCTCCTCTAAGGGGACTCTGTCCCTCTGGAGGCTCTGGAGAGAGGCCTTTTAGAACAGTCTCTGGCTGGAAGCTCTCTGATGAAGTCAGCTGAGATGGAGCTGGCCTGGGTGTCACTAGAATCCTTGTTTAGGCAGACCTTGTGGTGAGTGTTAAAAAACTGACTGACTGATTCTCTCTCTTAAGACTCAGGTCTAGGCCATATTGGCTTGAGGCCCTTCATAATTATTCCTTTCCTTATTCTTTCTCTCTTTCTCTAATTCCTCATTATATTATTAATTAAAAATCTCTATAAAACCCAGTTGACTTGGGTATTTGAATAATTGGGAATATTTCCCTGGTGACCACCTTATATTTGATTTAAAAACCAAGACACTGTAGTGAAACATATTTTCTGCGGTCAAATTTACTCACCCTCCCTTATAGCTATCACAATTTATATCTTCCACTATTTTAATCACTACAGTTTAAAACCTCAACCATTTTAAATCTCACAGGGTGTAGACTCTAAATGAACATATTAATGCAAACACCAACAATATGGAAATAGGTTTTGATCAAGGACACATGTAATACCCAGTGAAATTGCGCGTCAGCTATGGGAAGGGGGGGGGGGGAATAATGTGATTCTTGTAACCAAGGAATAATGTTCTACATTGACTAAATAAAATAATTAAAAATAGAAAAAAAAGTGGCTCACATGTACTTTTTTTTTCTTCAAAGAGCTGGTTGTTAAACATTTACCAAGACTCCACTGGGTATGTGACCAATGTGACTTTCTTCTGGATGAGGTCAATGAAGCAACTAAAATTCAAGAGAAGAATAAAAAGACCTTCCTCATAGGCAATATCTAGATGAAATCAGCACAGAGTATGTCAGCAAAAAGCATCAGACAGATGGTTGAAGCATGCAGAAGTGCTTATGGAAATGGAAAAGTTTATGATAGTAATTTGGGACCAAGTCATTGCCTTAAGAAACTATTAAAGAGTTATCCTTATAGAGCCTGGACTTAATTATCAAGGAAATAGTAAAGACTATGCATCACATCACTGCAGGCTATAAAAATTTAGTTCCTATTAAATAACTAGTAAATACAACCTGGTAGCTAGAATCATACACCGGAAGATTGTTTTCTTTTATTGACTGACAGATGACAAATCCCTGTACTACAATTCCAGAACTCAAAATATCTTGGAAAACTCAGCCAATACAGCTATGAATGCCTTGATCTTCTCCTGCTGAGATACATTAAAAACAAAAATATTAAAGGCAATGCTTTCCTTCTTGTTAGCTGAATTTGTTGAGATTTTCTGACATTCTGAAATCAAAACTGAATGGGAAGAACATATTTTATCTCATTGTTCACAATCACTCAGACCTGGATTACAAAAATTTTAAATAGATGTTGCCATAGCCCAAACTTTTCCTCTCTAAACTATGTGAAATGAAAAGCAGTCAAATATAGAAGTTCAGCACAAGAAACCAAAAAAACATGTGAGAATATGATGAAATGTGCATCATCTGTATTGTCCTAAATGCTACTGGAGTTGTCCCAAGGATGCTTTCAGGGAGTCAACAGACCATGAGATTCCATAACATCACCTTGGAGCTTTATTATTTTGCTCTTGCTTCTGATCCCTACCTAATAGGTTAGACTTTCTCCAGTAACTGGCATCTTATGAGAGAGAAGTTGTTAATTTGCCTTATGGACCAGAGCTAAAGTAAAAGTTAATTTGCATCTAATTGGTTAAGACATATGTTATATAGCAATATTGAGAAGATGATCAACTGTGAAAGACTTAGCTATTCTGATCAGGACAATGATCCAAGGAAGTTCCAAAGGACTCAAGATGAAAATGCTATCTACTTCCAGAGAGAGAACAGATGAACTCTGAATGCAGATTAAAACACACTAAAAAAACCCAGTCAACCAAACCAAAAAGACCCTTGCCATTGGTCTTAGAATTCATACTAAGCAATGGCCTCAAGGCAGAAGAATAGTAAGAGCTAGACAATTGGGATTAAGTAACTTGCCCAGAGTCACATAGCTAGGAAGTGTCTGAAGTCACAATGCAGGACATCCTATCTCTAAGCCTGATTCTCTATCCATTTAGCTACCTAGCTACCCTTTCATTCTTGATTAATAAATTTTATGGAAGAACTTGAAATAACTAAAAGGGCATAATGGTGTCCCAGGTATCTCACATTTCATAGATTGATGCCACCTGAAGGCAAGCAATATCCAAAGTGGTGCTGTTGGCCTTCAAACTGGACTGTGTGGTTAGTGGAAAGAGCATTGGTCCTGGAATGGGAAGACCTATGTTCTTCAAATTGTAGTTCTCCTTGCTGCCTGGGAGATACTGCTCTCTCTGGGCTTTTGTCATCTTATTTAAAGAGATTAGAGTAGATGACTTCTTTTCAGCTCTAAATCCTATGAAACCTATTGATATTTCTCAGTATGATTTTCAACACATGCAACTGTCTTTGAAGTTCCACTGACCCTTTGATCTGTCATGCATTCATATATGCCAGGATATCCCATGTTCACCCTCTTTTTTTGAGATCGGCTCTTACTCTAACTCACCTGGAAAGGAAATTCATCAGCCATTCATGAACACCCCCCCCCCCCACTTCTGGGGACTCAACATTTGTCAGACTTATTGAGGACACCCAATTGCCTCAGCCTCCTGAGGGTCCTGCTTAGCAAACTCAATAACAGAGATTGCAATTATGAACCACCATGCCTGGGAAGACCAGTTTTCTCCAAGGTTGCTAAGACCATTGATATCACAGAAACTTCTCTTGTGGGAGATGGCTTCTTTCTTCTGTCTCTCCCCTCATTTTAAACAGTGTATTATCCCTTCCTGCCCATTTCCATGAGTGGGCTCAGCTCATGTTACCTGTGATCCCAATTGAAGTTCCAAGTTTACGTAGGACAAATGCAGGTTTAGCACTTCCTAGCTGGGCAAGTCACTTAACCCCCAATGACTAGCCCTTACTGCCCTTCTGCCTTGGAACCAATACGCAATATTGATTCCAAGACAGAAGGTGGTAAGGGTTTTTAAAAAAATTCAGTTTTAGGTATGATCTCTTATAATTCTTGTCATTAGTTCACGCTTCCACTCATGGTTTCCCCCAGCAACCTCAGGATTTATGTTTGGGCTCTTAAAGAAAACATATAGTGCCATCAACTCCCGTGTAACTGTTAAAACTAACAAAACTTTGAATTGTCAGTTGGACTTTGTTTAATCTGACAAAAATTCCAAGACTTTACACCAAAATAATAGCAAAAAATATATTTTTTTACCCTCTTTCCAATGATCTCTGTCTCCTCAGAGACCTACATGGTTCTCTACAATTATAACACTACATTGAATAAAATACTTTCTGCCTCTCTCTCGGTGCCAGGGGAAAGCATGTGGGAAGATAATCCACCCTTCTGGTGGGCCTCATCTTCCCCAAGGCTCTTTGAGGTCCCATAGACATATAATTCTACCCTGGGCTTGAGTCACACTCCTTTCCAGTTAGATATGCCAGGGAGTTGAGCCTCATTCCCTGGATTTTCAGAGCCCAGATAATTCATAGCATCAGGGAAGGGCAAAGTCCAGGTTTATTTCTCCACACTGGGGCTCTATTCCTTGCTCTTCCCCAGCTCTAACTCTTGCTTGGCACAGGAATTCTTTTTCTGCATCCAAGAATTTCTCTTTTGCCTCTTCCTTCTAGACTCAAGTTCTTGTGACTCTTAGCTTGGTCCAGGAATCAGAAAACTATACCATAGCTGGGTGGTTCAGTGGATTGAGACCCAGGGCTAGAGATGGGAGGTCCTGGGTTCAAATGTGAACCTCAGACACTTCCTAGCTGTGTGACCCTGGGCAAGTCACTTAACTCCCATTGCCTAGCTCTTACTGATCTTCTGCTTTGGAAACCAATACACAGTATTGATTCTAAGATGGAAGGGAAGGGTTAAAAATTTTTTTTAAAAGAAAAAAACTATGCCACAACCACCTTTATGGATATATAGTTTCTGGGAGGGAACTCACAGACCTTTGGGCACTCTCTCCAGGAAGCTGTCCCTGTCTAGAATCAGCTTCCCTTGTTTTTTCTTTCCTTAAATCTGGTTCTTCACATCTGGTCTCTGCTCTTGCTTTTAAAGACCAAGTCCAAGTCCAAGGGTAGAGTCCAGTTTATGGAGAGACCAGGAATCAATCATCCTTAATATGATGTCCATGGGCCAAATACCAAGGGCACAGCAAGTTTACCTCTAATTAAAGAGGCGCCATTAATGCTAGAACAAAGGGCTCCCTCTCAAGGTCACCTTGTTAATGACCTTCATAAGGACACATAAAAGGGGGAGAGGAGGAGGCCTCACCAGGATCCTCTTGTATACACCCTTGCACTTACAAGTCCCTAAGTGTGCTGTGGTATGGGAAACTCTGGGAAATAGTGCCCTACGTATCCACACAAAGAACACTGAAGAAGGCCATGGAATTCTCCATGGAGTTTGGTCTATGCTCATTTTCCATAGCCTGAGCTGGAGCCAAAGGGCACAATCCTCACTTCCTTTCTTTACCCTCCCTTTTCAGTGAAAAAACAAAAATTCCAATTGCTAGAATTCCTTCTGTTGGAACCAGTACTTTTCATCTTCCCCATTCATGCATTCCCAAGGGGGCTATTTGAAATAAGAAAACCACACTGGAAAACACTTGAAAAGAAAAGGTTTCCTGAAACACTTTCTTTCTCTCCATTGTTCCTTGGCTGTGTGTGTGTGTGTGTGTGTGTGTGTGTGTGTGTGTGAGTGTGAGTGTGTGCGTGAGTGTGTGCATTGGGGGGTTGGGGGGCAGAGTTGGAAGGGAGCTGTTTGAGGCTCAGAGAATGAGTTAAATTCATTTACTGAGAAAGTTCTCCAAGCCAGGCTGGAGGGATGATTACACACAAGCCTCTCTACCAGAGGAGAAGAGCATTTGGAGGTGAATTTGAATAGAGAAACCAAAAGCCAGAGCAGAGGCAGAAAAGTGAGGCCTTCTCTGAAGCATATCTCTGGCTCACTTTTGTGCCCCTTGGGTCCTGGTGGAACCTGGCCCGCTGAGGGGGAGGGAGCCATGCCTGGAGATACAGTTGATTTCCTTTGCCAGAATTCAGGAAGAAGCAGGCAAGAGAAGAAACCACCCTTGTGGTCTATTATATATGGCCAGAGAAGCAAGAGTGCCAAATGCCGAGCTGCTAAGACCTGTGGCATGCAGGCTTCCTTAAGTGAGGGGAAATTCATTAAGGATAAATAAATAAAGCTGCATAGCTTGAAAATAAAGACTGGGTTGTGATGGATACCCATTCACCCCTAGAGCCCTTTCACTGGCATTCCTGTTTTCAGATTCCAGGGGGAGGAGAAGGAAAGGCGTGTGTTTCTGCATCGGGGATGAGGGATGGTTAGAAAGGAAACGGGATGGCATTTAGTGAATTTATTTACCTGCCCGCTCCAAGATCTCTGCAAGAACTAACAGCACAAAATCTCTGCACTGAGCAGGTGCCAAATTTCCAACGGGTCTTCCTAAAGTCGTAGGGTGGGAGCCAGCAGGGCGGCATATTTAGAGTCTCCCAATGGATGGGGGTCCTGACGTCTTACCCATCTTAGCAAAGGAGTTACACCTTCCTGTCCTTTAGTTCAACTAGTAGGAAGTACTCCTTTAAGGTCAAAAGAGTCATTGGCCTCATTCCATGCCATTTCGGCATCCCCGTGAAGTGGGTTCCATGTAAAAATGTACCTGCTTGGGGTCAGGAGGCCAGAATGAAACATGTCGCCATCTTCCAGGAGCTTTCAAAGATCTCTTGTGTCCTAATGAAGGTCAGTCTGCAGATGCCACCATGACTTTTTTTTTCTCTCCCACCAGGGAAGCTTCTACCAGAAACATAGCAAAGAACTTGGTCTTATGTCTGGCCAGAAGACGCTGGTACTTAGTCCTCCTAGGGCAGGCGTTGTTTCCAAAGACCCACCACATTGGTCTGGACCAGAGCCTGCCTGAGTCAAAACTATGTTTTGAGTAAAATTCCCTTTGGGCGTTTGCCACCTCAAGAGGCACCCAGTTTTCTTGGGCAACTTTGCAGTTGCCCAGGGGTTCTCATCCCATGGGCAAAATCTTCAGCTCTCATTCCATTTTCTTGCTGACCCAGATTTATCAGTCTTTATTTACCCACGCCATGTTCCTGGGATGGGACTTTTCTAGTCTGATTCTGGTTTCTGTGTGGTCTTTTACTACTTTGGTCCACTCTGACTTGCTGGTCTCTTTCTTGGCTGTGCAGTAACATCTAAGGCTATGTCTCATTTATTGGGATGGGCATGTGTCCTTGGGAAAGAACAGAGTCAAAACAGTGGGAGAGATGTTTTCATAAAGAGGGCTTTACACCACATCAGTGACAGCCTTTTTCTATCAGGTCTAATCACTCCTAGTTAGGACAACTTGGTAGTGGAAACTTTTTAGGTCTTTGGAACAGGGGAGGAGGAAGTAGCTACCCAGGCTTTGGAGCCACAGCAACCCAAAGGGGCTCGAAAAAGGAGTCTGTATGATACTGTTTTTTGACTCCCAGCTGGTCCAGTTCTAAGGACAGAGCTTCTCTGGTTATTTATTACAAACAATCCACTCTGGATTGGGTAAGTTCATATCCACAAATACCTCAAACTTCATGTTAAGAACCTAGTTAGAAAGTTCCTTAGAAGTCTACTTCTATCCTTTTAATTTCATAGAGGAAATTGACTTGTCCAAGATCACACCAGATGGAATTTAAAATCAGGTCCTCTGACCTGATTCATCGCTTTCCACCATACCATGAGTCATTTTAGCCAATACTGTCAAACTCCTCTAAAAAATATCTGAAGAGAGCTGCTAATGAGGAATTAAGCTTTCACCTAATTTAAAATTTCCAGCAATCCCACTGCTGGGCACTAACAAGAAGGTGGAGAGGAAGGTGAGGGTCATTGGAAAATATTGAACTCAAACTCGAAATCCTGAATTCTGGTCTTGGTTCTTCCACTAACTGAAGGAATCTTAGATTTGTTATTGTTGTTTTCAGTTACATCCAACTCTTTGTGACCCCATTTGGGGTTTTCTTGGCCAAGATACTGGAGTAGTTTGCCATTTCCTTTCTCCAGCTCATTTTATAGATGAGGAACTGAGGCATACTGTGTTAAATGACTTGCCCAGGGTCACACAGCTAGTAAGTGCCTGAGGTCAGATATGAACTCAGAAAGATGAGTCTTCCTGATTCCAGGCCTAATATTCTATCTACAGTCACCTAGCTGCCCCACAGAGGGACTTTAGATATGTCATCTTAACCCCAAGGATAGTTTCCTTAGACTTAGATGAACTTGAAGGTACTATTCAGTTCTTTTTCTTTTTTTAACCTTTTGTCAACATGAAAATATAGAGATCCCCAGTTTATTTAGTTTGAGTGTAGAAACCCCAGATTTTGACCTTGTCACAGGAGGGTTTTCCCCCTGAGGGAAGGTCCCTCTTCACCAGACAATAGACATCCACTTCAGCTTTGGTGCAGTAGGTAGTGCTCCAGTCTCTTCAAGCTTAAGGTCCCAAGTTCGATCCTCAGTAAAGGAGGGTGTGATATACTGGGAGAAGCTTCTGGTGACTTTGGATGGGATTTACCTCCCCACCTGAAGTGGATGTCTATTGTCTGGTGAAGAGGGACCTTCCCTCAGGGGGAAAGGAAACCTCTCCCAGTGACAAGGTCAAAACTGGGGAATCTCTAGATTTCCATGTTGACACTTTAAATTTTTATTGATTTGTTTGTTTACATTAAAATACCTGGGTAACTTCCCCTCTCCTTCCCCTCCCCCATTGAAGAAGGCATCATTTGACAAAAAAAATTATATGTGTGTGTGTGTGTGTGTATAATTATGTCTTGCTTATTTCTATCAGCTTATCAATTCTTTCTCTGGAGGTGGCCATACACAATCATTCTTCAGATGATATATTTGTTGCTGTATATAATGTTTTCTTGATTCTTCTCATTTTGCTCTTCATAATTTCATGTAGGTCTTTCCATGTTTTTTAAAAAAAATTAGCCTGCTCATCATTTCTTACAATGTAGTAGTATTCCATCACAATCATATGGCACAATTTGTTTAGCCATTTCCCAATGGATTGGCATCCCTTCCATTTCCATTTCTTTGCCACCACGAAGAGTTGTGTAAGATTTTAGAGCATATAGATTCTTTTCTTTTTCCCTGACCACCTTAGGAAATCAGTTTTATAACTCTTTGGGCATAATTCCAGATCGCTCTTCAAAATGGTTGAATCAGTTCACAGTTCCATCAATAGTGTATTAGTGTCCCCATTTCCATGAATCAGTTCTATAATTACAAATAACAGCCAAAAAAATCGTCTAGTTGGGGGAGAAGAGAGATGACAAAAGTTCTTAAACCCATTGCTAAATGAGACAATTGCTAGTTACTGGAATGGACTTTGAACAAGTTCTCCAGTGTGATGGACTAATACTAAAAGAGAAGGCAATCCAGTCCCCACCCAGTGGGATCCATTTACATCGTCTTCATTCCATGGACAAAGGCCAGGAAATTTCTAGTCAACAAACTGCTGGAATTCCATTTGGCCACATCAGCCTTGGAACAAAAGGATCTGGGTTTGGGGCTATTGCTAGGGACTGGAAAGTGGGAGGTTTCATTTCAATCAATCAAGCAATCAACAAACATTTATGAAGGGTCTAACATTCCGGGGACTAGCTAGGCAGTAGGGATACAAAGACCAAAGGGGGGGGGGGGAAGAAATGAAACAATCCATATTCTCTAGGAGTTTATATTCTCCTGGGAAAGACAAGGTGGTATGCCAGTAAGAACTGAACTGACTTTCAAATTAAACTCTCAATGATAAGTATTGAACTGATTAAAAAAAAGTTTACATGATACAATATTAAGCTTAATCTATATTATTAACATTTTCTCCATCAGACTAGGTGATAAATAAAATAATAAATCAAGCCATGACTTTTAGCATTTACTGATTTTCTAGGAGTAAATGCTCATACTAGAAATTTAACAGTTGGCCCAAAGTGGGTTTGAACTAGCTCTCTCTCTCTCTCTCTCTCTCTCTCTCTCTCTCTCTCTCTCTCTCTCTCTCTCTCTCTCTCTCTGTGTCTCTCTCTCTCTGTCTCTGTCTCTCTCTCTCTGTCTCTGTCTGTCTCTGTCTGTCTCTCTGTGTGTCTCTCTCTCTCTGTGTCTCTCTCTCTCTCTGTCTCTCTGTCTCTCTCTCTCTGTCTCTCTCTGTCTCTGTCTCTGTCTCTATCTCTCTCTCTCTCTGTGTCTCTCTCTCTCTCTGTCTCTCTGTCTCTCTCCATATACACACACACACACACACACACATACACACCCACACACCCACTAGAGGAGTGCTGGATATCCATATCTAGAGAGAGACAGACAAACAGGGAGGGAGAGACAAAAAGGAGGGAGAGTCAGAGACAGAAACAGAGCGAGATAAAGACTGGGAGAGACAGAGAAACAGAGACAGAGATAGACACAGATTAAGAGGGAATCTCAAAAATCTTAGTACAGTTTTAAGCTGTAAAAACTTAAGGTATATATATATGGAATATAAATGCAAGCTAAGTAGGGAGGGAAGAATCCAACTGTTGGGGGACCATGGGGAGGGAATCAGGAGTCTTCATGTTTTTGTCTAAAAGGAGAAGGGTGATTTTAAGAGACAGAGGTGAGGTGGCAGAGAAAGGAGATGGAAATAGATAAAAGGTCCATTTGGCTGGATTATAAAGTATAGAAAGAGGGGGTAGCTGGGTGGCTTAGTGGATTGAGAGCCAGGTCTTCCCTGAGCGACCTGGGTGAGTGGTAAGGCTGATTCCTCCTTTCCTTGACCTCTTAAAAGCACTATCCTCTGAGGAGGCCCCTCATCTCAGAGGAGGCATTATGGCTGGAAGCTTCTGAGAAGGCCCCTTGGCCAAGGCCTCTGAACTCCTGCTTGGCTCAGACCAGGCCAGGGTAGTCCAATTCCCTTCTCCTGTCTCTCTTCTTCTTAATTTCTTCCTTCTATTGTAATTAAACCACCATACAATCCCAAACTGACTTGTGCATTTTATTGGGATTGATTTTAAATCCCTGGTGACCACTAAGATAATATATTCAGTCAATAACCCTAATTTTATCCTTAACATTTCTTAATACTATTGGCCTTTAATTTCCTTTCCATATTTTCACTTTCCCTAGTTTAAGTATTAGGATTATATCTGTCTCCTAAAAGGATTCTGGTAGGGATTCCCACCCCACCCCCATTCCTTAATTTTTATTTCTTTGTTTTAAGAAAATATATTTTTTTCTCAATTACATGTAACAACAATTTTAAACATATTTTCTAGGATTATAAGATTCAAATTGTCTCTTTCTCTTCCTTACCTCCCCTCTCCCTGAGATGGAAAGCAATTTTACCTGGGTTATGCATGTATGATCATGCAAAATATATTTTCATATTGGTCATGTTGTGAAAAAATACTCTTATAAAACCAAAACCTCAAAATAAAAACACACTCAAATAAAACAAAGTGAAAAATAGTATGTTTTGATCTTCATTCTGACTCCATTAGTTCTTTCTCAGGAAGTGGGTAGCATTCTTTATAATAAGCCCTTCAGATTCATCTTTGATCATTATGTTACTGAGAATAGCTACATCTTTCACAGTATAGTATTGCTGTTACTATGTAAAATGTTCTGGTTCTGTTTACTTTGCTCTATATCAATTAATGTAAGTGTTTCTAGTTTTTTTCTGAAGTCATCCTGTGTGAAGTAGTGTTCCATCACAACTACATGCCACTGTTCAGCCATTCTCCAACTGATGAACATACCTTCAATTTCCAATTCTTTTCCACCACAAAAAAGTACTTCAATAAATAATTTTATACAAGTAGATCTTTTCCCTTTTTTTTTCTTTATCTCTTTGGGATACAGACCTAGTAGTGGTATTACTGGATCAAAAAATCATAGTTTTACCATCCCTTGGGCATAATTCTTTTTTTTTTAAATTTTATTTAATTAGATGATTTAGAATAAGTTTCCATGGTCACAAGACTCATTTGCCTTCTCTTACCTCCCTCTACCCCCTCCCATATCTGACACACAATTCCACAAGGTTTAACATGTGCCATTGATAAAGACCCATTTCCTTATTAATATTTGCACTAGGGTGATCTTTTACAGTCTACTTTCCCAGTGACCCATGTGATCAAGCAATTGTTTTTCTTCTGTGTCTCTTTTCCCACAGTTCTTCCTCTGGATGTGGATTGTGTTCTTTCTCATAAGTCCTTCTGAATAGTTCTGGATAATTGCATTGCTGCTAGTAGAGAAGTCCATTACATTTGATTTTACCACAGTATATCAGTCTCTGTGTACAATGTTCTCCTGGTTCTGCTCTTTTCACTCTGCATCACTTCCTGGAGGTTGTTCCAGTTCCCATGGACTTTCTCCACTTTATTTTTCCTTTGAGCACAACAGTATTCCATCACCAACATATACCACAATTTGTTCAGCCATTCTCCAATTGGAGGGCATACCCTAATTTTCCCATTTTTTGTCCTTGGGCATAGTTCTAAATTGCCCTCCAGAATGATTGGATCAATTCACAACTCCACCAACAATGCAGTAGTGTCCTAATTTTGCCATATCAACTTTCCTTTACTGTCATATTGACCAATCTGTTAGGTGTGATGTGGTACCTCAGAGTTATTTTAAATTTGTGTTTCTCTAATCAATAGTGATTCAGAACATTTTTTCATATGATTATAGTTTTGATTTCTTCTTTTGAACACTGCCTATTCATATCCTTTGACTGTTTGTCAATTGGGGAATGATTTATATTTTTGTAAATTTGATAGTCCTCTTGAGAAATATGGCCTTTATAAGAGAAATTTGCTATAAAATTTTCCCCCTGGTTTGTTGTTTCCCTTTTAATCTTAGTTGCATTTGTTTTGTTTTCACAAAACATTTAAATTTGATATAATCAAAATTATTCATCTTACATCACATAATGTTCTTTATTGCTTATTTGGTCAAAAATTTGTTTTTGTTTTATAAATGTCTTTCTTTTAAGTATTAGGTTGTAGGATTTATTTTATTATGCAATCTGTCACTTTTTCAATTTATTGAAGTGTTTAATTTATTTATATTTAAAGTTATTAGTGTTAGCTTTATATTTTCTTCCAGTTGTCTCTGTTATTGAGTTTTTCCAAAGTTATGATTTTTTTTAGCTCATCTGCTGTTAAGAAAGTACTAAGATCTTTTAGTTACTTTACCATAATCTTTCAAAAGACTCTTACTGGCTTTTATTAGCATAATATTATTCCATGATTATCATTGTATAACACAACTTATTCAGTCATTCCCCAATTGATGGACAATCTCTCTATTTCCAGTTTTTTGCTACCACAAAAAGAGCTACACTAAGTATTTTTGTAGAAATAGGCCCCTTTCTTTCTCTTACTCTTTTTTAATTTTTTTGACATGCAGACCTAGCAATGGTATTGATGGGTCAAAGGGTATGCAGTTTTAAAACCCTTTGAGCATAGTTCCACATTGCTCTCCTGAATAGTTGAATCAGATTGTAATTAGTGTCCCAATTTTCATGTATCCCCTCAAACATTTATCACTTTCCTTTTCTGTCATATTAACTAATCTGATAGGTGTGAGTAGTTGCTTTTAAAATTTTGTATTCCTCTGATCAAGAGAGAGATTTAAAGGATTTTTTCATATGACTTCATATGGCTTTGATTTTTTCATCTGAAAACTACTTGTTTATATCCTTTGGACATTTATTAATTAGAGAATGACTTCAATTTTCATAAATTTTACTTCATTCTCTCTATAGTTGAGAAATTAGTCCTTTATCAGAGATACTTGCTGCAAAAGTTTTCCCCCCAGCTTTCTGCTTTCCTTCTCATCTTGGCCACATTTGCTTTGTATGTACAAAAACTTTAAAACTGAATATAATAAAAAATTTCCATTTTCCATTTTAAAATGATCTCTTTCTCATTGGGTCCTAATTCTTCCATTATCTGGAGATCTGATAGGCAGATGATTCTGTGCTCCTCTAATTTGTTTATGATATCTCTCTATGTTTAGATCATGTAGCCATGTTGATGTCATCAAAATATACGGTGTGAGAATTGGTTGATTCCCAATCTTTGCCATCCCATTTTCTAATTTTCCCAACAGTTTTGGTCAAATGATAAATCCTTATCCCCAAAGATTGTATCTTTTTATTTATAAAACACTAAATTACTATATTCATTTATAATGGTTATTGCTTTATAATATAGTTTGAGATCTGGTACTCCTATGCCACCTTTCTTCATGTTTTTTTTTCATTGATTTCCTTGATATACTTGATCATATGTTCTGCTAGATGAATTTTATTATTATTTTCTTAGCTCTATAAAATAATTTTTGGGCAGTTTGACTGGGATGGCACTGAATAAATAGATTAGTTGAGTCATTTTTGTTGTATTTATTTAGCTTACACCTAAGCAATTAATATTATTCCAGTTGTTTAGATATCTGACTTTATCTGTGTGAAAAATGTTTTGTAATTAAGCTGATAGAGTTCCTGGGATTATAAACAGTGAATATCTACTGTTAATTTAAATGAAATTTTTTTTTTCAATATCTTACTGTTGGGTTTTGTAATAGTTAAAATTGTGGGAGCCATAAACTGTAATAATTAAAATGGTTGAAGGCCATAAACTGTAGTCATTAAATAGTGGAAGACTTAAATTGTAGTAGATATAAGAGTGGATGAGTAAGATGTGACCGCAGGAAATATGTTTTCACTGCAGTGTTTTGTTTTTAAATCAAATATAAGGTGGTTGCCAGGGAAATATTCCCAATTATGAATATACCCAAGTCAATTGGGTTTTATAGAGAATTTAATTCATACAATGAGGAATTAAAGAAAGAGAGACAAAGAGAAAAAGGAAATAATGAGAAAAGGATAAGCCGGCCCTGGCCAGTCCTGGCCAACCCAGGCCTAAGCCCTAAGAGAAAAGATCAGTCAGTCCTTAATCACTCACCACAAGATCTGTCCAAGCAAGGATTCTAGTGACACCAGGCCAGCTCCATCTCAGCTGACTTCACCAGCTCAATCCTCCATCTGAATGTCCCCGAGAGAGTCTCAAGAGAGACCATTCAAGGCAGCCTTTTCCCAGCTGACTGTGTCTAGAGAGAGCTTTTTGTCTCCTTTTAAAGGGCATTTTCTCCTATGTCACCTCCCCTAAGTTCTTCCATCTACCAATCACAGTAGACGTTTTCCAAAGGACAGACAATTAGTTTACACATAAGAAGACTAATCTTTTGAGTAATTCACACCTGAGTAGACTAGAATCTCTGAGTAAGTTTTCACCTCTTTGCTCCTTGTAAGTTCACAAGTTGCCTGACCTTTATAGGTACTTAGCACCCCTTTGTATTATATCCACAAATAGGCATGGCTTAAGAACTTTTTTGTCTTACTATAAGTATAGGTTTAAGTACTTTTCATTGTTCAGCAAAGAGTTTACAACTTTATCTTCCCCTAAAGGATGCTTAAGTATGGTGAAGTAGAGTTCTCACATTCCTGATCAAGTACCTTCACTGCCCAAATGGGGAATGGCCTTAATCCAATTTTATGAAGTAGGGTCTGGGAATTTTTAAGGTTCACAATTTCATTGGTAATAGAAAGAAATGCTGGTAATTTATGTGGGTTTATTTTATAACCTGAAACTGTTGTTATTTATTTCTGCAGTTGTTAATTATTTCTAATAATTTAGTTGATTTTCTAGGCATCTCTAAGTATAACATTTTATTATCTGAAAAGTGATAATTTTTTTCTTCATTGCCTATCCTTCTTTTCCCTCTTATTGCTATAGTTCACATTTCTAGTACAATCTTGAATACTAGTGGAGATAATGAGCATTCTTGCTTTGCTCCTGATCAAATTAGAAAGGCTTCTAGCTTATTTCCATTACAGATAATGCTTGCTGATGGTTTAGATAGATATTACTTATAATTTTAAGGAAAGCTCCATTTATTCCTATACTTTCTATAGTTTTTTAAATAGTAATGGGTTTTGTATTTTGTCAAAAGCTTTTTTCTACATTTTTTGAGATAATCATATGGTTTCTGTTGGTTTTGTTATTGATATGGTCAATTATACTGATAGTTTCCCAAAAACTAAACTAACTCTGCATTCCTGGCATCAAACCTACCTGGTCATAGTGAATGATCCTTGTGATATAATGTTGTGATCCTTGTTAATATTTTATTTAAAATTTTTGCATCACTATTCATTAGGGAAATTAGACTATAGTTTTCTTTCTTGGTTTTTGCTCTGCCTGGGTTAGGTATTAGTTCCGTGTTTGTGTCTTAAAATTTTTTGGTAGGACTCCTTCTTTGCCTATTTTTCCAACTGACTTATAGAATTGGGATGAAGTGTGCTTTAAAAAATTGGTAACATTCACTTATGAATCTTTTCAGGAGGGCCCCTGCTTTACCACATTCCTGATGATCTAAATAAATCACGCCATTATAACCATTCTTGATTTCCGTCCCATTCTCCCCCATTTGCATCAAAACCTCTTCTTTGGCTCCCTGCTCCCCAACTCCTCCAGCTGCCAGTTGCTTCCTGGGATTCCAACCTGTTCCCTCCTGAGGTAGGCAGTCTTTTCAAGCATTAAAATCCTTAGGCTCTACCTAGGATAAGGTCCTTCCTCTCCCATCACAGACCATCACCATTTACCCACAATTTATCCCGGGCATCCCCTCCTACTATAAAGCGAAGCCTCATTTCTTTTCCTGCCATGTTCAATTCTTTCTCCTCCTCATCTACTCCCGGGCGGGCAATTCTTCCAACATCACAGGGATCATCTTCTCCTGCATTGCAAACCTTAGATTTGCACCCCCCCCCCCCCCCCCCCCCCCCGGCACATTGCCCATTCCTCTCTATCTCCCTTCTATACCCAGCTGCTAATTCATGTATCCTCTTAATTATTCTCATTAACCCCCTCCCCCCCCCAAAAAAACCAACAAAACCCCCTCCAAACCCATTGTAGACACGAGATCGCCACGTTCTGTCCCTTAAGCTTAGAGCGTGCCTCTTCACTGTTCCCTCAGCTTTGCCTGCTGTTTCCTTGGGTGCACTTACAAAGATGTTTATTACATCTCTCCGGTGCTATTGATGTCTTTGGTAGTTGCCTTTATACACTCCTGCATTTCGGTTATTTGGGGTGTTTGTGAAGCAAACAATCTCTTTAGTTCTGTTTTTCCCCCTAAAAATGTTTCAAGTCTTTTTGTATTGAGCATCTGTCTCCTCCCCCTCTTCCCCTCCCCCCCCCCAATGTGGTTAAATTCAGATTTGCAGGGCAAGTCACCCTGGGGGGCACACAGCTTCATTGCTCTTTGAAACACATTATTCCAACACCTCCTACATTTTCTAGTGGGTGCAGAATAGTTTCCCCATTATTTGAATTTCCTTTCCTTTGTCTTTGAAGGTCTTTCTCTTGATCACTTGTGGAACTTTTTGTTTTTGAATTGAGCTATTAAATTTAACCACTATGTGTCTTGAAATTGCATGCCTTGCAGCCTTGAATTTTTTTTTTCCTGGAGGCTATCTGTGAATTCTTTCAGCTAGAATCTCATTTTCTGTGTTTAGAAGTTCTGGGATGTTATCTTCTATGATTTCCTGCATTGTGGGGAAGGTTTTTGATCCTGTCATGTCCTTCTAGGAGATCTATGATTCTTAGGGTTTCTCTACACAATCCATTTTCTTTTTTTCTTTTTAAATTTTTATTTAGAATATTTTTCCATGGTTACATTACCCTCTCCCCATCTCTCCTTACCCCCTCCCAAAGCTGACAAGCAGTTCCACTGACTTATATATATATATATATCATTGTTCAAAACTCATTTCCACATTATTAATATTTGCAGTCAAAACCCTAATCATATCCCTATAGCATTATGTGATTGAGCATATTTTTCTAATGCTTTTCTGGTTCCATAGTTCTTTCTCTGGATGTGGATAACGTTCTTTCTCACAAGTCCCTCTGGATTGTCCTGGATCACTGCATTGCTGTTAGTAGAGAAGTCCATTACATTTGATTGTACCGCAGTGTATCAGTCTCTGTGTACAATATTTTCCTGGTTCTGCTCATTTCGCTCTGCATCACTTCCTGGAGGTTGTTCCAGTCTCCATGGAATTCCTCCACTTTATTATTCTTTTGAGCACAATAGTATTCCATCACCAACATATACCACAATTTGTTCAGCCACTCCCCATTCAGAGGGCATCCCTTCATTTTCTAATTTTTTGCCACCACAAAGAGGGCAGCAATGAATATTCTTGTACAAGTCTTTTTCCTTATTATCTCCTTGGGGTGCAAACTCAGCACTCAAATGGCTGGGTAAAAGGGCAGGCCTTAATTTACAGCCCTTTGGGCATACTTCCAAATTGCCCTCCAGAATGACAACCTGTTTTCTATATGTTTGACTTGCATAGTGAGCATATTTTTATTTAAAGATTTTTTTGCTTTTCTTCTAAATTATCTTTCACTTTTGTGTATTGGTATTCCCATCTATTGTTCTCTTTTTTTGTGACTTACCATCAGTGATTCGAGTTTTTATATCCTTTTCCTTTGTAAAGATTAAAATTTAGGGGAGAGGGGGAGACTGAGGCAGGAAGAAATTAGTTTCTCTCTGCAAGGAATATATATTTTTTAGAGGTTTATTAAAGGTTAAAGATTAAGAATATACAAGTAAGAAACATGTGCCTAGGCCAGAGGCCTAGACAAAATAACCTCACATCATGGAAGAGACCTCTCTGCTCCAAAAACGGAAGTCCAAAAAAAAATGAGCCCTTCAAAAGCCTTTGCTTAAATATCTTCTCGATCTCGGCCCAGGTGAGATTACAAGGCATTCTCGGGGAAGTGGAGCAAAGGCTCATGGGGATTGTAGTCCTGTATTCGAGTATATTTTTTACATCTTCCCACCATTTTTGCTATGTAGGCTATATTATAAATTGTTTTCATAATTCTCATTTTTTTTAATCACTCAGGAACAGTGTATTGTGGTTCCATGTTCTCCATTCCATAGGGTTGTCTGTCTGATCAACTATTATCCTTTTCTCTTTATTTTGCAGTTTTTATTCATAGATGCTTGAATTTGTCAACTAGGTCTAGAGGCCATATATCCTTCTATTGTTAATATTTTCCCTGATAATTTATTTGCTTTTTTTCAAGTCTGAATTTTCTTCTTCCTGAGGTCATTGATGATTTCAGTGTTTTTTTTTCTTTCCTTCTTCTTGATTTTCCCCTATTTTTTTTTTTTTTGGACCCTCTCCATCTCCTTTGATGCTGGTTTCCTGATAGATTGGATGTCAAAATGTCTCAGCTTCCAGTCTGCATTGTCCAGTCCATACTGGCAGGTCAGGGCTTTGCAGTGCTGGTGCTACAAGGGTAGTGGCACCCAGCAGGCTACTGCTCCAGCAGGGCTGGCACCTGACATGCAGGCTATCAACTTCTACTAAGGCTTCATTGATCTTTGAAATACATTATTCCATTCCCTCCTACATATTCTAGTGGATTAGTGGGATGCAGAATAGTTTCCCACAAGAGAAAACTTCTAGTAAACTTCTGTAGCCTGGAACCATGTCTCCATTGCTTTTGAAAGAATCAGGTTGTGTTGCAAACTTCATCTTATGTGTCAGGTTCTTGGGTCTGCCAGTGTAGACTTATTGCCCATAGTGTGGAAGGTGTGCTAAATGAACTCAGGAAAGAGTTGCTGAATGAGTTCAGAGTTGGTAACAGTGTTAATTCATTAAAAAACCAACAAAAAACCCCCCAAATCTTTTGGACTCTGTGTTCTAGACCAGAGATAAGATAACTGAAGTTGCTTTATCTTTAATGCATAATTTCTCTTTTGAGTTTGAGAGGTGGGGATCAGAGAAAAAGTCTGGTCATTCATCTTGTTCTTATTGGCTTTTTCTTTTTAAATTTAATTTAAATCAACTAATTTTTAAATACACTTCCCCACCCCCACCCCCACTCCTGGAGATGACAAGCAATTGCACTGGGTTATACATGTGTTATTACTTGATACCTATTTCCATATTATTCATATTTGTAATAATCTTTTAAAACCAAAACTCCCAATCATATGTCCATAGAACCAGGTGATAAATCATAAGTTTTTCTTCTGCTCGCACAGTTCTTTCTCTGGATGTGAATAGCATTCTTTCTTAGAAGTACCTCAGGATTGTCCTGGACTTACTGGCTTTTTCTGATGCATGTATACACATTAATATTTCTCTCCCTTTTCTTCTCCCTCAATGATAATTGCACTTTTATTTTTATTATTTAAAAAAATTAGTAGAATTTATTTACAAGTTTCTCAGCCCCTTCCTTGCCTCCCCACATCATAGAAGGCATATGTGTGTGTGAGTGTCTCCTGAATGATGCTATATTTTTTTCAGTTTATTATCTGGAGGTAACATTCTCAAGTTATTTTTCAAGTATTAAGCCTGTAGCAGTGTATAATGTTCTCTTGGTTCTACTCATTCCGTTGTTAATTATTCCAAGTCATTCTTTTCAAGGTTGTTTTTTTTTAATTAGCCTGCTCATTATTTCTTAAGCACAGTAGTATTTCATTACATGCATATACCACAATTTGTTTAGTCATGGTATCCCCTCAATTTCTAATTCACCCCTCATTTAAAAAAAAGTAAATAAACCCTCACTTGTTGAACCATCCCTAGAATCTCTCATCCTATATTTCTTTCTCTTCCCTTTCCTTGCTAAAAATTGGAAAGCCATCTATACTCATTGCCTCCATTTCCTTCTCTCTTACTTCTTAACTCTGCAACCTGGATTCTGAACTCATTCTACTGAAAATATCCTAAATCACTAATGATCTATTAATTGTCTGCCAAAAATCTTTTCCCAACCTGTATCCTTCTTGACCTCTCTGCAGCCTTTGACACAGTTGATCATTCTTTTCTAGATATTTTCTCCTCTAATTTGTGTCAGTGCTTTCTACTGTTTGTCCTCTTAACTGATTGACCATTTCTCATTTTCTCTCGTATCTTCATCCAGAGGAAGCCTACAAATCATGGGTATCCTCAAGGCTGTCTCCTAGGTCATCTCTTGTCCTTCTATATTTTCATACTTGATCCTATCAGCTCCCAGAAATTTATCATCTATGATTCTCTGCCTGATGTCTAACCTCTCTTCAAGGATCCATTCTTACATTACTAATTGTTTTTTAGAAACCTCAAAACTTGATGTCTTAAAAGTCATCTCTAACTGAATATATTCAAAACAAAACTCATTTTCTTTTCTCACTATCCTCTCCTCTTCCAAACTTTCCTATTACTGATGAGGATATTGCCATCCTGCATTCATTCAGACTTGTAACTTCTCTCTAGCAATAACAACACTATATATCCATTTTTCTGCCATTCTTGTCATTTCTGCCTTCACAATGTCTTACTATGTTTCTGTTTTTTTCTCTTTTATTTCATAGAGCTGCTACTTTAGTATTGTATCACTTCATGATTGGAATATTGCAATTTCCTTCTATTTGCTCCCTCTCTTAAACTTCTTATTCCAAACTATCCCCCACATATCAAAGTGAAGTTCCTAAAGCACAACAGGACACATATGTCCTCCACCCCTTCTACACAATAAATTCCAGGCTCAAAAACAAAAATCGTCTGCCTGGCATTTAATGGCTTTTTACCATCTGTCCCTGTTCTACCTTTCCTGTTATTTTATACGTTACCCTCCTCCCATATATTTATGATATAGGGTAAGGGCACAAGCCTTCCTGCTTTTCCTCTCACATGATTCTCCCTCTCAACTCTACACCTATTCACCAGTTGTCCCCACTATTTGTAATCCTCTTTCCTTAGCTTTGCCTTTTGCCGTCCTTTATGATTCAACAACTTCTTATGCCCTTTTTGGTTCTCTTCTTTATCCATCCCTACTTCAAGTGCATCCTTTAAGACTACCTTTCATTTTCATTGTACATATTTTGTACCTATGGTTATGTGCATGGGAATATTAGCTTTTTGAGGGCATTATCTTTGTCTTATCTAACAAGCACAGCATAGTGCAAAACTTTCTGTCCTCAACTAATTCACATTCTACTGAAGTCATCTACATTAAGGATCAGGAGAGGGCGAGAAGCCAACAAAAGAGCTATGTGGTGGGCATTAGCAAGTTCCATTTCATATATGATGAAACTGAGGCACTGAAATAAAAAAAAAAGTTGGTGGTAATTTTTCAATACAAGCATCCTAAATTGCCAAAGGTATTTCTCCCTAGAGGTTAGTCTATTGTTTATTTGGAATTCAGAATTATATTTTCCTAGAGAAACAATGTAAATGTTGGCTTGATTCTAAGATTCAGTCAAAAGAGCTTATTTATTTTATAATTTAAATTATTAATTAATTATAGGATAGGAGCTAATTATTGCACATAATAGTGCTTCTTTTAAAAAACCATTTTCTTGTTTTAGTTCTTGTGCCTGTTTCCAGATGACCCATTTTGCTTTCTAAGTTCTTTTGCCAATTTTCTTCAGCTTCTCTTAATTGTTTATTGAATTGTTTTGAGTTCTTCCAAAGCCTGTCCAATTCACTAGAGTTCGTGAGTTTTTGCTTGGTGTTCCTTGGTCCTCTTCTGTTCCATTTGTTCTTTGTTCATTACCTGGATAGAAGCTGTTGATTGCAATTTCTTTTTCTGTTGTTTACTCATATTTTTTTCCTCCTTTCTCCCCTGTCCTTGACGGTCTTCTTGCTCCTCTGTTTATTAGCTAGATCTGTAGGTTTGGGCTATTCTGTTCTGAAGGGGCTTCTCTGCTCTGCTGACTAACTGGATTAGGCTGATAAAGCTGGCCTGTTGTATTAAGGAATGAGGCCAGACTGTCCCCAGCTGAATCTGAAACTATGTAGGCCGAAGAATAATTTCCTTTGTCCTCCTCTCTTCCTTTTTGCCAGCTGCCTGGTCAGAGCCTTGAGTTTCTGGTTGTGATACCATGGTACTCTGTTGCAGTTGCAGCCTTTGCCCTAGGATTCCAGTCAGCCAGATTCTTACTGTGGGTCTGAGAGCAGAAGATGGGGGAGGGGTGTTAGAGATTGGGCTGTCCTCTGCAGGCAGAGTGCCTCCAGAGGCAGAAGCCCAAGATGGAGGAGTGGTGACTGAAACTTGAGACCAAACTGGACTCCTCTCTTCCCCCTCTCCTCCAGCTGTGGTCAGAGTCCGGAGCCCCATACAGCTATAGCAACAAGGCACCCATTCTGGGAGCCATCACCCTGAGACCCCAGCAACCTCCAGAATCTCAGCACAGTAGGTGGAGGAAGGGCCCTGGGACTTTTCTTCTTTCTTTTCCTAAAACTCAAGAATTCAACCTTCTCTGTATGCCTTTTAAGTTGAACCGAGCAGGAGGGTCCCCCAGCTCTACCCAGTTTGTGAATTTGTTTTTGTGACCCCCTCAAAGTGCTTTATTTTTGATTGGCGTGGAAGAGTTTTTGTAGAGGATTTGACTTTTGCTTCTAAGCAGCCATCTTGCCTCCTGGAAGTCCCATTACAGTGCTTCTAATGATTTATCAGAGTTCTAATTTGGGATGGCTGGTAGAATATATTTTTGTGATATCCTCTTTTCTATACCCACTGTGTAATGGGATCAGACTTCCACTGTGTAATGGGATCAGACTTCTTCTGACAAATGTAAGTCAAGTTTTCCAACCCCTAAACTAATGGTGGTGGTTCCCTGTAGCTCTGGAGGACTAGTAATCTGATGTTTAGAGTCCCTATAAATTTGATCTATAGTGGGACAAGAACAAATATAGTTTAGGGAAAACCCAGAGTCACAGAACAATCTTCACCACAGCAGAGGCAATGAGTTCCGATTTTATTTTGCATAGTAAAGAATATGTTAGATTAGCACAGGTCTTCAGTGAAGGTCATCTGGAGGGTCACCAAGGTAGTGTTTCACTCTAGAAAATAAGATGGGTCTACATCCTTGAAGTCTTATTTGGCTTTTTCATTTTGTATGATAAAACAACAACGACATAATCCAATTCTTTCACAAAGAATGTGGTCTTAAAATTTTTGAAAAATTGTACATCATATGAAGCAGCAGTTAAATAAAATTGGCCATATGGTAAAAGAGGCACGAAAATTCAATGAAAAGAATTTTAAAAGAATTGGTGAAATGGGAAAAGAAAAACAAAAGCTCACTAAAGAAAATAATTCATTAACAATTAATAATGGGCAAGTGGAAACTAATGAGTCAACAAAACATTAAGAAACAATAAAACAAAGTAAAAAGAATGAAAATAGAAAAAAATGTGAACTATCTCATTGGAAAAACAATAACATGGAATATAGATCAAGAAGAGAATATTATACATATAATTATTAGTGTTGTTGTTATTCAGTCACAGATTCAGTGACCCTATCACATCAGATTCAGTGACCCTATTTGGGATTTTTTGGGCAAATATACCAGAGTGATTTTTAAGATATTTTCATCAATATTTTTTGACTATTACCCAGCTATTAATTCTCTATTCATAATTTTCTAGCATCACTTTTGGTTTCTTTTGTGAATTTTAGATTTACTCCACCCAGCCTAGACTAACAAACAGAAATGTCTACACCCCTACTTAAGGATTAAGTATTGAGAAGGATGGCCTATGACAGACATGTGCTAGCAAATGACAAATCAGAAACAACTGACAGACCCCACCTGGGCTTTCTTAAGTCAAGCTTAAGCTACTGTTGGTACATATGAGATGCAGGAAGTGATGTAAAAAATGGTCTATATATTTCACATCACTTCCCCTCTCTGGGGTTTTTTTGCAGAGAGGTAGCTCTGGCTCTTATTGGGCAGCAGAGGCGCATTGGCATGTCTACAGCTTTTGTCCGGGTCTGGTGGTAAGCATCCTTGATGAAGTAACTGGGAAAAGCTGAGTAGTGTGGTTCAGGTGAGGTATCTTCCCCGAGATCTCTTGGAGTTTAGGCCGATTCCTTTTTTTTTTCCCTTTACCTTTCGTAAAAATGCCATACTCCTAGGAGGCCCCTCATCTCGGAGGATGCCTCATGGCAGGAAGGTCTCAGAACTCCCCTTGGCTCAGGCTATGCTGGAGAAATCTCATATCCTTTTCCCTCTCTCTTCTTAATTCCTTCCCTCTATATTAATTAAATCACCATAAAATTCTCAAACTGACTTGAGTATTTTTATTGGGATTTGAATTAATCCCTGGCGACCAACTAAATTTATATTCAGTTAAAAAAAAAACCCCTAAATTTACCCCTTACACTTTCCCTAATTATTCCTTTACCACACTTATCTTTCTTTAGTTCTGGGACTACTTGTTGGGTTTGCGTCAGATTTGTATTAGTTTTGCTCATTTTCCTAGCTTATTTCTTGATGCTGAACTTTATGTTAATTTTGAGTTCTTCTCTCTTGGGTTGGGGAGGTACAGGTCCAAACTTCAGGCTTTCACTTGGTGTTTGCAGGGAGTTCTTGGGATTTCTAAGTTTTTGGTGATCTAGGGAGATCTTGGGAGAGGGATGGTCACTGCTCTCCTGGGGTGGCCTTTATCCAGGAAGGGCATCTGTTCCCCTGCACCTGCAAGCACTAATACTCCTCTCTGCCCTGGAAGCAGGACTAGACTAGGGCCTCCTCCTCCCTTGAACTACAAGTGCTAGTGCTGTTCTTTGCCCTGGAACTGGACCTCAAACAGCCCTTTTGGCAATGGAATCTCCAAGTAGCACTCAGTCTCCTGTCCAGTGCCAGTTCAGAGTCCTCCGAAATCTCTAATGAATTGCTTAATCTCCCTATGAATTCTAAGTGGGCCTCCCCTCTCCCCACCAAGACCCACCACTGGAGTTGTCAACGAGTACAATCTAAGCCAGCCCCCATCCCACTGTCACAGACCTCACCTCCTAAATTCTCTTGGGCTGGAAAATGTCTCACATCAACCTTCTATTCAATGAGAATGATTCAATTAGTTATTTTAAAATTAGTTTTGGAGGGGGCAGAGGGCAGCTAAGTGGCTCATTGGATAGAACCAGGTGTAAAGACAAGAGATCTTGGGTTCAAATCTGGGCAAGTCACTTAACCCCCATTGCCATTTGCTCTCTTCTGCCTCGGAAGCAATAACTGGATATTGGTTCTAAGGTTGAAGGAAGGAAGGAGTTTTAAAAATAATTTGTTTGGAGGTGAATTTTGAGAGTTTGAGATGGACTGCTGTCTTTACTCTGCCATTTCTACTCTACTCCACCAATTCTATACATTATAAACAAATGCACATAAAGGATGAGTGAAGAATTAAATGTCTGATTCTAGACTCAATAGTGAGCAATAGGAATGTGAACAGCAGTGATGTTATTAGACATGCTTCACGGGCAGAAACAAGGCAGCTATATGGAGCATGGACTATAGGTGACAGGCAACATCAGAGGTGAGAATTGATGAGCACTTGGATCTTCCGGTTAAGATGAAGGCATAGAGGCAGTGAACGTTAAGACCTCTGAAAACCCTTCCTCACCAATTAAAAACCAAATGCTCCTAGGGGACTGAAAACCAAATCTAAAAACAGGACAGAGCTAAGGAACCCTTCTGCTGGACTCAACTTAAAAGGCATGCCCCCAAAAAGCCTGAATTCGAGAACACGCAGGTTTAAAGGGACGGAAGAAGGAAGGTCTGAGGACTCCTCCCCACCCACAGTAGTGACTGGAATCTCTGGGCAGGCAAGGGAGCTAGTCTGGAGGGAATACCTTGCAGGCAAAGCTGTACCAGGCTCAGGGCTCTGAACACAGGCAGCTGGGGGGCAGCTTGAGAAGAAACACAGAAAAGGCGGCCTAGTTGCAGCCATGAAGTCACTCCATATTGGCTCCCTACCCCCAAGGTTTTGGCCTCAGGGCACATCCAACACTGAAAGTTCATCTCAGTTGCACTTAATATCATCAAGCCTTCAGAGGGCAGGGAAGCTTAAGCTCCAACACCCCTCACTCACAGACTGCTCTGAGTGCCTTGCTAAGCTCCAAGGGTGAAGGCAGACAGAAAAGCCCAAACCCACAGATCCAGCATACAATGAGAGGAACAATAGTGCAGGCAACTATAGGGGGGGAAAGAAGGGGAAAATATGAGCAAACAACATAAAAAGAAAAAGAAATTACAATTGACAGATTCTATACAGGCAATGAACAAAGCAAATGTAACAGAGGAAGATCAAGGAACAAAAAGCAAAAATACAGAAACTCCAGCAAATTGGACACAGGCTTTGGAAGAACTCAAAATACAGCTTAAAACACAATTGAGAGGCTAAAGACAACTGGGAAAAGAACTTAAAAAAAAAAGCAAGATAAGTCATCTGGAAACAGAGGCACTTGAACTAAAACGAGAAAATAGTGTATTGAAAGCCAAAATTAATCAGCTTGAAAATGAGGCAAAGGAGATGAAGAATGAGGCAAAGAAGATGAAAGATGAGGCAAAGGAGATGAAAGATGACCTCCAAAGAAAATCAAACCAGAAGGAGGATGACCCAAAAGGCAGGGATGAAATTTAGTCTTTAAAAACCAGAATACAACAATTAGAAGCAAGCAACTTCACAAAGCGACAGGAAACTATAAAGCAAAATCAAAAGAATGAAAAAATTGAGGAAAATATGAAAATCTCATTCACAAAACAGAAGATTTAGAAAATTGTTCCAGGAGAGACAACTTAAGAATCATTGGTCTACTGGAGACCATGACAAAAGAAAAATCCTGGACATCATACTACAGGAAATTATGTAAGAAAACTGACCCGACATTCAAGAACAAGAGGGAAAGGTGGAGATTCAAAGAATCTACAGACCTCTCCAACTGACAACACGCAGGAATGTTATAGCCAAATTCAAGAACTATCAGACCAAGGAAAAAATATTACAAGCTGCTAAGAGGTCATTCAGATACCATGAAACTACAGTTAGGATAACACAGGATCTGGCTGCATCTACACTGAAGGACCGGAAGGCATGGAATATGATATTCTGGAAAGCAAGGGAATTAGGTCTAGAACCAAGAATCAACTATTCAGCAAAACTGGCTATATTCTTACAGGGGAAAGTGTGGTCATTCAATAAAATAGAAGAATTCCAAGCATTTGTGAAGAAAAGATCAGACCTGAACAGAAAAGTTGATGCCCAAACACAGAATTCAAGAGAATCATCAAAAGGTAATTAAGAAAGAAAAACAAAACAAAACAAACAAACTTTTCTTAAGGGACTCAATAAGTTAAGATGATACATATCCCTACAACAAAAGAGGATACTGGTAACTCTTAAACACTGTTATTATCACCTGGGTAGCTAGAAGAATTATACTTAGAGGGAAGAGTGACAAACTGTATAAGATGAAATTCCAAGACATAAATATGTATATAGATATATGTATGCATATATATCTATACACACACACAATGAGCGCTAAAAAAAAGAGGTTAATATGAAGAGAAACAAAATGGGGTAAATCTATATTAACAAAGAAGCACATGACGGGAGTGGAGGAGAACATCAATACCCTGGAAGGGTAAAGCAGTTGGAGATAGGAAATACTCAATTCTTATGTGAATTAAAATTGACTCAAAGAGGGAAGAACAATCAAATATATTGGGGCAGAGAATTGATTTGTGCCCTATAGGGAAGTATAAGGGTAACAAATGGACTGGTGGGGAGGGAAGCAATACAAGGGAGGGAGAAGTTGGGGGGTAGTTTAAAAAGACTGTAAGGAAAATAAAAGGGGAAAAAGAAGAGAGGGGGTAGAAAGGAAACTAAAATAAGGGTGGGAATTAGAGGGACCGATTAAAAACAAAACACTGGGGTAGAAGGAAATAGTGAAAAAAGAAAGGGCAGGATAGGAATGGAAATCAAAATGCTGGGAAATACACAGCTGGTAATTATAACTCTGAATGTGAATGGAATAAACTCACCCATAAAATGCAAATAAATAGCAGAGTGGATTAGAAACCAAAACCCTATCACATGCTGTCTACAAGAAACACACGAGAAAGGTAGACACGCATAGGGTAAAAGTAAGCAAATGGAGCCAAATCTATTGGGCATCAACAGAGAAAAAGAAGGCAGGAGTCACAGTCATGATATCTGACAAAGCCAAAGTAAAAATAGATCTCGTCAAAAGAGATAGGGAAGGTAATTACATCCTGAAAAAAGACAGTATAGACAATGAGGAAATATCAATACACAACATGTATGCATCAAAGGGCATAGCATCCAAATTTCTAAAGAAGAAACTAGTGGAGCTCAAGGATGAAATAGATAGAAAAACTATACTAGTTGGAGACCTGAAACTTCCTCTATCAGAACTAGAAAAATCAAACCAAAAAATAAGGAAGAGGTAAGAGAAATGAATGAAATCATAGAAAAATTAGTAATTATGTAGAGAAAAATAAATATGTACAAAAAGGAATACACCTTCTTTTTAGCAGCACATGGTACATTCACAAAGATTGACCATGCAGCAGGGTATAAAAACATTGTAAACAAGTGCAAAAGAGCAGAAATAATAAATGCAACCTTCTTAGACCACAATGCAATGAAAATAATAATTAGTAAGGGTACATGGAGAGGCAAATAAAAAATTATTGGAAATTACACAATACGATTCTCCAAAATCAGTTAAAGAACAAATCATAACAATAATTTCATTGAAGAAAATGACAATGATGAGACATCCTTTCAAAATCTATGGGATGCAGCCAAAGCAGTACTCAGGGGAAATATCCTTGAGTTTATATATTAACAAATCTGGGAGGGCAGAGGTCAATGAATTGGGCATGCAAATTAAAAAAAAAACTAGAAAGTGAACAAATAAAAAATTCTCAGATGAAGACTAAATTAGAGATCCTAAAAATCAAAGGAGAAATAAAACTGAAAGTCAAATAACTATTGATTTAATAAGTAAGACTAGAAGCTGATACTTTGAAAAAACAAATAAAATAGACAAAGTACTGGTCAATCTAATTTAAAAAAGGAAAGAAGAAAACCAAATTAAAAGTATCATGGATGAA
The DNA here is from genome assembly GCF_027887165.1 of Monodelphis domestica. Classification (NCBI taxonomy): domain Eukaryota; kingdom Metazoa; phylum Chordata; class Mammalia; order Didelphimorphia; family Didelphidae; genus Monodelphis; species Monodelphis domestica. The sequence goes on along the minus strand of NC_077229.1, from coordinate 195,643,252 downwards.
AAGGGAGACCTCATCTCTAATCAAGAGGAAATTAAGGCAATCATTAAAAATTATTATGCCTAATTATATGGCAATACATAAGGCAATCTAGGTGACATGGATGACTATTTACAAAAATATAAATTGCCTAACAGAGGAAGAAACAGAATACCTAAGCAACCCCATATCAGAAAAAGAAATTGAACAAGCCATCAAAGAACTCCCTAAGAAAAATCCCCAGGGCCAGATGGATTCACAAATGAATTCAATCAAACATTCAAAGAACAAGGAATCCCAATATTATACAAATTATTTGACAGAATAAGCAAATAAGGAGTTCTACCAAATTCCTTTTACGAAACAAATATGGTACTGATTCCAAAGCCAGGCAGCTCAAATCCTAAAGAATGACAATGCCAAAGAATGTTCAAATTGCCAAACTATCACATTCATTTCATATACCAGCCAGTGTTTGCTTACGAATCTATAAGCTAGGCTTCAAGCAATATGTGAATTGAGAATAAATACAAGTGTTGGCTGAGGACCTATAGACCAATTGCCTATCCACTGGATTTTGGAGAAAGCAAGGGAATTCCCCTCAAAAAAAAAACACACATCTGCTTTTGCTTCATTGACTATACTAAAGCCTTCGTGTGGATCATGACAAAATGTAGCACTTCCCTAAAAAGATGGGAATATCAGATCATCTTGTCTCTTGAGAAACTTTTCAAGAATGTAGGACAAGAAACACCACTTAGAAGAGAACATGGAACTGACAGGCTTATGATTTGGAAAAGGAGTAAAAGGCTGCATATAGTCATCTTATTTAATTTATATGCAGAGAGCAGAAAGTGAAATGCCAGGCTGGACAAATCAAAAGCTGGGATTAGGGTTTCCAGGAGAAATATCAATAATTATAGATATGTAGATGATACTAGTCTAATGGCTTCCAGGCAGGTGTGACCATTATCTCCTAAATCTCTTACCATTTTCTTGTCAGCAACCAGTTTCTTTTTATTGGCAAATATCAAAAGGTGAATATAATTTCCTCTTGTTGGTTCCTCCACCTTTAGAAGATGACATCATAATTGTAATTTTGGGGTAGTAGCTGCCCTGCTTCCACCATTGAAGGTTTCAGGACACATCACTGGTATCCCATATCACTGGAATCATGCCTAGGCTAGGCTGCTGTGTGAGTCTTAAATGCCTTATCCATTTCCCTTTCTGTCTAGGTGACCTGGAGCACATTATGATAATGATCATGACTAATGCCCTCTCAGTTGGTTACTCAAATTAACTTAATTTCTTAAGTCTCAGAAAGATGTTGTTCAATATTGAAATTTTGAAAACACATATTTAATTTCATTAGAATTAACAAAAGAAATCAACACAAATGCAAAGGTAGGATACACATAAAGAGAGCAAGGTCGAGTGGTAGCCAATAAAAGCAAAAATATGGTTCATTTCATAGTCTTCAGGAGTACTAATGAATTGAAGCTGTTGAGTAGTGCAAAGGACAAAGTGTTCTTAAGCCAAAGGGCTTGGACAGAATAGTAGCAAATATCAAGCAAAAGGTAGTCAAAGAAGGGGCAAGATCGTTATTTGGGAGTGAATTGGATTTGACATTGATAACTGATATTAGAGAAGATATTTCAGTTTCTATTTTGCTTTCAATGAAAAGAACAGCAGATCTTTGGATAGTAAGAACTAGAACACCAAACCTATTAATCTGTTCTTTTATTCCACTGTCACGTTATTTTGGATGACTGAGATGAGAGGAAAGAAATAGTTGGGAAAGCAGATCTGAGGACTAATTTGTCCTTCCTCTAATGGTGATAGCCCTTCCTCTTCCTGTTCCCCTGAGAAAAGCTGAATAGCATTAGCTTTGCTCAGATCTGTATAATAAGTGAATAGGTCATCGTGGGGGTGGGAGGGAGGTTTCTTTCTATATACATTTGACAGAAAAGTGCTATAAACTTAAAATAAGCATGCAGATTATAGAAGGAGCAAATGACCTAGACTTAAAAATTCTGGTTCAATCTGAGAGACCTTAAGCATGTTTCGCTCTTCGGACTTCATTTTCCTCAATATTAAATCAAAGAGGTGTTCTTGATCATCTTGAAGATCCCCATTAGTTCTGTCCCATTTTTTTTTACCAGTGGTGTCCCAAAGTAGAGGACCCCCTTCCATTATTAAAGGCTAGGACAGAACCCCCTAGTCTTGGCAGTTATGATAAGGTGAATAACCTTTCCCTACTCAAGAAAACCATTCTTAATGCTCATCTCCAGTGTGGGCTCAACTCCCTTCACCATATTTGCCCAATTTACCCCAACACTTAGCATCTGCACCTCCCACACCTTTGAAAACACGAAACCTCTTCACTTTTGCTCTCTGAAATAAACCTATCAGATTGTTTATAACTAAACCTTGACCTGGGCACCAACTCCAACTCTGTAGGAGAATTTCCCCAAATAGTTACATTTCCCACTCCCAACCCCCTCACTTTATTCCGGTGGCAGACACCTGTTGGTGAGATGAATTTGTTGCTAATTAAATCAGTCATATTCTACTGTGACCCCCCACAGCTCACAGCACACCAGATTCTTGTCTTCCCAAAAATCTGTCCAAGTTCATGTTGATTGCTTTCACTATCCATCTCATTCTCTGCTACCCCTGCTCCTTTTGTCTTTAATCTCTCCCAGTATCAGCTTTTTTACCACTGATTCTTGTCTGCTTATTATGTGAACAAAGAATTTAATTTTCAGCTTGAGGATATTTACTTTAATCTTGGTTGTCACCTTATTTTGAACCCTCTCCTTACTGTTGCTTCTTGAAAACCCTGGTTTCCTAAAGATGCATTTCATGTGACCTTCTTCAGGAGGCCTTTCTTGGTCCTTCAAGCTATAATGTTGTCCTCCTAACTGAAAGGTTATCCATTATCTGTTTTGTATGTCTTGTTCACATTTCACCCTCTTCAAAAGATGTTGCTTAAATTATAGGTAGGTGGCACAGTAGATAAGAGTGCCAAGCTTGGAGTCAAAAGATTCAAGCTCAAATCCAGTTTAAGACACTAGCTATGTGACAGTGACAGTGGACAAGCTGATTAATGTTGTTTGCTTCAATTTCCTATTCTGTAAAATAAGCTGGAGAAGAAAATGACAAACCACTTCTCTTTGCTAAGAAAAACCCAAAGGGTCACAAAGTAGACACTACTAAAAACTAATCTGAAAAGTTACTAAGAAGTAACTAAAATTTACAGAAAGAATATGTAAGTATTGGAATTATGAGAATGTGAGATCAAATTCTAGTTATTTGTAGTTTTATGATCTTGTTTAAATTATTTAATCTTGCTGGGCCTCAGTTTCCTCTTGTGCAAAACGAGAGCAATGGACTCAATGAATCATGTTTTCTAGTTCTAAATTTGTGTTTCTTTGATCCTTTCATCTTGAATACAACTTGGTGAGATAATTACAATAAACTAATGTGGATACATGATGAAACCAAATGCTTTACTTCCCTTTCCAAAGATTTGAGTCATCCTATCACTTGCCTACATCTTTGTCCTATGATTTCATTTCTAGGAAGAATATGAATACAAACATGAATAGAGGCACTGTTTGTTAGCATATTAAGTGTGTAACAGCTGAATTTATGCTCAAAGACCATCTTAGCACTTCTGGATAGAGAATGTTCTTTTAAAAGCTACAAAAGAATATTTAATAATTGTATGTCCTATGATTTACAGTATGTACTCATCTCAATTTCTAGTTCTATCAAGAAAATATTGCCCCTGGCTTGGTTAAATTAATTTGACAGGAAGGTTGCATTTCCTCTAAATGCTAAGCAAAGACCATGAGCAAGATCAGGGTCTTTTCACTAGCACTAATGATGAGGTATAAATTTTGTTGGAGCAAACATAAACAACTAGCCAAGAGAGGTTTTGATTTGAAGTAAGACTCTGCTACCTTCATGGGACTTCAATTTTCCTTCTCATTTATCTCCTGAGTATTTTGGTCTTTTTTACTTAGAAAAAAATGGGGGAGAGATGGCAGGCTGTAGCTTTGTGGTTCAGATTTGTAATGCTTTCTATCAACTTCCCTAATGTACATTAACTATTACTGGTAGGTAATCTCTCTTTAAAAAGGCATCTATCTGGTCTCCCTCCCCTTTCCTCCTTTCTCTCCATCACTAGGAATACTAGAAAGCAAACAAAACATCCAGTACAATAGTGTCATTCAGTTCTTTTTTTACCTTAAAGAACATTTAGTTTAACCCCTTTAATTCAGATTAAGAAAGTAAACTCAAAATCATGGAAGTTTCTTTCCTAAGATCACATAGTAGCAGACTGAGGGTTATAGCTTTCTGATATATATGATGCTCCCTCTCATTTATTTTTTGAAAAAAGTGTTCCTAAAGGGTTGAAGTAATTTGAACTACGATACAAAAAAAGCCTCCGGGGGACAATAATTGGAAGAATATGACAAACTCTGTGGGGTTCCTAGGATGGATTGAGGTAGGGAAATGTAAAGTATAGTTGATGAGCAGCAGAGACAGCAAGCCCCTAGGAGATGGAAAGGACAGTCAAATGACCTCATAGAACTAGCACTGATATTAACATAACTATGTATCTATTGAACGAGTTCCTGTTTGATGGTTCTAGTAAGAAACAGCCTATACTGGGGTTATTATATACTTTTGGATAAAAACATGCATAAAACAAAGAAAACAGATGGATAAATGTGGTGACACAAAGGAAAAAGAACCTCATCATACCTAATTAGTGAGGATGAAAAATTAGGACAAAAGCATTGCACACTAAGTAAAAGGGGTAACAGAAAGGTGATATATCACAGACTGATACTCCTCTGGATACTTTCTCAGTAACATTTATCTTTTCCTTTTAATTATATAACCTTCAAGTAGGATTTTCTAAAAGAATGAGGTTTAGGGAAGGAAATGATAATAAACATGATTTGAGTTTTGTTACACAAAACTTCTCCTTTGATTTCCTAATCTTTTCTAATACCATTTTTGATTCCATTCTACTCATATGTAGAAAATGTCACTCAAATAATAGACATACAACTAGCTGGGAGGGAGAAACATTCTGTTAAAGCCACCAGAAATGTTTGCTGGACCACAATTTAGAAATCATTATCGTAACTAAGAAAAACCTTAAGACCACTCAAAATGAACTTCAGGGCATTTTACTTGATACTACAGGGAAAAAATTTTTCCCTCGTTAAAATCAGGTTTCAAGGAAAATCTTACCAGACTATAAAGTTCTTTTATTGGCTTTTATAATTTTAGATAACTCATAGAAGCTAGCCTTAAAAATAAAAACAAAAAACAAGCCCAAAGATACTCTTGCTTCTTTTATAAAACCCAACTCTCAGAAAAGGATTTAAAAAGAATTAAAAACTGTTCAGAGGAAACTCTTTTAAAAAGAAGAAAAAAACTAAAAAAAAAACTGGACTATAGCAAAGATATTTAGAATGTGTTAAGAAATATTAGTTTTATTTTAACCAGTTTTCACAGCTGAATATTTATTCTATAAAAACTTTACAGATTGTACAGTTTATATATAGTTCAACTACTGAACAAAAAAAGTAGGTCCCACAGATGCAAAAATACTGTACCAATCCAAGGTAAAGGCAGATTTACACACTGTACAGCTCTCCACAAGGAAGGGGAGGTGGTCAGTTCCAAGTACAAACTTCAAAACTGTACAAAAATAAGGTTTGATTTTATTTCATTCTTCATACATTCAATACGTTGCAAGCACAGCTGCCCAACTTAATAATAGGCATCTGTAGTCAGGAATCAGTTACCACTCCTGAAAGGAATGCAAAATATGTCTATTTACACAGGGCACTCTTGTACACCATACTGTATACAGTATATAGTGTATACATAAAAAGCATTACATGTCTAATATAAGGTAGTTTTTTGAAAGGAGTTTCTGTATTTAATAGTGTGCCAAAAGAATTTTAACTTATTAAATAAAATATATTCTAAGTGAACCTAGAAATTACACTTTATGAACATAAAATGTTTTTTTTTGTTTTTTGTTTTGTTTTTTGGTGTAGTATATCAATTAAAACTGCAAATAGAAAAACAAAACTGTATATAAAGTAGTATTCTCACCCAGCAACAAGAAGCACTTATGTAGTTATTCTTCAAAAAAGTCAAGAAAACTAATTATTTTTAAAACCCATTAAGACTAACTTATAACTTAGATATTCATACATAAGATATTCAGTGATTCACTAATACTGCAAAACAAGCTTTCTTCTAGAGACAGTGGTTTCTTCATGCTAACTGGGTAAGAATTGGACATGTCTTCAAAAAAGGGCTTACTGAATATAAATCCTGAGCACACATTCAATTGTTCATCACTTGACTTCTCATTAGAGGGGTATAAACTAAAGCCTAAGACTTATTTTTGATTGACTTCATTTTGAATTCCATCCTCTGAGGTATTTGCACCTTCTTGGAGATAAACTCAGCCAGCATCTCTGATCTTACTGACAGTGAGTGGGGCAGTTAGGAGAGGGGCTGGCTCATACCCGTTTAGTCTCTGTATTCTAGGAGAAAATAAATGAGGAAAACAAACATTATTCTAGACTTTCCTGCCACCCAGAAAACAACAAACACCATTCAATCCTTTTCTTTTTTTTTTTATACAGTACTAGCCAAAGTTAACAAAAATGAAAGATTCAAAGAACTGTCTGGTGCTCAACATTATAACTTTTCAGTTTGTGTGTGTACATTTATTTTGTATAAAATAATTATATTGGGAAAAGGCGCTTTTGTTTGCCCTTTTTTCTTTTAAAGGATACAGTACTTTAAGATACTCCTTGATGGTAAAAAGCTTGAACTTTTCCAGTCTTATTTTCAAGCTTTTTTTTTTAAGCTATGAGTAAACTTGTTTCTGGATTTTAAATGAATTACGGCATCTCTGAGCCACTGATGTCCCACTAAACACAATTCCAGTGTCATTTTTGTCAATCAAAATTCATCAATTTTCCTCTGCAAGTATTTCAACATGGAGTCCATTCCTTGGGCAGAGCCCCAGATTTTCTTCAATATGTCACATTCCTTTTCATTTGCTTGTTCTAAATCCACCTTCATGATACTGCGCACTAGAGCTTTGGATTCTTCAAGTACCTAGGTCAAAGAATAACATTCATTTAGTAATGGGCAACAAGTGCATTATTCCTTAATTCCCTGAACTGACATGGACAAAATAGTAAGTTTCACAAAGAAGGATCATCGGTTCAGAAAGGTACCTGGGAAAATACTTGAGAATGCATGCAAATGATACCAAAATAGAATATTTCATATTTTCATATGATAAGCATGGTAAATATGTCAATTTCAAGATGGCTTTAAAATGATCAAAAAACAGTCTCAGGTTCCCTATATTACCACTCTAACATGATATAAAATGAAAACAATTCTCAAGTATATTGCTGTGGTTGTCCTGGACTTATATGAAACACTTTACATTCTGAACACCTGCAATGTTACTTACTGAATAAATGTCTTGAAAGTGAAGACCCGTTATTCTCAGACCACACATTTTCTACTAAACAATCCAACTGCTTCGAAGTCCCAAGTATTTATCTGTTGCCTGAGAATGTCACTTGAATCAAAATACTCATGGTCTTCAGAAATAGATGGATTCTCATGTATCTTAGGAAGGAGCACTGAGAATTCATGTCTTTTTCAATGATTTTATAAGATTTAGGGAAAATTTTTTTAATGTGTTCACTGGCTAGATATAGTACTCATTTTACTTGTTAGAAGAAGGAATGTTATTTAGGGTAATTAAGAAAATTTAAAGCAGGTAAATTGTGAGAAACAGGAATAAAATTTATGCAACATTCTCTTATTTGAAGATGGTTTCCAGCAATCTCATTTTGGGAAAATATTTTTAAAATAATGGCTATAACAATAATTTATAGAAAGGTGTCACTTTGGAATACTTGATCAAAGTAGCAGATTGTTAATAAGAAACACTGAATATTACTATAGATTCTTATTATATTTACCTTATGCTAATATTATTAATTAAAATATTAATTATATTATAGATGCTTATTCACATTCTATACTTTGGATTTTCAAATCTGGAAAATGAACTAACTTTCATAAAAACAGAAATATATCCATAAGGATTTATAAAAAAATATTTTTATTGTTCCGCTGCTATAATTTCCATTTTCATGTTAAGTTCTAAAGGTCCTGGTCCTATTTCCTTCTCAAATGAAGGTCAAACATAAAATATACTGACATTTGGATAAAAATACAGATTAGAATTAGTAGAAGGGGTGTGAGCTTCTGGTTATGACTTCTATCATAGTTGTCAATGTTTCATGTCAATGTTATTTCCCATTCTACTTTAAGTCAGATGGGCACTACTTTCATGGTCACATCACAACTCTTCTACTTTTCTTTTCGTTGGCAAAGTTATGGGGTTTACTGGTATTGTTTTCAAGTTTCTGAAATAGGGTTTTGAGCTCTCTGAGGATGTGTCATACATAAACCCTAAGATTAAAATATTATATGTAAGAAAACAAACTTACAACTGAATTACATGTGACAAGTTCCTTAATTCGAACCATTACTTCCTGTGTGAATGTCCCCGGCCAAAACACTTGGGAGACCAGTCCTTTGGCACAAGCCTCCTGTGCAGTCAACTTCCTTCCACTGAATAACATTTCATTTGCCTAAGGGAAAGAAAAGTTATTTCTGATATGAAATGAAATGAAGGATTGTTAAGAGTGATTCAAACTAAGAAATACACCCCTCAGAAAATCCAAACCAAAGATGAATTTTTTAAATGCTTATCCTTCATAGATCCTTGAGGTGACATTTCCTAGCACCTAATCCAAAATAGTCACTATCAGTATTACTCAACCAAGTACAAAACTAAATAAATTTTAAGACAATAAAGAGCAAGCAGTTGAAAAACACTAAGTCACCACTGATAAAAGGCAAACAAATCCCTTCAGATTGGAAAGAACACTTTTAACTAGGCAATTTTTCAAAAGATAATTTGCTATATATTTGAAAACCTGGCACATTTCACTCAGATTACATATTTAATAAAAAGTCTGACTATATTTTTTGAACTAAAAAACAAAACAAAACTGCCACTCTTCTAATTATATAGCTCAGAGGATCTCCTCCCTTGATGTAAGACCTGTTAATAGTGGGAGGTGTGGTGCTCTTGTTCTCAACAAACTGATCACAATCTCTATCTATATTCTAGAGCAGTGGTTCTCAATCTTTCTAATGCTGTGACCCCGCAATACAGTTCCTCATGTTGCAGTGACCCCAAACCAAAAAATTATTTTGGTGGCTACTTCAAAACTGTAATTTTGCTACAGTTATGATTCACAATGTAAATACCTGATATGCATTATGTATTCTCATTGCTACAAACTGAGAGGTTGAGAACCCCTGTTCTAGAATAATATAAAAAAGGAAAATATCGTACCCAAAAAGAGTTAAGAAACTCTTTTTGACCCATTTAAATGAACCAAAGTATAAAGCATCAATTTAATTACCTGTCTTTATAAAATCAAGTCCCTTTGAACAGATTTTCCAAATTGGTTGACATAAGGGTACAACTCAAAAAATGGAACCACTTAGCCAAATGAACAAAAAGATCATGGAATGAAACCTTTTAACATAAGGTAATAATAAAAGGCTATTTAAGAGAAACCAAAGTTCTATACACAGTAGCTTTTTATTCTATGGGTAGCCAAGTGTGTAATGTGTCTTTCTGTGAACTAAACTTTTTTAAAATAACATTTCAATATAATGGTTCCTCTAAAATTTTAGGTACTTTGTTATTTAAAAACATGATAGTAAGAAGGGATCAATATGTTTTGCCAGATTGCCAAAGTGCCTATAACACCAAGAATGGTTAAGAATCAGTAGTTGAAATTCTACAAAACACATGATATCAAGACCATTAAGTGTCTAACTTCCATATAAAAGGAACCTTCTGCTTTTATGAAAGCGTAGTGCAAGTGTTTTCTTTAATTAGTAATTACAATGCTTGGTCAATAACAATGTATTAAGAGTTAGAAAAGAACATTAAAAAATTAATTTATTTAGCCAATTCAGAAAATTATTCCTTGGTTACAATTATCACATTATTTCCCTCCCTCCCTTCCCCCCCACCCTTCCCACAGTCGATGTGCAGTTTCATTGGGTATTACTTGTGTTCTTGATCAGAACCTATTTCCATGTTGTTGATGTTTGCACTAGGATGTTCATTTAGAGTCTACATCCCCAACCATATCTCTTCAACCCAAGTATTGAAGCAGTTGTTTTTCTTCCCCCACAGTGTTTCCTCTGAATGTGGATAGTGGTTTTTCTCATAGATTCCTACAAGTTGTTCAGGATCACTGCATTGCCACTAATGGAGAAGTTCATTACATTTGATTGTACCACAGTGTATCAGTCTCTGTGTACAATGTTACCCTGGTTCTGCTCCTTTCGCTCTGCATCACTTCCTGGAGGTTGTTCCAGTTAACATGGAATTCCTCCAGTTAATTATTCCTTTGAGCACAATAGTATTCCATCATTACATATACCACAATTTGTTCAGCCATTCTCCAATTGAAGCACATCCCTTCATTTTCCATTTTTTTTGCCACCACAAAGAGTGCAGCTATGAATATTCTTGTACAAGTCTTTTTCCTTATTATCTCTTGGGGGTACAAACTCAACAGTGTGCTATGGCTGGATCAAAGGGCAGACAGTCTTTTATTGCCCTTTGGGCATAGTTCCAAATTGCCCTCCAGAATGGTTGGATCAATTCACAACTCCACCAGCAATGAATTAATGTCCCTACTTTGCCACATCCCCTCCAGCATTCATAACTTTCTGTTGCTGTCATGTTAGCCAATCTGCTAGGTGTGAGGTGATACCTCAGAGTTGTTTTGATTTGTATTTCTCTGATTATAAGAGATTTAGAACATTTTTTCATGTACTTATTAATAGTTTTGATTTCTTTATCTGAAAATTACCTATTCATGTCCTTGGCTCATTTATCAATTGGAGAATGGCTTGATTTTTTTATACAATTGGTTTAGTTCTTTATAAATTTGGGTAATTATACCTTTGTCAGAGGTTTTTGTAATGAAGATTGTTTCCCAATTTGTTGCTTCCCTTCTAATTTTGGATGCATTAGTTTTGTTTGTACAAAACCTTTTTAATTTGATGTAATCAAAATTAATGATTTTACATTTTGTGATTTTTTTCTAGCTCTTGCTTGGTTTTAAAGTCTTTCCTTTACCAAAGATCTGACATGTATACTATTCTGTGTTCACCTAATTTGCTTATAGTTTCCTTCTTTATATTCAGGTCATTCACCCATTCTGAGTTTATCTTGGTGTAGGGTGTGAGATGTTGATCCAAACTTAATCTCTTGCATACTGTCTTCCAGTTTTCCCAGAAGTTTTTATCAAATAGTGGGTTTTGGTCCCAAAAGCTGGGATCTTTGGGCTTATCATAGACTGTCTTGCTGAGGTCATTTACCACAAGTCTATTCCACTGATCCTCTTTCTATCTCTTAGCCAGTACCAAATTGTTTTGATGACCATTGCTTTATAATATAGTTTGAGATCTGGGACTGCAAGCCCTCCTTCCTTTGCATTTTTTTTCATAATTTCCCTAGATATCCTTGATCTTTTGTTCTTCCAAATGAACTTTGTTATGGTTTTTTCTAATTTAGTAAAATAGTTTTTTGGAAGTTTGATGAGTATGGCACTAAATAAGTAAATTAATTTGGGTAGGATCGTTATTTTTATTATGTTGGCTTGTCCTACCCATGAGCAATCAATGTTTTTTCCAATTTTTTAGAACTGGTTTTAATTGTGTGGGGAGTGTTTTGTAGTTGTGTTCATATAGTTCCTGTGTTTGTCTCAGCAGATAGATTCCTAAGTATTTTATATTGTCTAGGGTGATTTTAAATGGAATTTCTCTTTCTAATTCTTGCTGCTGAGATGGATTGGAGATATATAGAAATGCTGATGACTTATGTGGGTTTATTTTGTATCTTGCAACTTTGCTAAACTTGTTGATTATTTCCACTAGTGTTCTGGTTGATCCTCTAGGACTCTTTAAGTAGACCATCATATCATCGGCAAAGAGTGATAGCTTGGTCTCCTCAATACCAATTTTAATACCTTCAATTTCTTTTTCTTCTCTAATCGCTATAGCTAGTGTTTCTAGTACAATGTTAAATAATAGAGGTGATAATGGGCATCCTTGTTTCAATCCTGATCTTACTGGGAAGGCTTCTAGTTTATCCCCGTGGCAATGATGTTTGCTGATGATTTTAGATATATACTGTTGATTATTTTTAGGAACGACCCTTCTATTCCTATGCTTTCTAGTGTTTTCAATAGGAATGAGTGTTGTACTTTGTCAAAGGCTTTTTTTCTGCATCTATTGAGATAATCATGTGATTTTTGTTGGTTTGCTTGTTAATATGGTCAATTATGTGGATGGTTTTCCTAATACTGAACCATCCTTGCATTCCTGGTATGAATCCTTCCTGGTCATAGAGTGAATAACCCTTGTGATGACTTGCTGGAGTCTTTTTGCTAGTATCCTATTTAAGATTTTTGCATCTATATTAGAATAGAACATTTTTGCCTAATAACTAAAATATTTTCTTCAAGTTGGACTGAAAAACTATAAAATAATTAATAACCTCAATTTTCCATATAGCTTTTAATTGTAAAAAAAATGATGAGCTTGTGGATAGGTAACTTGGAAAGAGACTGTAAGTAAATCAAGGCAAATTTTAGGTTTTAACCCAAAATGGCAACACTACCATTGTAGCACATTTTATGATTTAGTCTGGAATCATACAATTGCTCTCTGATACATTTGCGCTTTAGTAGTGAAGATATTTTAGTTGTTACAATAATTAGTGACTTGTCTGAGAAAAGTAGATAGCTTACTTAACCTATTCATGGGGCAGCTAGGTGGCACAGTGGATAGAGTGCTGAATCTGGAGACAGGAGGTCTTGGGTTCAAATATAACCTCAGATACTTGCTTAATTGTGTGACCTTGAACAAGTCACTTAACTCCAAATGACTAGCCCTTACTGTTTTTCTACCTTGGAACCTATACTTAATATTGATTCTAAGATGGAAGTGAAGGCTTAAAACAACAACAACAACACATATAGAGATGTCATAAAGTAAGGAAGGTAGATAATATAAAATAAAAATTCATTCCTTAACACCATTTACACAACAGTAGCTTAGTTTAGACCCCAATCACATTGTTTGCTTAGACTATTGTAAAAGTCTCTTCCATTGATTCTTCTTGCTTCAATCTCTTTCATTCTTCAATCTGTTTTCTGCAGAACTGCTACAGTTATTTTCCTAAATGCTAACTCTAAGACAGACCAAGTAGTTCACTATACATCTAGGAACAAATATAAACTCTTCTATTGAACATGTAATGTTGTTCATAACCTGGAAGCAACCAATTTTTCTGGTTATCACGTTATTTCCATTTAACTACTGTAATGTAAGAAAGAGAGGAGAGATCAGCTGAAGAGCAGCAGAGGAGAGGCAGAGAGAGAGAAGCTCCAACTGCCCACGGTCTTCCTGCCTGGGAGGAAAAGGTTTTCCTGGAAGCTGAGAAAGAGCCCATCCATATGAGACCTGTTATTCCTTCTGGGACCCCAAAACACCTCCACTATGACTCTTCAAGAACAGCTACCGGAATTCTCAAGGGGGTTTTGGATTTGGACTCGTGCTGGCAGGAGCCATCCAGATCTTTCCCTGAGATTTCTCTCTCCCTGACCTGTTCCTAGACTCCTTAATTAAAAGCTAGTTAGTTGAGGAATAGGGATCAACCAGCAGCTGGCTGGAGGAGGGTTCAAGGCACTAAGCCTTGAATTCTGAGAACTTGGGGGGATCAGTCTGTCAGAGGGGACCAGTGTTAGGGTTTCCTACTCCCCACTTCTTGACAGACACACTTACCTCTCCTTCCCTGTGTGAACCCAAATAAATTGTTTACTACTTTAGACTTAGGTCTGGCTGGTTTCTGACACTAGGGAAGGGGACAGAAGATTTGGGGAGAATCATATCTCTCCCTAAAAGGGGAAAGTTAGCTCAGGATCCCAGGGATCCAAACTGCCTAACCCAAGGAGCAACATCTCTCCGTGATGGTGGGGTGACCCCAGGTTTTTGAAGGGAAGTGACAGTGCATATCCTCCATCTCCCAGAACTATTCTCTGAGGAGACATATTCCCTCTGTCAGGGGGACAAGACTTGGCTACCTCTCTCCCAGAAAAAGAGGGGAAGAATAATCTTCTCTCTCCCTCTCTCCCCATTTCCCTCTCTCCTTCCATTTCCTCTGTCCCACTCTCAATCCTTCCCTCACAGTGATGACCCCAGGTAGCTGCACAACTGACAGTTACTGATGACTGAGAGTGACTGGGAGGAGGGGAAGCCATCTTGTCCATTAGAATTCTGTGAACCCAGCTCACAGCAGTGAAGTAACTTAAAGGCAAATTTAAACTGATAACTTTTTTTTTCCTTTGGGGAGGCTTGGACAGATATTGGGGTGAACATGAGATACAGAAAAAAGCAAAAAAAAAACCCAAAAGATACTGTGGCCTAGCCTGGTACTAGTGATACTGGCTCATTTGTATTACTCAATCTTTGGGGCAATTTCTACTATATTCCATGATTTCCTGGGGGAACTCATGAATATAACTAAATATTGGGAACAAATGAAAATAGAAATGACATCTTTATAGCCAATGTTTTCCAGCAGCCTATGGATCTGTCATGATGATTTGGCAATTTTATACAACAATTAGAAAAGGACAAAGTAATCTTGGGCAAGAGTGACATTAACAACTTGGATAACAGACTTGACAAAGTATTCTCACAAATGACAGCCATTACAGACACGGACCAGGACTTTGGGGCAAAGATGGACAAACTGGGAATGGGGAAAGATTCTATGACAGAGACCAACACTGACAATTACAAAGACAAGAACAAGTGCACTGAGACAGTAACAACAACAGCTCTAACTCTTTGATCTAATCGACTGACTCTTCTTGCTATGCCTCAAACACAATTCACTTTTCATTCAGTTAGCCTGTTGCCTCTTCAATTCCACTTTTGAGAAACTCAATTTTCTGTTAAGGCTTGGTTTCAGTTCTACCTTCTACAGGAAGCCTTTCCTAATTCCCTAAGTTGCTACTGCTATTTCTCTCCATCATCTAGCACACATGATCTCCTCTAGCTAAAAGTGCATGCTCCTGGAGGAACGGGGTGATTTTGTTATCATTATCATCTGCTCAGTGACAAGCACAGTGCCCGAGCACCTGGCACACAATCCCTAACCGGACTGACAGTAATGGTAGACATGAGTCTGCACACAGCACTGGGTCTGTGAACTTATGGAAGAGAGTAATCCTTTCCAAGAGTGCAGCTTTCACTCCATCTCTTCCTGTAAGGTTCTTGTCCATGTTCTCCCATGAGTTTTGAAGGCAATCTAGCCAATGTGCTAGAGACCCTCCTCTAGATCTCATTTTCTGTGAACACAGGCATACTCTCTTCTACTGTGATTCATAGATAGTGCATTTTATACCTACATTGGTCTCTGTCGCATTTTGGTAATTCTTGCATTATTTTAAAACTTTCATTATCATTATTATGTTATATCAGTTTTGGTAATCAGTGATCACTGCTCTCTGAAGTTATGATTCTAATTGTTTTGGGGTACCACAAACAGTATCCACAAGATTGAGAACTTTACTGATAAATGTCTGTGTTCAGACTGCTCCCTTGACCAGCCATCCCACCCACTCTTTCCCCTCTCCTTAGACCTTATTACTCTCAGAGCCACAACAATTGTTGTTGATAAAGGTGTGGCAGGGTTTTAGAGAGTAGGTTCTAATTTTGAAATAAGTTTTACATTGGGAAAAATGCTATCAACACAGTACTGCATGCTATAGAGAAATATTTTGTGAAGGGAAGTGTCAATTGATGTGGCAAACTTCATTGTTGTCTTAATTTAAGAAATTGCCCCAGCTACCCCAACCTTTAACAACCACCACCCTGCTCAGTCAGCAGCCGACACTGAGGCAAGACTCTCCCTCGACCAAAATATTACAACTTGCTAAAAGCTCAGATGATGGTTAGATTTTTTTTAGCAATAAGCATTTGAAAATTATGGTATGTGCATCATTGTTTTAGACCTAATACTGCTATACATACTATAGTATAGTATAAACATAACTTTTATATGCATTGAGAAAGAAAAAATTAATGACTCCCTTTATTTGTGGTGGTTTGGAACTGAACCCATTGCATCTCTCTGATATACCTCTTACTAGTGTTGCTTTTGGGTGTCTATTAGTTTATATATAGCCTGCTCTTCCTACAAGAGCAACCTACCTCCTATATAGAATATACTTTTTTATTTACTATAACATTTTTACCATACATGCAGGCCATTATTGAAAATATGCTACAACTTACCTGTATTCTACTATGGGTGTCTCCATTGCCCTAAGGGTCACCAAAGACTCTTGATTTTAGAGATACTATAGTCATTTCAGACCATAAATCATTATAGTTGTTCAAAATCACAAATCAAAAATCTCCAGGGTTTTCGACCTGGGGTAAAACTGGGATTATTGAAACATGGCGCAACATTCCAAAATATCCCATTATCTCCAACATAGTAAAGTCTTATTATATATATATATATATATATATATATATATAATATACAGACTGTTCATCTGTAATATTGACTATGTAGACATTTACATCGATTTTTGTTGACTGCATATATTGTCAAGCCAGTCCTTCGAGGCATCCTGTATTTCATTCATCTGCAAATAGGTGCATATGGGGGAGGAGACATGGGAGATGCCTCAACAGGTTTAGAAATTCTTCTTCCATTTAGACCTAGCCCAAGACACCTTGCAAAAGAGTGATGAACAGCAAAAGTGTTCACACATCTAGTTTTATGGCTTCTTTGAAAGAGTTGACTTTGAGGAGACATTTTTACAAGCATTCTGAAATATATCTGATAGCTCCTTTCTATTTTCTTTTACTGGATCTTCATCTAGGTAACACCTGTAAACTGTGGATAGCCACCAACACTCTGTCCTGGGCCCTCTTTTCTCCCTTTACACTATTTACTTAGTGATGCTATTAGTTCCCATGGTGTCTTATCTCCCTGTATGTAGTTAACTTTTACAAGTTACATGCCAGCCTTAACCTCCCTCCCAAATTACAGTCTCAAATCTGTAACTACCTATTAGATATTGTGACAAGGAAATAACTTTAAAAGACTGATATATATTAATTTAAGGTCGCCAAGGAATTCAGCTATGTAATTCCTAAATGAAAACTCAAATCAGCATTCAACCTTTTATGGAGTTTAATTACAAACAGAAGGGAGGGAGGGAGGGAGGAAGGAAGAGAGGGAAGGAGGGAGGGAGGAAGGGAGGGAGGGAGGGAGAGAGAGAGGGAGAGAGAGGAAGGAGGCTTAATACCCTTAATACAGGGCTTAAATACCCCCTCTGTTTAGGCTGGGCCAAAAGGCCCAAGCCCTTAGATAGCTGAGGCAAAGAAAAGAGATCAGTCCCTATCACTCACGTGACCAAAATGGAGAAACAGTCTCAGCGGCCTCCACCTCCAGCCTCCTTCAGAGCAAAACTTCTCAGAGCACAACCTCTCAGAGCAAAACCTCTCGCCCCCTCCTCCTCTCCTCAGCCCCGCTATCTTTAAGGAAACCATCTAAGTTCCCTCCCCTCAGTTCTCACATCTACCAATCACTGTCGATGTCTCCCCTGTGCCAATGGTGGTTCTAGTTTAACCCAGGACCACCCAAAGGTCTGTGGCTTGGCACATGTCTATTGAAGGTCATATTCTCAAATAATTAAATCTTGATCCTTTGCTGCAGCCCTTCCTAAATCCTGTTACTCTAAGTAGGGTGGAAACTGTATTTTCCAAGACCTGGTTCTGTCATTCCAAGTATCTCTATTGTATCAATTCTAAAATCAATCATGACTCAAAGAACTTCCTGTTCTATGCTTAAGAATAGGTCAAAGCCCTTTCCATTGTTTAGCAAAAGGTCTGCCCTAAAGTAGTCTTATGTACAGAGGAGAAGGATCCTCCCATGCCAAGGGGGTTCACATTCCAATAGAGTTCCCACTATCAGTAGGAAATTTTTTCCAAGTATGAAACTTTCCAATGGTGAAATTTCCAACATTCACAAGTCTAAGAAATTTTAAGGTTTACAATATATCAAAATGAATGTCCCAATATACACCTTAAACTCTTAAAATCTAAAACTGAAATCATTCTTTCCTCCCCTCCTCCCTCCAACTCTTCTATCTTCCTAATTTCCTCAATTCTTTGCAGAGGATCAACATCATCATGGTTGCTTAAGTTTACAACTTAGATATTAAGCATGACCCCTCATTCTCTTCCAAACCACTTCCCATCAGCGATCAAGTCTTATTGTACCATCTTTCATTTAGGTTTCCCTTCTTTCCTCTGACATTATGAGTAACCTGGTGTGAGAATTCACCCCCTCATATCTGATCTACAGCAATAGCTTTCTTGTTGGCAGCCCTATCTGAAGTCTCCTTCTACTCCAATCCATGTCTCTCAACTGCCAAACTGATCTCCTTTAAAACACGTCTGATGATCTTACCACCCTATTCAATAAACTGGTGGATCCCTATCAATTCTCAAAACAAATAGAAAAATTCTGTATGGCTTTTAAAACCCTAAATAACCCAGACACTTCCTGCATTTCTAGACCAACCCTTCCAGGCACTACAGGAACCTGTGGACACCGACTATGTTGCTATTCCTCAGATGTAACACTCCACCTTCTAACCAAGAGTGTTTGCACAATCCCCCATGTGCAATTGTTCTGGCTTCCCTGGCATCCTTCAAGATCCAGCTAAATAAATTCTTACCTTGTGGAAGAAGTCTTTCTCAGCCCTCTTTTAGTTCTTCCCTTCTGAGATTACTCTTATTCTGTATGTATCTTGATTATCTATTATCATCTGTCCCCCAATTCCACTCCTATTCCTTGTTAGACTGTGAGCTCCTTAGGGCAGGTGACATCTTTGCTTTCATTGTATCCTAGCACTTTGTGCTTGGAATGCTATTATTATTGTTGTCAAATTGTGCACTACTCTTAGTGACCCATTTGGAATTTTCTTGGTAAAAATACTAAAGTGGATTATCATTCCTTCTTCAGCTCAATTTTACAAATGATGAAACTGAGTCCAACAGGGTTAAAAAAACTTGCCTAGATTCATACAGCTAGGAAGTGTTTGAGGCCAGATTAGAACCCAGAAAGATGAATCTTGATGACTTTAGGCCCAGTGCTCTATCTACTGAGCCTCAGTCCATAGTAAGTGTTTAATATATACTGGCAGTCTGAATCATTGAATCTTGAATAATTTTAATATGACTTATTCCATGGAGCAAGAGCCTTTAAAGCTAGTCTGCTAAGTTTTATAATTTTAAAAAAGTCATCTCTGCTTTTATCAAGCAATTTAAAAGATATTATGAAAATGTTACTGTCTTTCAGTGTAAAAAAACCATAAATGATGTATTGTGGAAGTTGACAAAGATATCTATGGTTTGTGTGTATATCCTTCTTATGAAAATTTCTTTCCTTCTTTAAGTGGGAAACTAGGTATTTGGGTCAGTAGCTTTTGATTGTTTTCTTAACTTTTTTTTTTGAACCCTACTTGATTTTCCCTTTCTTATTGGTCACTATTCCTACCTGAGACATCTTGAGAAATGATTCTTCCAATGCTACCAAAATTGTGCTACCTTTCACACAGATTTTTGGTGTGTACCTATTAGTCCCAGGTTCTCTTTACAACTTTTTCCTAGTGGTATATAACTTCTTCAAAAAGAATATCAGGGACTTGGGTGTTAAGAGATCAAATTGAGTGGCTCTAAATGAATGATGAAATGTTACAGAAATGAAATTTACTTAACTTTTATCTTAGTAATTCTTGTTTCACTGCCATTCACTGATGAATGTTTCTGAAATGATATGGCTCATGTGGGTCTCAAACCAAAATATGTTTTTACCTCTATTGATTTTCAGTGTTTCAATACTACTTAGTCCTACTTTTCCTGCTTGTTTTTTCAAATTAGTTAGCTAGTTAGTTGGGGTGATTTACATCCTCTTTTGGCCTACTGGTTGTCGACTAATTTAAACAAGCTTAAATTCTGTAGAAAAAGTGATACCAGAGGTCAATACTTCAGGGTGATTTGAATAGGTCACTCTGAAGTAGCTATGAATCCCCCCCTCTTCTTTTTACACAAATAAATGTTAATCTTATGTTTTTGCATCAAATGTATTTCTCCCAGGACCCTTCTCACAGTCACAATTTTAAATAAAGAAAAAAAAATAGGAGAGAGGAATCTCAGAAGCTATTATAATGCAAGCTGTAATTAGATGAAGATGTGTTTATATACATTAGATTGTGATATCATTCACAACTGGTTTCATGTCTATTGCAATAATGAACTTCACATCTGCATTTGTGTGACACCCCTCCCCACCCCAGTGCAATCTTTTTTTAAAAGAACTTTTCTGGAAGAATATTTTTATTATTTATAGAACCTAAACAGCCTATAGGAATTTAGGCTCTCCTTTATTTCTTAAACCTTAGACCTATGTAACAATATATCATTAGCCTGTCACGCACAAATACACAGAGTACCTATAGGTAAGTTAACATTTATGGACAATACTTAAAACTCATATGATTATGATCATCACTTGCCCATTATAAAGATAAATGTCTTTTTTACTGAGAATTTAACACTGAATAACATGAACATTTGAATATACAAAGAAAAGGGGGCAGCTGGGTAGATCAGTGGATTGAGAGTCAGAGATGGGAAGTCCTAGGGTCAAATCTGGCCTCAGACACATGACACTTCCTAGATGTGTGACCTTGGGTAAGTCACTTAACCCCCATTGCCTAGCCCTTACTGCTCATTCTTCTGCCTTGGAAGCAAACACAGTATTGATTCTAAGATGGAAGGTAAGAGTTTAAAAAAAAATAAGAAGAAAAAGAAAGACTATAATATTGTTGAACTTGTTTCAGTTTTATTTTTTTTTTAAGTGTGTATTTAATTTGAAGTGGTGGTTTAAAAAACCTTTCACTGCTAATATCCCTTTTTAACTACTTTTGCTCTCTTTTGAATATTTTTGTTTTATTGACATTTTTTCCTATTTTCTTGTCATTGTTCCAGAAACAAGTCAAGTAAGACATATAAAAATATTCTTTGTGGTTTTCATCTTATGGTGGTGGGAATGTTCTCCATCCTTTGTCTTTCAAAAATAACAATTAGTAACTACATTGATTGGAATTCTCAAATCTTATCAAATCTTTTTACCTAAATGTGGCCAATGTGTGAACTGTTCTGGTTTTGCTAACTTTGCTCTGCTTCAGCTCAAGTAAGTCCGTTAAGGTTTCTCTGAATCCATCCCTTTTAACATTCTTTATAGAGCAACAACAGCCCATTACATTATATACCATAATTTGATAAGCCACATTAGGTTACTGCCCAAATGGGAAGCACTATGTTTCTAGGCCAGTACTACAACAAACATGATGCTAAAACATTTTTTTCATATGATTTATTTCTCTTGATTTTTGTCCTCTCGAGCACATATGTCCAATAATATTGTCAGTAGGTAAAAGGATATATAGTTGAGTGGCTTTTTACATTATAACTCAAATTGCTTTCTAGAAGCATCTGACTAAATTCAGTTTCTCCAATAGCCATTTGTCCAATTTCCTACCAACATGAGTATGAATATTGGAATGGCCTACAAATAAATGAAATCCATTTTGTTTAATTGGTTATTATATCCAAAGAATTCATCATTACCCAGTGGCCACAGATTATTCCTCAAAATATTAAGGACTATATTTGGGGCCTTTTAAACAAGGATTACAGGATCCATTAGATCCTCATACTTTGTGGGCATAGACTTTGAGAACAGCCATGGCCACACTATGATGGATGAATACAATAAGATTATGTTCAAAAGGACTGACAATTAAAACTAAATTTAATAGTGATAGACATCAAGTTAAGCAACGGAGTTCAAGAAGAACAACTACATTTATACAGTATTGGAAGAGATCTGGCTAGAATGTGGTTCACGTGTGAAAGATCTGAGTGTTTTAGTAAACTGAGTCAAGAACAAGTTAATGATAGATGCCAGATTAGCAGTAAGACAAAAACAAACCAAAACCAAAACCAAAACAAACCAAAAAAACAAAAACAAAAATAAAACCCTGACTTTTACTAGTTAGTCTGAAGCCCTGATAAAGGAAAGTATGAGGAGAGATACAACAGTATTACTATACCGAAAAGGTAGTATGGCTAAATGGCACTTCAAATTCAACAACACTAAAATGGAATTTACTATACCTTCCCATAATCCATTCTTTCTCCAATGTCCTTATTCATGAAGAAGCAATCAGGACCATTTAAGACATTATAGTTAGTAGAACTGATGTGATTCTTGGCTTTTCTCTTTGCTGCACTCAAAATACCTCTCTCATAAACTGTCCCCTCTCTACTCACATGGCAACCACGCTGTCCAAACTACTCACATCTCTTTGAAGGAGCAAATGCAATAGTTTACTGATTGAGCAAATTGCTCAGGAAGCTTCAGTGGCTCCCTATTATTACCTCCAGGACTGGCTAATCACTGTTCTCAACCTAAATTTCCAGAATTTCACATTACTTTTCATCATACACTTGAAGTTAATGGTTAAACCTGTTTACTTGTTTCTTCATTTTTGTACCCCACCTCAGATTCCCCATACCTCACCATACTCCCCCTACTTATTTTTGTTAGATTCTTTCATATTCCCCTCATATGCCACCTCCTACAGGAAGGTAAGCTCTGATTGTTAATCCCTATAATCAATCAATAAACATTTATTACATGTCTACTATGTGACAAAGTATAATGCTATATACTGGGAATATAAAAAGAGGAAAAAGACAGTCCTTTCCCTCAAGGAGCACAGATTCTAATGGAGGAGACAACATGCAAACAAATGTACAAAAAGTAAGCTCTATATAGGATTAAAAGTAAATGATGAATGAGGAAAAGTACTGAAATTAAGAGAGCTTGAACTAGATTTTTGGTAGAAGTTAGACTTTTAATTGGGACTTAAAGGAAGCCAAGAAGAAATTATATGACCAAACACCCAAGAAGACAGTAAAAAAAATTTGATTACCTACCTGTAGCCCCCCCAGTAGTAAGAGTGCACCCCAGAATGCAAGGCCTCTGGGGAAGTCATTAGCTTAGAAGCAGTAAGACACGTAGCATTTTCCCTTAGCTTGAACCTATCTATTCTTCTCTCTGAATTATTAGATGTTCTGCCAAAAAACCACTAGGGCAAGAACTTCATCAGAAGCCTTGCTAGGGAACCACCCATTGAACTACCAAACCCAGTTGAGCAATCATACATTGACATATTGATCGATTGAATATAGAAAACTTTCTCTTTAATCACTGAAGTTACCTATGTTCATTGTCCTTATCCTGTGAATCGTGATCCATCATTGTTTCTGTATGAAGATTACCTAATTCTTTTACCTATGTCATTTACCTTATAAATTGCAGACTCTAACTCAATAAACTTTACCTCTGCTCTTAAAGATGGTGTAGTTCTTTGATGGAATTGGTCCTCCTGTAACCCAGCCCCCCATGCTTCTTACCCTGACTTGATGACCCACGGAACTGAACACCTACTGAAACATCTTGCTTAGGAAATTCTAGGTAAACAATATTTGTGAGCATCTGTCTTTTGAGCTGTTCTTTGACCAATGGAGCAACTAAGTTGGAAATAATGGACTCTAAATATATTTATGGACGTTCTGTAAATTTGGAGTCCTTAAAGCATAAGATTAACTTTTTATTGTCAAACAATGTCCCGATGACAAATTAGCTTAAGATATATAGATTTATAGGACACAAATTCAAAATGCCAACTGAAGTGATTTGTTTTGCTTTTTTTGTCTGTTTTGTTTTGGATTGGTTCACGATAGGTAGAAGACAACATAAAAGGGACTAACTGGTTAAGAAAATAGAAGTCCTACTTCTGGGAAAGTGTTTATCTCTCAGTGCCCCAGATAACTAACTTTACAATATAAAAAGCTGCAGAAGAATTACCAATCTGCATCAGTACATGGAGTATCTTCATGGAGAGTTCCAAAAGTCACTGAAATTAGAGGTTTAAAATAGAAAAACAACATGGCAAATGGTGGGAATCAATTTAAAGTTAAAAATGGTGTGCCACTTACTTCAACACTTTCTTGCTCTCTTCCACTACAGTTTAGCTAAATGAATAATTTCTCCAATAAACTTTGAGATTACAGAAAATGTGCTGTCTTTCAGTCTATTCTAATCATGTCTGACTCTGAGACCCCATTTAGGGTCCTCTTGGCAAAGATACTGAAATGGTTTATTCATTTACTTATTAACAAATAAACAAATAAATAAATAAATTCATTTGTTTGTTTGTTTTTTTGAGAATCCTTACCTTCTGGTCTTAGAACTGGTACTAGAAGAGCATAAGGGCTAGGCAATGGGGGTTAAGTGATCTGGTCCAGGGTCACACAGCTAGGAAGTGTCTAAAGTCATATTTAAACCTAGAAACTTCCACATCTCTAGGCCTGGCTCCAATAATGAGCCACCTAGCTGACCCCTAGCTCATTTTATAGATAAAGGAACTGATTAAGTATTTGTCTCGGGTCACACTGCTAGTAAATAACTGAGGCCATATTTGAATTTCAGGAAGAGAAAGTCTTTATGACTACAGGTTCAGAACCCTATTCACTGAACCAACACAGAAAACTAAAGACTACCATTTAATCAGTTGACATGTACACATGCTTACTGCTGCCTAATCTTGTTTTTACTTAATAACCACATTGTTTTGTCAGTATTTTCTATGTAAAACCAAAAGCCTCTATATGTAATGTTATATTTAAACCAAAGTATTGCAACAGTGCCAAGCACGCAAAGGGATCCTAAGAAATGTTCAGTGAACTATTATTTATGGGGAAAAAAACCCCAAAACATCTGTAATACTGAATATAAAAATAATTTCTACACATATCAAATAAAATATTTATTACTATGACACACTTCATACTTTAATTAGGTAACCAAACTGGATATTCTCGTATGATTTCCAAAAGGATAATAAAATAAAGATACTCACAGATGCCAGTCCCATTATCTTCGGGAACATAAGTGATGAACATCCATCTGGACTCTGTCCAAAGGTAGTATACGGTGTTTGAAACCAAGCCTTTTCATTAGCCCAAACTACATCACAAAGAGGCAATATGGAAGCCCCAAGTCCAATGGCAGGGCCATTTACTGCTACAATGATGGGCTTCTTAAATTGTATGAATGTATTTACAAAGTTTCTTTAGGGAGATGAGGGTGAGGGGTGGGGAGGAGATAAGAGAGAAAAAAAAGAAAAAAGATTATTTGGTGTTTTGCCTTTTAGCAACAAAAAGCTATCATCTTAATAATTAATTTTACCAACAGCTTATTGGAAACTACTAAATATATTTCTTTTTATAGTCTTTCTAAGGCACAGTGATATTTGGTATTTATTAAAAGGCTTACAATAAATGAAGTACAATATAAAATCTGTGAGAGCAAAATGAGGATGAATGGGATATTTAGTGGCAAACTTTGCATTTGTGGGTCCTTGGGCTAAGGAAGAGATAGGACATCTGTCTCCATTGCCTTGTATAAGTGCAAGTACAACACACTTCACATTAGAAGGCAGAAAGCGATGCCATTGGGAGAATGAAAATAAGAATATCATATACTACTTTAGACTTTTAAAAAAATGTGGCAAGAAATATTTCCCGAGGACACAATATTAGATATAGTGGAACAGACAGAAAACAAAGACTCCAAGAGTCTTTAAAAAGGTAACAATCAAGTTAAGAGGTCCACAAAAAAAATCACTGTATGGTAGATGATGCTAAACTGCACAGCACAAAGTGTTATAGGAAGGGCTGTAGGAGTCCTGAGAAAGGGGAGATAAATAGTTTCTAAAAATCAAGAAACATTCACTTAAAAGTCAGGTATTAACATAAGGTGGTGGTGGTTGTTCAGTTGTGTGTGACCCCAGTGGATCATAGCATACCAATACTGTCAATGGGGTTTTCTTGGCAGAGATTCTGAAGTGGTCTGCCATTTCTTTCTTCAGTGGATGAAGGCAAAAGAGGTTAAGTGATTTGCCCAGGGGTTACAAAGTTACTAAATGTCTGTGGCCAAATATGAACTCAGCTCTTCCTCTTCCTGACTATGGTCCAGTGCTCTGTTCATGGCGCTATCTAGCAGCCTCCAACCTTCTTGGGTCTCTCTTTTATTTGGGCTGGAAGAAGCAATTTCTGTGCTGACTATGAAGAATCAATGTGACAGCAGTCTTTCTAATTTGGAGTCAGAAATATGCCACCTTATAGGTGGGTTTACCTAGAAAAGAATATGTTTCTTTGTGGCTTAAACTATCAGGAATTTAATAATGGTAATCATTAAAGCTCTGGATAATATAAATCGTTTGCCTGGATTCAAGATATATAATTTTTCCACAGCTCATACATGTTAGTCCTGACACAAACTATGATTGTGATATTTTCAAATATTACTGCCACTCTAAAAATAAACTAAGTTTTTTGCTATCTTTCTAGGGGAGAAAAGGAAATCAATTCATAAAGAAGTTAATTTCTTCAGTCTCTCAACAAAAATTCTTAAAATTCTATTTCTTGATACAGCATGTCTCAATTTATGCCTTTATTGTCCATCATAGCATCAGAATCATCAACATAAGCTGAATTTTCAAACAAGTGATTATTGGGGATTAGATAATGTAGATGAATGGTAGTCATATGAAATTACAAGAACCTAATAGTCATGGAGGGAGTTCTTTTTCTTTGTATGACTGATTTGGATAGAGAAAAGAATTACAAATACCTAAACTGTTACCTTCTATCTTAGAATCAACACTAAGTATTGATTCAAAGAGAGAAGAGAGGTTTACAGGACTTGCCCAGGTTACATAGCTAAGAAAATGTCTGAGGCCATATTTGAATTCAGGACCTTTAGGTCTGGCTCTCAATCCACTGAACTACCTATTTGTCCTACACTAGCATTTCAATAATCTACATGAGTATCTTCAATAAGAAAAAACAGGATTGAAAACTTCATATAATGCAAAAATACTGAAAATTAACATGGTGGCACTGAAAGGTCTAAAGATTTATCTTTTCTTGATTTATAAAAAAAAAAATTGGGGGAGGGGGGTGTAAGTAAAGAAAAAAGAAAGAAAGAGAGGCACTTCCTGGATTTAGTTAGATCACAAGTCTCTCTGGCTCCAACTGCTTCTTTCCAAAGGCACTAATGTAATCCTCTCAGTCAGGCTTAAGTTTAACTTCCATCCCAGTTATTCAACACCTTTTCAGGCAATGAGAGTTATTTAACTCGCTTAAATGTATGAATTTGCTGTAAGAACGCCCAAATGAGAGAGCCTGAGGCACTGTTTGAAAGATCACACCAGATTTTAATGATATAAAGAGAGCCAGACAACCTTTTAAAAACAGACTCTTGAGATAAGTGTAGACAACCTTCATTAAGCTACCTGTTCTGAAAGCTCTTGAGGATTATGGGTCAATGGCACATAGAAAGAAATTTCCTATGCTCTGTTACTGAATACTCTTGAGGCAGCAACTGCCAAAATTGTAGATTGTGTAAGATAAAAGGTAATATCAAAACTAGTGGTCAATTTTACAGTGCCAGAAGAATCTCCAGACAATTATATGTGCAGGTTCTTCCTCCCATCTTTTACCCATAGAAGCAAAGGATCAAATAGAGTGCTACTTTGATTCTATGAAATGTAAAACCTGAATTTTAACATGATGAAGGAATTGTTTAGAACTGAGGCACTGGTAGGAAAACCTAGTCTTGCTTTTTTTAAGTTCAGAAAGCCCAATCATTTTCATGTGTGGTTCTAAAATGGCACCAAATAAATACAGTAGTCAAAGAAGTCACAAATTAGTTTAACAAAAAATTAGGCAGATTAAAACAACATGGCAGTAATAGGTAATTGCTAAATACCAAAAATTCTTGGTAAGTGGGAATCTGGTAGAGTAGAAGTTTTTTATTATTCCACTCAAAAAAGAAAGGAGGCTGACCTCTGTACACTAACATATTCCAAATGACTACTTTCCTGTTCCTAAGATATGCTTTTAGAGATAATGAAGGCAGAATTAAAATTTTAAAAACCATTACACCTTGAAAATATCTAAGCACAATTGGAAAAAATGTGGTGCACCCAGGGTTGGATGTCAATTTCAATGACCCTAATGGATTTTATCTGTGGGAAGAAGCTCCAAATTAAGAAGGATTTTGCTAATACCTTATGAAATTGAAAAAATACAAACTAGGCTCACATGGCCAGTTTTAAATTCTTGACCACAGATTTTCAAAATTTAATATTTGATTAACATTGACTAGGCTTTCTCTTAAAACAATACTAAAATGATAAAAAAAAAATTACTGCTTTAACTGTTAAAGAAATCTGTATTTTTATGAAAATGTTAGCCTACTAAAGAAAAAAAAAATCTTCCAAAAATAGCCTTAGATGTTTATAATCCAACTCCACATATGTAAAATTAATTTAAATGCAAATGAACCAGCTGAAAGGTCAAGTGTAACTGATTACTATTTCTAGACTTAAATGGAAGCAAAAAAAAAAGGAATCTTTAATCTCCTGATCAGATTGAATGCTATCTAAAAAATTTAGATGACTAAAATAAATTCATTAAAATAGGTAGACTCGCTTGGCAAAAGAAGCATAAGTTTGTACACAAATATACAGATGGATTTGTTCTGATGATTCTATGGTTAAAATAGAAATTATAATTCATCAACCAGGAAGGTTCATATTTAAGCCTCTTTTTTTAAAATCTATCTTCTCTTGCGCTTTAGATAACCAGAACTTATGCTATTACAACTCCCAATAACCTAGTAGTATGGTATAGAGGGTTGTATCTAGGCAGTAAAACCAACAGGAAGGGACTAAGATGAGTATCTATATCCGAGCTAAGGGAAAAAAGGCACAGTTTCATGTGATCCCCTGTGATGTTATGGGAAAAGGCATATGAAAACCCAGGTCTTAAGTCTTAATTTTTCTGGGAGGAAGGAGTTGGAAATGCTGGCTGTAGCAAAAAAATGGATTGTGTCTTTCAAATCTATCTTTAGTCTTAAGTAAAATGCTATGTGCTAGGGATACAAAGAAAAAGCAAAATCAGTAGAAAGAAGTACTGGGTCTTAGAATGTAATTCTAGTAAAAAAATGAGGAAGTTTTTGGATAATGAATGAAAATAATTTTGCGGTATCTATGATTTTCATACATTTTCTAAGGTATGTGTATATGATCAACATAAACAAAAGACCTTTTTAGTTATTTTTAGAATTAATAATTTGTGGGAAACTTGGTATTATTATATATGTCTAGAGAAAACAAATGAGGAATTAGTAGGGTTTTTTTTTTAAAGAAACAGAACACTAGGTAATTAATTGAAATTCTGCTAAATTAACAAAATCCAAAAGAATAGCTCCAGAATTAGGTAAAGTCTTCACGCTTTCTACTTGTTTTTTTAAAGTTAATAACATATTTGCAAATACAAAAAATTTAAGAGGTTGTTTAATAAATAAGGATTATGTATCCATGCTCTATCAAAATCCATGTGAGTAAAGTGGCTTAAAAAAACTCTACTATCTAAGGTAAGCTTAAATGAAATGAAAAGTATATAATTTTAAATCTGCTATGGGAAGAGTATTCTTGCTAAAATAGTTAAACAAAAATTTCCAGAGAGTACAACAGAAACTTATTACATGTGTGTAGAAGAAAAAACCACCACTGCAGCAAAGATACCTCTTTGTGGGAAATTTTCTGTGTGCTATAGATAAGTTCACAGATTTCAGCATCTTTGATGAGAGGGTCCTTCATTTGACATGAGGAAACTGAGGTCTAGAGATTAAATGACTTGCATAAGGTTACATAGGAAATCATGCACTTGTAACTGCAATCTACTGAGTCCTCCAATTCCAAAAGGAATTTTAAAAATTCAGTGTCTTGGAGTTTGACCCTTTATCAGAATTCTATACTCTTTCATCTGTAGGAATATCAGCTGTAGGGCCAAGCATTTTAATAGGAATGCCACTTGTCCATCTATGACTAAGAAAAAACTACATGGGTGGATCAATAAGCCTGCCAATTTAATTATTCTAACTACCAATGTATGTTTAGAGGAAAAGCAACAAGCTATTTTTATGTTTTATTTACAAGACTTGATGCTGAAATTATACTTTAAAACACAATATAGGGAGAGAAAAAACATATTACAGGGCAAACTAGCTTA
Source organism: Monodelphis domestica (assembly GCF_027887165.1). Taxonomy (NCBI): domain Eukaryota; kingdom Metazoa; phylum Chordata; class Mammalia; order Didelphimorphia; family Didelphidae; genus Monodelphis; species Monodelphis domestica. Next base: position 195,612,715 of record NC_077229.1, on the reverse strand, counting down.
TTACATACCTGATAGCTTCTGCCATCTTAGTGCTTTCTCTTTTCCTATCATCTGTTAGACGCCGTATGAAATAAATAAAATCAAGACCGCAGCAGAAGACACTCCCAACTGCACTGAGCAGTACAAGTTTACTATCATCTGCAGCAGCTGTATTCAGTGCACTCTGGACTTCCTTCATTACCTATTAAGAGTCAAGTAAAAGCTGAAGTTAAAGAAGTTTCATAGGAACAACAAAGGCTCTTAAAAATAATCAAACATTTTTATTATATATTTTAAAATAATTTAATCAGAGGGAATGTTCTTCCTTTATTTCTCACAAAATACTTACAATACCTCCAAAGACTTTAAAAATGAGTTTTTAAACATTTGTAAATTTTTTTTTCAAATAATATGGGAAAATTTCAAATTATGTTCCCCCAAAGGTATAATTGTTAAAAATATAAATCCACAAAATTAACCAGCAGTTATCAGTGGGCACTAGGTTATACAGAATGACACTTAAAAGATAATGCATTTTTAATATTCATTTGGCATTTCTATATTTTGGTCAGCAGATGGCATATGTAACCAGTGCACAGAAGCAACTTCAATTGTATTCACTGAAATCACCAAACAGAATATGAATCAAAACAACTGAATTATTTAGTATGATTTCATCACCCTAGGAGTTTAATTTTAGAAAGGCAAAAAACCATTTTAAAATGCTTAACAAGTATCTATGATGAAGGAAAGAGTGAAGCATTGAAACTCCATGGGATGAAAGGTAAAGTGAGGACCATTTATACTTTTATCCAGAAATCCCACTGTAGGGCATGTATCCCACAAGTAGGCCAGAAACAGAAAGGTTCCATGTATATAAGCTCTTCATTGCAGCAACCTTTTTGTAGTAAAGAAGTTAACTGGAAGCAATGTAGGTAACAAGTGATTAGAGAAGGTCTAAAAAAATTGTGGTATATGAATTTAATGGGTTACTGTTGGAATAGGTAATGATGACTACAAAGTGAATTCAGAAAAAAAAACCCCAGAGGAAATGTATATGAACTGATATAAAATAAAGTAGAACCAGAAAAACCAGGGAACATGCATGTCTAAAATAATTTAAATGAAGGACCAATAAAATGAAACTAAACTAGTTCCACTTGAGGGGAGAAAATGCATATTTCCTGTAAACCTTAAAATTTCTTAGACTTATGAATGTTGGAAATTTCCCCATTGGGAAATTTCATACTGGGAAAAATTTCCTACTGATAGTAAGAAACTCTATTGGAATGTGAAACCCTAGGCATGGGAGGGTCCTTCTCCTCCATACCTAAGACTACTTTAGGACAGAAACCTTTTGCTAAACAATGGAAAGGGCTTTGACCTATGCTTAAACATAGAACAGGAAGTTCTTTGAGTCATGATTGATTTTAGAATTGATACAATAGAGATACTTGGAATGACAGAACCAGGTTTTGGAAAATATAATCTCCACCCTACTCAGAGTAACAGGATTTAGGAAGGGCTGCAGCAAAGGATCAAGATTTAATTATTTGAGAATATGACCTTCAACAGACATGTGCCAAGCCACAGACCTCTGGGCGGTCCTGGGTTAAGCTAGAGCCACCATTGGCACAGGGAAGACATGGACAGTGATTGGTAGATGTGAGAACTGAGGGGAGGGAACTTAGATGGTTTCCTTAAAGATAGCGAGGTCTGAGGACTGGAGGAGGTGGAGGTTTTGCTCTGAGTGAGGTGGCTCTGAAGGAGGACTGAGGAGGTTGCTCTGTGGGAGGACCAGGAGAGAAGGCTGGCTCTGAAGGAGGAGAATTCTCTGGAAACATTTCTTGAAAGGAGGCTCTCTTGAAGGTGGAGCCTGAGGTTGGCATGAGAAGCCTTACCTAGACAGATCTTGGTGAGTGATAAAACCAACTGACTGATTTATTCATTCTTATTCCTTTCTTACTTTCTTTCTTTTTTCTATTGATTAATCAGTGTATTATAAATTAAATTTCTCTATAAAACCCAGTTGGCTTGGGCATATTCATAAATTGGGAATATATTCCCTGGCGACCATCTTATATTTATATAAACCCAAGACAGAGTAGAAAACATATTTCAGAGGTCGTAATTGCTATATATTTCCCTTGCTCCCAAAACATTTTAATTATCACATTCCCCTCCAGACACCATACAGTTGGAGGAATAAAATAATGGGATGCTATATACACTTGACTGTTGGTTGGTTTTCTTGAACTGGCATTCTGCACTGCGACCCCCCCCCCCCCCAAATCTTTGTTAAGTTTAGCCTGTAGGAAATGTCAGGGCTAATCATTTTGTTGGCATTCTGTAGCTGAAGACCACAGGTCTTTAAGAACTCAAAGAAAAGCTATGGCAATCATTTTAACAACACTAATCCCAAATACTGAATTAGCTAACACATTGGATAAATGATCTCCAAATCTCATTCATCTTAAAATGAAAACTCACCTCTGGGTTTAATGAATTATTTTCTGATGATTTTGTTGATAATAAGATATGGGTGAAGCCATCCTGCTTTCTAACCACAATGTCTCTATATCTGTAAGCACTTTCAGTTTGTCTCACACTGAAACGCAGCCTTTTGTCAAAAGGTTGGTCTCTTCTATCTTCAATAAACCTCCTTTTGTTGGCTGTCACTGCTGTAACAGATGTTTGTATATTGGTTGTTCCATTGGCTGCTAATGTATCCATAAGGGCAGAGGTACCTGCAAAGTTTTTAAAATTAATAAGTGTTCAATGATACCCAACATTAAAGATTCATGTCTGACTATATAAAAAGCAGTAATGTACTAAAAAAATTCAACAGATCAAGTAAAATACTTAATAGATTAATAAATTCAAATGAGAATATATTTGAAATCTGTGTTTCAATGTTTAATATTTATTCTTCCTTAGAAAACATGGCAAAAGATCCAAAATACGAAACAGGAAGCAAAAGGAAATTTACTTCATTATTTCCCTTTTCTTAAAAGTAATATGGAAATATATTTGGATAAAAACATCAAAAACTAAATTTAAGATCTTAGTTAAAATTGAAAAGGATTTGTAAAGAGAAACCATTTTAGCTGTAATCTGTTATGAAGGGGAAGAATTATTACACTTACATATAAACACTAAATTTATAGAAACAGTTGAAAAAGTTCCCGTGTTATCTAATTTGATCTTTCTTCTAAAGGAGAAATGCTTTCCACAAACACACGGAAAAACGTCCACCCAGTAGCTCAATAACTTTCAAGAATTATTTTTGGTAATCTATAACCTCATAGATATTTATATTGCTTCCATTGGTATTGTTCACTTCATCTCAGGCTTCTCAACATACTCCTATTTAAGTCCTCACAAGGGCATATACCCAAAGTGCTAGGGGCCTTCTAGAGATCTCCTAATATTGTGTATATAATAAAGAAATTAACACTATCAGTTCTCTGCTTTCACTGCATCCTCAGCCCACTTCCTTTCCCAAACATTCTTTCCTCCTGCTTATATGGATTAAGGATAAAACAAACCAAACAACACACCTATCCCTCCATCCTAATATTAACCAGATAGTGCCATTCTCTATTAAAAATGTACCCTTCCTTATAAATAGCTAAAAATAAATGACTAACAAAGTAGGTAATGTCAGACAAAATTTTCTACATTATACAGCTATATATCCTTTACCTCCCTACTAATAGGAAGAATGAATTATCATTTGCTGTTCTTTGTAATAAAGATTTAAATACAATTACTTCAAGCTGAAATGTCTCTTAATCATGGTTTCATTTATATTATTATAATCACTGTTCTCTTGGTTTTGTTTGTTTACTCTGCAGTAGTTTAGTCTTCCTATCTTTCTCTGGATTTAATATATTACTTATATTGTATAATAATTTTTAATTACATTAAAACCACAATTTACTTAACTATTCTCCAACTTTAGGTCACCTAATTCTCTCACCCACCCCTTTTTTTTTCCTACTAGAAAGTGGTTATTTTATTATATATGGACCTCTTCTGTCACAACCTTTCCTATACTATTTCATACCTCTGTGAAATTATTGTCATGAAGTAAAAGAGTTGTTTATCTCATCAGAGATTTGAATAGTTTCACCCACATATTGTTTGATCATTGGTATTTCTTCTGACTGAGTTTCTATGTCCCTCCCTCTACAAAGTAGGTTTAATAATTATAATATCAATACAATTAATTGTAAATGAGTTATCCCAAGGCAACAGATTAAGTATACCTTAAAATTTCTCTCTTATATGTCAGTAAAGTGAATAACAACTGGGTTTTAGTAATTTTTTGTCTTGCTGGGCATCTTTTAGAAGGCCATATGATTTTTTTTTTCAATCCAATAGTATTGACTATCTATCAAATAATGATGGCTCTTAATCTTTGTTTTAATCCTTTCTATATTTTGGATAATTGGGACTGTACTTTCAGTGGTACAAGAGACTTATGGGTTTTGAGTTAAATTCTCTTTGTCAATACGGAAGGGCACATTTCCTACAATTTAGGGAGCTGCTTACAACATTAAGAGTTAAGTGCCTTTAAGTGTCACACAAGAAGGTATCTGAAGTGCTCTTGGAGTTATCAATCTACTATGTCATCTGGCCCCTTTTAGATATCAGACTTTTTGGAACCCAGAGCAAAGTCTTGAGTTGAATTTAGAGAGAAATTTGAGAACTTTCCCCCCAAAATAGTGATTTCCTTTCTATATCCATTTTAGTCATGCAAAAGTATTTACATTTTTTTATTATTTGCCTATTATATCTTTTATGATCTCCTATACTAGTTGATTAAGAAATCCCTTAACAATAGATTTGAAAGAAATGAACTACATTCTTCCACATGCTGCTGCTTCTTTTTTTTTTTGAGACCATTTATATTTAAGAAAGCGCACAAAGACAATCGTCAAACTACTACCATCCAAACTTCAGTTAAAATTTACATAGTAACCTAAGGTTTGCAAAGCCCTTCATACATATTATCTCATTTGATCCTCAAGACAAGTCTGGGAGGTAGGTACTTTTATTATCTATATTTTACAGACGATAGGGTATGTTTTCTGGAATCTTCATTGTTTTAAAAAATTACATTTTATCTCAAACTAAAAAAAATGATTCTTTTCCCTTCTATCTCCTTACCATTGGGGGTAGGGGTGGGAAAGAAAACCCTTCTATCACTTAAGCATAAGTAAAACAGAATAAATTCCCAATGTTTCATAATATAGATTTCCTTGTCTAACAGTTTTTGTTGGTTTACTAAAAACTGACTTGTACAAATTTATATGATATAATTTTTAGGCCAAATAAAATTTCTTCTGAATATAATGTTTTAACTTATTGTCATATTTGTAGTAGAAATATACTCAGTGTTCATGAAAATTACACCTCCCCATGGGTAAAGCATATATTTCTACTTTATGTTCTTTTTGTGATATTTGTAATCAGAGAAGGGAAAATATCCCACATTAATAAGAATCATGTATGACTGTGATATAAATGGGAGAAAAAATGTGAGTGTAGGGTTGGTATTTAGTTACCAATTGGTATTGGTTGGTATTTAGTCAAATGATTTCTTTATGCTCAAAAAATAACATTTCTGTGAATGCTTTAGCTATAATCACATGACCATTCACATCTGTCCCATCACAGTTGGGTGGGGAGAATATAAGATTTTAACTATAAAAAAGTATTTGATTCAGTAGAGCAAAATGTTGCCTCAGAGACTATCTTCTAATTGTATACAAATTTGAGATTTGATGATAGATATAAAATAGATGATCTTATACAGTGGCAAGAAGGCCATTAATGTCAAGAAAGGCATGACAGTGAGATATTTGCCACTGCCCCAAAGGCCAAATTAAAGAGGGATTCCCTATAAAATACTGAACAGTTACAGTCTCACCTGTGAAGGACACTGAACATTACAGAACTTCTTGGTTGAGAATCAGACCAGTTAAAGATAATTGTATCTAATCATACAGGTAAAAGTAAGTGGGTGAAGAGTGCCTATTTGTACAGATCAAGATATTCAGTTAGATGGCAAGTCTACAGGTCCTATTAGTAGATAGTGGATAGATATTTCAAATAAATGAGTGAAGAGATAGAATTAAATAGGAGTACAGCATACTGGACTGCTTCTAGGAAATTGCAAAGCTCCTTTAATTACCCCAACTTCAACTCGGGGGGAGAAGGGGAGGCAAATCTTTTAATACTGATATTCTGCCTATATTACATATTACAAGTAAGTAACCTGTGAAAATTAAAAAAAAAAACATGTATTATTCACATAATGAGGGTAAGGAATAACCCATGGACATCCTGTGCATTCTAATAAACAACAAGATATAGTGAGAAAAGATCCTAGCACATTGAGTAGAAGGAAGCTTTATAGCAAAGTACAGAAAGAAGTATAGGGAATGAAGGAACCAACTGAAGGGCAACAATTTGCCATTTGAGAAGACATACAATACCTGAGGTAATTCCCATGATTACTTGCTAGCAATTATATGAAATGCTTTTGAAAGCACTGTAAGAGTTAGGTAACATAAAAAGTCTTGGATGTTGGGAAACTGAGATTTGGAACTTGAGTCTGATACCTTCAGACCACACGAATTACCTGTTTTCTATGAGCCACAGTTTCTTTATCTGTTGATGTGGTATAAGAATGATTTTTTTTTAAAAATATTGTCTGATACAGCTTATAAAAATTTGTTTACTCACTTTCTCACATCTTTATGAAAAAGTGTTTCCACATAAATCACACAAGGACTTGGTAGAAATGGCAACATAGGCATGTGGGGTTAGTATATACCCAGTTGTAAAAATGTTAAAACGTACATGATATTCACAAGTGCTTAATATCATTTCTTTTCTCACATATCTTGAGAATTGATTTCTTAGTACACTGAAACTTGTGTTGATTCTAGCACCTTCCATGTGTATACTCAAACTAATACAGTTTTCTTCCTATCTTTATTTTCTTTAGTAATATTTCTACTGGCTCATGTTGAGAGGTTCCACTACCTCTGACGGAGAGATTTCCTTTTAGAAATCTTAACAAATCTTTCCTATTTACTATCCAGTTATTGTCCTTTCAGTTTTGTCTTTAAATACTTGGGAAAATCTAGCTTCTGGCCGTGTTTTTAAAAAAGCACAATCAACTAATATTCCACTATCATACTCTGTAAAATCTTCCTAAAATATTTATATTTCAAACTAACATTAATTAGGCCCAACTATTATTGCTTTTGACTGGGCTAAGAAATTTGATTTTGTAGCTTTCAACCAAGTTTCAAGTTTTTCAACCCCTCCTTGTGACTGTTTTCAGGGTATACTTCCTTGCGAAAGGAATATCTAAGTCAAAAAGTGAAGATTATTTCTCATTTTTTCAGCATCAACAGCAGAATCTAAAGTAAAATAATGTCAAGAAACAGGAACAAAAAGTGCCTAGCAGTACCAGACCTCAAAATGTTTCTATAAAGCAGTAATTCTCAAAACAAGTTATTATGGTTAAATAAAAGATACAGCTGTGGAAAATATTAGTTATATAATACACAGAAATAAATCTATCCAGCATTCTAGTATTTGATAAATACAATAACACTACCTATAGGAACAAGGACTCACTATGTGCCCCAAAAATGATGAGATTAAGATATTTTTAAAAATCCTTACTTGTTGTCTTAATATCAATTCTAAGACAGAAGAGTAGCAAAGGCTAGGTAATCAGGTTAAGTGACTTTCCCAGGGTCATACAGCTAGGAAGTGTCTGAGGCCAAATTTGAAACTAGGTCCTCCCAACTTGAGGCTTGGAGCTCTATCCACTGTGACTCCTACCTGTCCTGTGGGAATAAGTGTATTGATGAAATTAGATTTAGATCAAACAGCTCACACTTTCTGTCAATGTAAGGTAAAAATGGGTATATGACTTAAGATATAAAAGGTCACATCATATACAAGTTAGAGAAACATGAAAATAACTGTTTCTGAGATCTACTGATAGGAGAAAAAGTCCAATATCAAACAAGACACAGAGAGAGTCACATTAGATAAAATGGATAATGTGAGGGGAGCTAGATGGCTTAGTGGATGGAGAACCAGACCTGGAGACAAGAAGTCCTGCATTCAAATCTGTTCTTAAAACTCTTTCAAGTTGTGTGAGCCTGAGGAAGTCTTAAACTCAATAGCCTAACTCTTACCACTCTTCTGCCTTGGAACCAATACTTAGCATTGGTTCTAAGACAAAAAGAAGATAAGGGCTTTAAAAAATGTGACTGAATAAAAAATTTTACAGAGCTTTTGCATGAATAAATCTAATAAAGCTATGATTAAAAGACAAAACAACTGGGGAAAATGTAGCAAGTTTCTCTTATAAACATTTCATTTAAGATATTAAAAATAGGTTCAAATTTATAAAAATAAGCCATTCCCAAATTGATCCATGGTCTAAATATATGAACAAGGGGTTCTCAGAGAAGAAACCCAAGCTTACTATACCAATATTAAAAAAAAAAATAAATCTCCAAATCAATTCTAAGAGGAGAAATAAAAAAAGCAACCCTGAAATTCTATATGCAAGTATGTGAAGGGATATAGCTAGGCTGAAAAAAGTCTGGAATTACACACCAAAAAGTTGTGAAATATTGAGTGTCTTTGGCCTAGCTCAAACCAAAACGAAAACAAAGAAAGAGGAAAAGGTCTTTTAGGTGTGGAAATATTAATAGTAGCTCTTTTTGAGATGAGAAACTAAGGGGAGGACCACAAATTGAGGAATAGCTGAATAAGTTTTGTTATGTTACACTACACTGCGATGTAAGAAATGAGAAAATAAAAGACAAAAATATTTATATGATATTGAGTGAAACAAATCTAACCAAAAGAATGATTTATATATACTATGTCATCAATAATTTAAAATATAAAAATGAACATGTTGAAGAACTACAATTATTTCAATGACTACGGATGATTGCAGAGGACCAGTGATAAACATGCTACCCATTACAGAAAGGTTATAGATTTAGGGCACAGAATGAGATGTATTTATTAACACACTTTCTCTAAAACAGATATTTGATATAGAAGGTCAATATTTACTATAAACAATTTAGTTGTCTTTTCTTTTTAAAAATCATCATTTTGGGGTTTGGGGTGCTGGATAAAGAAAATAAATTTTTAAAAATCTGAAAAATTGTGGTGAGGGGTACTATAGAGCTAGAATTACTTATATGCATTTTTAGATGAGGAAACAGTTGTATTAGTTTTGTGGAATTGTTTTACTTGATTTTAAGAAATAGCTCATAGAATGGTAGTATTATGTAAATATTTATAATATAATGTAAAAATAAGACATCAATAAAACTTTTTGAAAAATGATAGGTCAATGTTACCTCAACTATATACATCTTTCCATTCTTATTCTCTCATTTGGAATTGATTTTAATCTTTAACAAAATGTTGGTTTTATGGTTTATCTAATATAGTTCATTAGGAAATGATTCCTACATCAATAAGCAAATTTTTTTTGTCTATTTGGGTATCAATATTATGATATGTCTATTCCCAGCTCTGTCCTAACTCTTTCTGACTTAGTAACAACTCTTAAGATGGAAAGGCAAGGCCTAGGCAAACAGGGTTAAGTGACTTCCTCAGGTAGGAAGTGTCTGAGGTCAAATTTGAACTCAGGTCTTTCTGATTCCCAGGCCTGACATTCTATACTCTGTGCCACCTAGCTGCACCTGTCCTGATTTTATTCATGAAAAACAGTTATGATCTTTTGGTGTAGTCTCCAAGCCTGTGGATTCTTTTGTTTCTAAATTCTCAGGAATATTTCTTCATTACTTATGTTTTGCCTAATGCAGATATCTGTTGTAAAAAGTTATTTACAGAGAAAGAAGGTAAGTTAATTTGGAGTCTTACTTAACTCCTTTATTTCTTTTTCCATTCTAACAAGTTTTTGCTGTATAAAATCTAATTACCTTTATGATGATCCTAAATAAAAGGCCATGAGCACTGATGGCTGAATTTCCCATAAAATTTTTTTCTTTTGGAAATGTGACAAAAACAATTATGCTGACTATTACTTTTCAGGAAGGAATCACAAAATTTCCTTCTATACAAGTTAATCTTTGTTTTATATTTTGTTTTAATTTAAAGTATGTCAAGATCAATAATTCCTTTTAGCAGTATATCCCTTTGTGAGGTGTTGAACAAAGATCTCAAATTTAGATGATCAACAATTTAATACTTACATAGATGGTTTAAAAATGGCAGAATTTCAACACTTTCTACTCCTTTACGCAAAACTTTCTCTACTATTATCACTCCAGAAGCAGAAGAGGGAGCTCTCGTTGAATACCATTGAAAGTTTTTTTGTTTTCTGAGATATCATTGATGAAGAATTTTATCACTTAATAGTCAAATTTACTGATGATGAGCTTCTTAAAACAGGCTAGTCTTTAGAAGGCAAAATGTTCCCCAAATTTTGGTAACTTAACCACTTGGCAGAACTTTTAAGATACTAGAGTTTCCTCTATGCTAAAATGAGTTACTTATGTGGCATTTCGGGAGGACATTGAACCCAGAATCTAAATCCTTATAACTCATTCACTAGTTTAAGTTCAAGGATAGGCCTTTTTCAAGAGTGAAACTACCTAAGTGAGCTTCAAGGGCTATCTGTATTTGGTGAGGTAAACTTGGGGTGGAGGGAGAGCCCTAAAATCTGGTACAAAGAATTATATGGTTAAGAATTTTATTATTTTACCCTAGGGTGATCAGGATATGAAGAGATAAGATTCACAATAAAAAACACAAAACAAAACAAAAAACAACCTGAATTATCAATAATGTAGAACGTTATTTTGTTAACTTGAAATAAGAAATACATCTTTCTAAGCTAACTAGTTTAGATAAACTAATTCATCCTTTAAAAAAAAAAGGTGGCTTTGGGTTGTTTGGTGCACTAATAGTAAAACAAAGTAAAGTGATTGTTAATATTTACACTCCTCATTTGCACTATAAGAATATATTAATCAATTTTCCCATAACACAATGCAGAAAAAACTCCAGCAAAATCACTCTATGAGTCTACCTTTTTCTAGAAAAAAAGCAGGAAACAATTATTCTGTTAACATTTATTGCTTATCTAAGATATAAAGAATATTCTTTCAGGATTTTGGAACCATTTAGAGACTGAAATCTCAATTTCATAGGGTGGGCTAAAAATATTTTCTTATTAACTTCAATTCTGGAGTGACATTTCTTCTAATTCTAATGTTCTGGGCATACAATCTTCTATGATCTAACTAATCTTTTCCCCCATATTATAGAACTTAATGAGAAGAATGGTCAAAATCTTCTCTTTTCCAATTTTATGAACTAGTTTTTATAATTTATATACCACTCACCACTATTATCACATTTTTAAAGTGTACTTCTTAAAATGTAGTGTTCAGAACTGAACAAAATAAAAATTCCAAGATTTCCTTTAATATTATGCTTAATTTTGATCTCACAGAATTACTTATATGCCAAAAAAAGAAAATGATGTAATATGATGTTTAAAGGAAGCTCACACCTACATGAATTTTCTCAATATTTTATATTTCAGAAATGAAAATAATATCCTTGAGATGCAGAGAACAGGCTTGAGAAATGAATTTGATGCCTTATTTGAAGAAGTGATTTCAGTAAGGCAAAATTATAAAGAAATTGATGTGGATGGGATGCACAAGGACCAGGGAAATTTTTTTATTTAGAGAGACATGTAGAAGATGGAAGGAAAGGCAAGTAATTGAGAATTAAAACCAAAACTTTTTAGTATGTTATTGTGAGGGGGCTCTATAGAGGATAATAATGGCTAGAATAAAGTGAAGCTGGTAATCAAAACTAAAAAGATTCATTTAACTCTATTGAAGTTAAAAGAAAGCTGAAAGAAGGATTAGGACTACCTTTCAGAGTAAGCAGAATGAAATCTAAGATGGGAAGGCTAACCTAACAAATTCTTAACTCCTTTTTGTTATTTCTTCCAAGAGCCAGCTCTAATGATGTGGCACTATGATTTTAGAGTTGTTTTACTTTGCATTATTAGTACTAATATTAGTTGCATAAAGTCCCTGAGTAATAGCATAAAGTAAATGCTAATACAAGATTACAATTAAATTACAATTAAAATTTAAAATTACAAGATTTTAAATTATGCCTCACCTTTTCTACTGCTTTGATATCATGTAGGATAGGAGGCTATTTTGATAGCATGCCTGAAGGAGAGATATTTTTCTTTTTTCCTTTTTCTCCTGAATGAAAGTATACTGAAATATAAAATTCCTCTAAGGATTGCTTTGGTTATTGGGCAAAAATGATAAACATTTATTTTTCTTTGTATTACTTATTGATTCACCAATTCTTTAAACTTAAAGTTTTAAAAATGATTTAAATGTTCAAGATTATTAAAGATAATTTTCCTGCAATGTAGTCAGCAAGATATTTATTTACTTTTTGCTTTTCAATATTAATTTTGTGTATCTGCCATGTGACCTGGAAATGAACTCTGACAATTGCTTTTGAAATCATTTGAAGTATAATTATTTTTATCCAAGGCTTAAATTGAACTCTCTGAATATTTAAATGTATTTCTTGTAAAAAACATTATTTTCTTCTATTGGGGGAAAATTCCTGGCACATTACCTTGACTATACCCTCTCTTGTTCCCCTTCTCCTATTACTACAATAAAGAATAGTGTGGTTGTGAGAGAGAAGCTTTTGCCTTATAGATGTGAATTGTAAATTTTATTTTTGAACCCATAACACCTAAAAGTTTTACTCTCTTTAATTTTAATCCAACCTTCACATCACCCCTACAATGTTGGAGTTTATTTTATTTATTAATACTAGTTCACCTGTCCACCTTCCCTTTTAACTCCTCCAGTCCTCTTATTTCCCTAGTGAAATAAATATTTGTATGGCATTCTTTTTGTAAATGTGTATATAAGTAATTTCTATAAATGTGTTCTGCCTTCCTTTGTCCAGCTCAGATGAAATTGATATTCTGTAAAATAACTCCCTTCTACTCACTTTCAAATCACATTTATATATTATTTAATATCTAGTACTTGAAATTGGGTTCACACCTCTTCTTCCCCAAAAAGGCCCTTTAAAGCTTCCCTTTCTTCTAAGATTTTAAAGTATACACACAATAAAGCCAAATGAGTAACATCACTTTGAGATCTGCTTGTCTTACATAACTTTATGATTTGATGACATTAGAGATCTTGTTACTTCAACCCTTTTTTTAATAGTAATCAATTCTTTCTCAGTCCCTTCAAAATGATCAAATTGTGTGCCTTTCTACCTTGTCCCTAGTTTCTGTTTTTCTATTTCAATGTATTCACAAAAATATTAATATTTTAAAACAGAATTCTTAGATATGCTTTATTTCATTAAAGAACAATCTTCCATTCTGCCTAGTAGGACTATACCCAGTCTCCTGAATAAAATTTTCTTGGTAGTAAAAAAAAAAAGTGTATAACTTTTGAAAGGTGATAAACCAAGTTTTCCTCTCTTCAAAAGCATGAGATAACAAGTTTTGTATGACGTTGAATATAGTTCTTCGGTTTTTAGACTTTTTTTGGCTTGCTTTTATTATTTTCCTCCCTCAATTAGGTCTGGATTTCACCAGTCATGTTTTTGAAAATCTTATTTTTATAGTTTCAGGAGATGACAAGCTGATTTCTTTTAATCTCACTTTGAACTTTAGTTCTAAAAGGTATGGGCAGTATTAATTTGTGATTTCATGAAATATGGTATCTAATCTTATCTGTTGATGTTCAGAATATGTTTTCCATGGCAGCTATATTTAATATTATGTCTTATGCTTTCTCCTGTTTTTTTCTTCCTCTAATATTTGATTTTTTAAAAAAACACAAAAGTATTTGTCATTTCACAGAATTCTTTTCTTTTGGGCTTATTCTAACTTTTAGAGGGCTTCATAGGTAAGATTTACCAATGTTTCTTCTAATTTCTTAGTTATTTCATTTTCTGAGTCTTACTTCACTGCTTTCAGGCACTCTGCTTGACCTTGTAGACACAAAATTATTTTATTTTGACTTCTGCATTACTCCCTCTTCTTTTGAGCTACTGGGATTCTTAGTTTATTAATATCTCCAGTTTTAGTTTGTAGATTTGGGGGTTTATTTATGCTTTGGTCAAGATCTATTATACTCTAGATGATCTGACTTGGTCCTGCTTGATTCTGAATTCAATGGCCAAACTAATTCTTGCATTTTGCAGAAATTTTTTAGTATTGCTCTTTTGTCCAGACTGCAGTTAACTGAAAGATAGGCTAGACTGTGACAGGCAGTTTGATGGGTTGAGTAGAGGCTTCTTATATGCTGATTTAATCCCATCATGCCACTGGAGAGGATGAAACCCCAGAGTCAATCTACTCTCTTAGATCACTAGCTTGGCTTCTCCTCTGTTAAGCTGTTATGCTCTGCATATGGCTTTCTGTTCCCTATTGTAACTTCTCTCTGTTCTGGTTTCCACAGGACTGTCACAGACCTAGATTGCATGGATTGTTTACCAACAAAACAAAACAAAACAAAAACAAACACCAAGTGGCCATCTAGATTTATCTACTGCAGATAAGTAGGAAATCCTTTAAGGATCACCACTATACTCTGGACAAGACTGCCACTGCTACAAACTGCTCCTTTTTCAAGTCATCCTCTATTTTTCCTTTTTTATATTTAATATAAAAAATATACATTTGTACAAATATATAGATAAATTTGACTTTATTTTTAATTATAAAAAATTAATATACAACACTTGATCTGAGCAGGTTCTATAAAAGAGGCAGGATAATTAAAGAAGAGAGATTGGATGGGGCTATCCCCACCCAATTACTTAGGTGGCTTAGTGAGGATAGCCAGGAATGGAGGATAGTCCTCAATTCAAAACTGTCCTCAGATGCTTCCTAGTTGTGTGACTGGGCAAGTTACTTAACCCCCATTGCCTGCCTCTAATTTATGGCTTACAGTCAGTTCTAAGATAGAAAGTTAGGGTTAAGGGGGATAGAGGGGAAAAAACCAAAGGACCTGGAATAACATTAACCACATACTGTGATTATAGGCAAGCAGCAGTCATATTTTCTTATTCTAATTGACATGTCTTATTTTTATATCACCTTGATTTCTACATATATCCCTCTCTCTGAGAAAACCTACAACAAGGCATCCATGATCAAAAAGAATAAAAAAGAAAGATAAGTAGTATTTTAGTAAAACTGAGAATCACATCTCCAGAATCTTACAGCAAATGCATCATACCATACCCACAGTAATCCAGCACTGCAAAAAAGATATAGATATGAGTTTTCTGGGCTGTTTTTTTGTGTTTGTATGTATATGCTCCTTTTTTGGGATCAACACTAGTCATTTAGATACAGAATTAGTCATGTAATTTTAGTATTTCCATTCATATTACTGTAGCTTCTGGGCATATTGCTATAATGTTTCTTATTTCCTCATCTGGTAGAAAGGGACAATTAAACATGATTTGCCTTTTGTACCCCTTCAACCATCTAGTTTCATTCTCATTAAGTACCTCCTGAATACCTCAATAAGTATCACCTGAAATGACAGCTATCTGCCCTGTGATACAAATTCAAAAACTGATTTATATGCACCAAATGGCATAGTAAGTAGGTATTTAACATTTTATCAAAAGACTCCAAGATGATAACAATTGGAGAATCTCCATATTGTTCCTTAGAGACCTAAACAAATTTAACAAGAAAGATTAAGAAGGTCCTTAAGAGAATTTTAGATATGTTGTATATGATAGTTCTCTATTATTTACTGAGTGGGAACTGACATGTCTCCAAGACACCATGACAAAAATTACATTAAGTAGGCATAAAGAACTTATAAACAAAAGCAGAAAAATTAAACATGCCATTTACTGACCTCAATAAATTAGAAAACATGAAGCACCTTTTTTTAAAAGTGAAAGGATAGATGTAGTGATTCAGCTTGCAAGTAAAATGACTAGAAAAGCAATGATCAAAAAACTCAAATGAAAAATGAGAAACTTCTGAAAATCAAGAGATGAACAAAATTTAAAACAAACCCTCAAAATCAAATAAAACCTGGAGCTACTTTTTGACTAATGTATAAATGGGGGAGGATGACCCCAAAGTTTCAAAATGGAAAATGAGTTAAGAAAAATACACAACAAAGAAAAGGAAAGTATGAAAAACTACTTTGCTCAGTTACACATCTGCAAAATTTTAACTTCTGAAATGTAAAATGCTCAGATTAACAAGACACAGAATGTTCAATATGATGTTTATAAATTCTGGACACTTGACTAACATCTCAAATGAAAATTGATATAAAAGTATTAAATAAAATGTCAGAAAGAGTATGACAATATATACAAGAAAAATTATACACTGTGACCAGATTGGATTCATATCAGGAAGGACTAGGTTCAATATAAGGAAAACTATAACATAGCAGACACTAATGAAAAGAAGAGTAATAATTACATAATTACAACAGAGAAAAAGCTTGAGAAGACAAAATTAAAATTCATTTTTAGGCTAAAAACATTAAAAAACACAGAAATAGGGGGCAACCAAGTGGCTCAGTGGATTGAGAACGAAACCCAGGCACAGAATTGTCCTGGATTCAAATGTAGTCTCAGACACATCTCAGCTGTGTGACCCTGGGCAACTCACTAAACCCCCACTGCCTAGTCACTACTGCTCTTTTGCCTTAGAACCAACCCACAATACTGATTCTAAGGCAAGGGTTAAAAACAACAACCACCAGAACAGGAATAAATAAATTATCTAAAAGAAAGAACTAACATTATTCGTAACAGGGAAAGACTATAGGATTTTAACAATAATATCTGAAGTAAAGGAAGGATGTCTATTGTCATTATATATTTCTAGAAATATTAGCTATAGCAGAAGGAGAAAAAGAAATTGAAGGAATGATCATAAGCAAAGAAAATATGAGATTATACCATTAGGGCTTACATAATTACAATTAATTCAGCCATTAACAGGATAAAAAATAAGCCTACAAAAACCAGTATTTTTCTACATTATTAATAAAAATCTAACAGGAAGAAAGAAAAATCTACCTGGACAAACTGAGAAATTATTTTAATACAGCTACAAAAACACTTTTTATTTAAATAAAAACAAGCTAATCACTCTAGAGAGGGATTACTTAGTTGGGCTGTATCAATAATAAAAACTTTACCTAAACTATTTTATATATAAAAGTATCATAATAAAAGTACCAAAGGTTGTTTATAAAACAAGTAAAATGAACAATTTCACCTAGGAATATTCTTGAATTAAGAGAGGAAGAAGGAGAAAGGAAGAACCTTAACAGTACCCAATTGCAAATTATACAACAGAACAATAATTAACTAAACTACATGTTAGTAGTTTAAAAAAACAAGCAAAATATTGGTAAGTGGGATACATTATGTACATAAGACACAGAGGAAATAAAATATTTCTGGTTGAATTAGTATTTGATAAACCCAAGATATCAAATATGTGGCTTAAGAACTCAATATTAAAAAAAGAAAAAAAAAACCTGTTTTTTGGAAATTTGTAATGAGGTTTGATAAATTAGGTGTAGAAAACCCCTGCATATCATATAAATTCAAATGGATACATGGTCTAGAGCAGCGATGGTGAACTTTTTAGAAACCAAGTTCCCAAACTGAACCCTCATGCCACATGTGAGTTGCCCCCTTACTCCAGGTGCTCCCATTGGACTGCTGGGGAGAGGGGTGCCCATAGGTTCACCAACACAGGTCTAGGGTATACAGGAAATTAATATAAATATAAGATTAAGAGCTGATCCTCAAAATAAAATGGTCAAAGAATATGAAAAGATAGATCTCAAGAAAAAAGGAAAGCTCACATGATTCATATTACTAATAGGAAGAAAAATGAAATTTAATAGAAGTCTAGAATCTACCTTGTAACATGACTGGCAAAAAAAAAAACAGTGTAAAAAGGCAACTGCAAAAGTGCAGGAAGATAGGTACTGAACCAAACATTCTAGGAAACAATTTAGAACCATCTTGTCTATCAATTGTGCACATTTGACCCATAAAGACCACTATTAGTCATTTAACACCAAAACGTCAATGAAAAAGAGAAAGGATTCATGTGAAAGCTGGGGAATGAACAAATTATGATATATTAATGTAATGCACTATTACTATATAAAAAAGGTGATGAAACAAATGGGTTAAGAGAAACCAAGGAAGACTTATATGAAATGAAGAAGAAAGAAAGGAGGACAACTTATGTTTTTCCAACAGTATAAAGAGACTCAAGAACTCTGATCAATACACCCCTAAGGATGAATTCATGCTTCCTACTTCTTAAAAGCAAGGTAGTAAAAGTCCTGAGTGAAATGCAATTTTTGCAGACAAGGCTAACGGAGCCCTTTTATGTCATTAAAACAATAGCTTTAATTTGATTTAGAGTAGGAGAATTATGGAGGGGAGATATAGTGAGAGAAAAAAAGGATAGAGATATAAAGAGACAGAGATAGACATTAGTAAAAAAAAATTAAATATTGAGAGCAAAAGGAAGTTCAAAGGAGAACAGTATGTTGATAAATATATTGCATAGTTTTTATATACAGTTCCATTTATATTGCATGTATATAGAAATGTTTTGGGAGACATGAGGTTGATTATATTTGAAATCCTCTAAAGGGTGGCCTGGGGCCATTTTAAGCCTTTCTGGACCTCATTGGTAAAACAAAGAGATTAAACTAGATGACTGCTAAGAACTTTTACTTCAGGTGAAGTGAAAAATAAAAAAATCATGTAAAAATCCAGGAAGTATAGTGGGCATATAGGCAGGATAGGTATCTGTCCCAGAGTGGTTTATATTTTTCAAACTTCTATTTCAGAGTAAAGAAATCCCATTAAAATGCCAGATTCTGTGGTTGGTTTTGTTTTTTATAAATATGTTAGTAGTCATGGAAGGTACACGGCTGTTTTATGTATTGGCAGGGAAGAGAGCTCATCAGGGACAGTTTGTGTGGGTAAGTTTTTTGTAGGTTTGAAGTACCCAGAGATAAATAAAAAAAAACAAACAAACAAACAAACCTCTAACAAGGCAAGATTTTCTCATATTATCAGCTCACAGAGCTATCCATGGTCCTGCCATTACCTTTGAACTCATCTAGGTACCAGAGTAGTGTTGGCTTCACTTCTAGGGACTTCTGTCCCTTATTACAGTGTTTTTAACACTGGCACAATACACTGAACTAGGAATCAGAAAATCTGGGGTGAAAGTTCTAACTCCGCTGCTATGTGACTGAGTGGCCATGGGTAAATTTTCTTAAGGTCTTAGGTAAATTTAGGTAAATTTTTTGAGGCCTACTTTTCCAAATCATTAGTAAACTTTGAATAATACTGTTAGCTTATCAATGCTTGGTACATACTACAATGAATTGTTAATTGATAAACAAGGGGTAGACTACTGGACATCATTATAAAGAATAACCTCTTCACAAATATCAAATATTATAGTCTTACCAATGAAAAATCTTGAGAACAGGGACTGTTCTGTTTTTCTCATTTTATGCCCAGTATGTAATGCAGTGTCCAGTACATAGGACTTGCTTAATAAACATTTTGTGAATTTATCCATACTGTTATAAAACTATGTATTAGCATGAGCTCTTCTCAAGAGATACAGGCTTATGGATTTAGAAATAAAGGATTTTAGGGGGCAGCTGGGTAGCTCAGTGGATTGAGAGCCAGGCCTAGAGATGGGAGGTCCTAGGTTCAAATCTGGCCTCAGACACTTCCCAGCTGTGTGACCCTGGGCAAGTCACTTGACCCCCATTGCCTAGCCTTTACCACTCTTCTGCCTTGGAGCCAATACACAGTATTGACTCCAAGATGGAAGGTAAGGGTTAAAAAAAAAAAAAGAATTAAAGGATTTTACAGAATATCACCTTTTCACTTTGCACAAAAAACTTTCTCAGAGTTACACAGCTAAATGTCTAAAACAGGATACGAACCAAGGATTTTCTAACTCCCAACGCCAGTGGTCTTCCCACTATTCCAGCATGCATTCAGTAATTGAATTCTAAGTGAAGAAAACAATTTGCAATAAGTTAAAAATATTCTTTACATAGTACATGGGGGAGGAATAGGAGAATCAAAGACTCTGATAACTTCTGTGAAAATATTTCATTTAAATGAAATCTGTGCTAATATTATTTTAATAACTTTTCCAGAACAAAAAAGTAGCAAAATGATCTATGGATTATCAGTTAAGTAGAAATAGGATTCTTGATTAATATGAATAATTTAGTTTATTGCTTTTGAATATTTTTAAGCAAACACAAAATGTAGAAATTATAGAACTTAAAGCAAAAGATAAGATGATAAAAATTTATTACCATTGTCAAAATTCTATCTTCAAAACATATCTTGTATTTCTCACTCACGCAGTCATCAACATAATTCAGGCCTTTATAACCTCTCATTTAGAATATTGCAATAGGTTCCTATTTAGTCGCTTCACCTCAGCTTTTCCCCTACATGATCCACTGTCTGCTGAAGTACTTTTCCTCAAGGGCAAGTCTGATCATATCCCTTCTCAATTCAATAAAGTGTGGTTGCTCTGTATTACCTTTTAGGATCAATTATAAAATCTTTTATTTGACATTTTTACACTTAAATCTTTTTTTTTTAAACAAGGTTTCTTTCCACACCCTCTCCAATCCAATCATATTACATAGAAACATACATATCTTCCTGAATTTCAAGATTCAGTTGAAAGCCATCTATTTAAAGGCCTTCTTGATTACTCCCCATCTCTGCCCAAGCTTCTAATCAATTGCCTTGCAAAATTATGTCTTTATAATCCTTTTTGTAAATCAATCATACACAATATGCTTATTCCCCTATTAAAATACAATTCCTTTTGCTCTTATTTTTATGTTTCTAATGTTAAGCACAATGTCTATCATAGAGGTAAACAATTAATGCTAATTTATACTAGATAAATTTGCATTTTCAATATATAAAGAATGGTCAAACTTAGGCTTTATTTATTTGGGAGGGAGGTAGCAAAGACCTTAGATTTGGACTTGAGAAAGGTACACTTTAAAGTGAATTTAATTGTATATAGGTGGCAAAATAAGAGAAGATTTGAGTTCAAATGTGCCTCAGATAAACTAGCCATGTGACTATGAGAAAGTCACTTTACCTCGCACTTCTCTGCCATCCTTAGTTTTTTAATCTGTAAAACAAAGGAGTTAGAATTAAAAGTCTCTAAGATGTCATCAGTGATAAATCTATGATCCTATGCTCTATGATTCTATTAATGATGATAATTATAATTACATTACATTTCTACTTTGCCAAGAAAACTTGTCAGCTGTTGGTATAAACATACTGTCATTTTGTCAAGGCACATATATTACAATACATATTGTATGGCATTGTTGAAATATATAACATGCCAGACTTACTTAACTTGTAAGTCAACTATGAACTCTTGCCCCCTCCAGTATCCATTCTTGAAATGTATGAAAACGTATAGTAATATATGGTATAAAATACAGGCCTAGACTAGGGTTTTGGGGCAAAGAGTTATAATTCTCCCAGACATTTTTGTAAAATAATTTATTATATTTTTTTGTCTTGAGACATAAAATACAAATATGCATATCTGTATTATATATATATATATATGGTTTTAGAATCTGAATACTTACTAAACTGATCTACTTTTAAAATTCCACTACTAAATAGAATTTGAAAAATGCTCACTGTTTCTTCTTAACTTTCTATGTTGGTCTTAAATATTCATAATTATTTATTCATAAATATTTCATAACTATTTTCAATTAGCATCTTGACTGCCAATATAGTATCAAATGGTTTAATCAATATATATCTTAGTGACAATGACCTCTGGTTTGCCTTCTTTGTCACATTTGGGCAGCATATTATAGTTTTAAAAGCCGTGATAATAAAAGTAAAAAAAAAAGTCAATGATTCCAAACTATGACATTTCAAGGGCCTTAAGCAAGATATTTGTCTTCTTTCAGTAAAAAAAAAAATGTGGGTTGCTATTTAGAATATTTCCAGCTTACAGGGATTTTGAAAAGAAATAAAATCACTAATTTTAAAGTATTCTGAGTTCTTATCCTTCCTTAGTTAGGAATAGGGGACAATCTTACTTCATAAAAAGAACTAGTTAGAGTACTAGGTGTATTTAAAAAAATAATTATAGGGATGGAATACCCATTTAATTTTAATTGGATTTTGCTTTTGAATTAATCTGATCTTTGGGAAAAAGTTCAAAGTCAGCTCAACTGTAGATAATTGTTTAGCTGGATTATACTTCTTGTTCCATCAACAAGTACTTTTCTGTTTTTGAAGACATACAAATGTTTCTTTTATATAGAAGAATCACTTTTGCTGTCATAATGAATGTTGACTTCCTAATAGTGGTATTTATATATCTATTCATTGTTATTTTCTTCTTTTTCACTGTTTATACTCTCTGGCTTATATTAGCTAACAGTTTGTTACTATCATTGATTTTTAAACAAATAGTTCACAACTTGAAATCAACAAAGAATCAAAGGAAATTGTATTAGAGTATTTTTTGACTTTTACTTTTGTAAAAGTTATCTGTTCAAGAATGTTAACAGGTCATTCTTCAAAAAGGGAATAGTTTAACAATCATATAGATAAGGTTTAAAAACCAAATAATAAGATAAACGAGAATTCAAATATCTTAAATATAGCTTAACACCTCTCAAATTAGCATAAAGAGCAAAAAGATGAAAAAATTAAATGCTGGTGGGACTATAGCAATTTGGGCATGCTAATACACTAATGGTGGAGCTATAAAATAATATTTAATCTACTTTGAAAACATGAAAACAAAAATATTCATATATATCACCACAGTAGTTTTCCCACTAGGCCAAGTCAAAAAAAAAAACTAGATAGATTTTATATTCCTAGTGGTCTATGTACCCAATAATTGGAGATTGGACGAATAAATTATTATTATATGATATGAATTTAAAGAATTCAAATAGTAATGGTGAAGCTTATATCAAAGTATAATAGAAAACAAAAACAAAAAACTGCCAACAAAAACACCGTAAAATACATCAATATACATTAATAGCAACAAAACCAAAACTACCAGTAACTATTTGCTATTTTATTAAAATTTCATGTACATGTCAAAAAAAAAAATACATGGAGATGGGGGAAAGCTACATGGTTCAGTGGATTGAGAACCAGGCCTAGAGACGGAATGCCCTAGGTTCAAATCAGGCCTCAGATACTTCCTAGCTGTGTGATCTTAACTCCTATTGCCTAAACCTTACTGCTCTAATGCCTTGGAACCAATGTACAGTATTAATTCTATGCACTAGAGTAAAGGTTTAAAAAAATACATGGAGAGATGTCTTAATTTATCAATTTTTTGTTTTAATTTGTCTTATTTTATTTCATTTTGATTCTTATGAATATATTTTACCATTTAGGAAACAATGTGGAGTAAGGGAACAGAGTGCTAAAGTTGGATCTGGAACCTGAAACATTTTACCCAATCGACTTGCCCCAAGTCAGTCACTTAAACTATTCTGAGAGGTTGTCTCTGAGTCTCAGTTTCCTCAATTATAAAATGATGAAAATAAAAGTGGTAAAGCTTTATTCAAGTGCCACCTATTAATATTACTCTGGTTGTCAGTATTGCTACTGTTGAATACCAATTAACCCCCCCCTTTTATTTATTATTTTAATGGTTGGCACTTGGAAGGGTAGAGTATGAAAAAGAATTAAGCACGATCTAAATTGGAGTTTAAAGGATTATTGATAATGGTGGACAGCCAAGAGCATTATATGACTTACAAAAACACTTGTGGTGGTGGTGGGGGGGGGGGGTAAGTGGCTATTTTTTAATCAGAATTTTTAGAGATGAATAAAACAGGGCAGACTAAATGTTGGCGGTGAAATTTGAACTCTTCCCAATTCAAAGTCTAGTGACCTCTCCATTTATCCAACCAGCTCCCTAACTCCATCTGATATGAAATTTGAGCAAATAGAAACTGCTAATACTCTGAAAAAAGTAAAAGAAAATCCATGCTTCAAACCCAGATATATTTTAAAGAATGGAGAAAGTGGGGCTACCTGACAATCAGTAATATCACAGCTCAATTCAACTGGGGGGGATGGGGAGGGAGGAAATGGCTTTAAAAGTCAATCATCTGGCTACAACTCCCACACTACCTGTGTGACCCTGAACAACGAACTCATTATCCTTTCCAAGTCTTGGTTTCTTCAAATACAAAATGAGGGAGGCAGATTATATTTATGCCATAACAAACAAGTTGTTGAACCTGGAATAAGGAAAACACAGGTTCAAATTTTGTTCTTGAGATTTGGGAAAGTCATTAGATCTCTCTCACCCTCACTTTCCTCATCTTGTCTTCATATTATTTTTCACTTCCTAATCCAATCAGTTACTAAGTACAGACATTTTTATATCATAACATCTCCCCCAATTGGCCCCCTTCTCTCCTCTGACTCTACCACCTTTACTGTAGGCTCATCACCTCACACTCATTCAATCTTTCCCCATGCCAATCCATTTTCCATACAGTTGTCAAATGGGCTGTCCTTAATAACAGATCTGATAACATCACAAACCTCTTTTTTTCAATACCCTCCTGAAGCTCCCTCCAGGATCAAATATGAAATCCGGCTTAACTTTAAAAGCCCATTGTAACCTGGAGCCTTTATATTTTTTTTCCTATCACCTTGCACCTGACTCCCCTCCATGAACTGCAGTACTAGTGATATTGACTTCTTTGCTACACCAAGAATGAATTCTTCATTCTATCCATTTTCTCTGGCTATTTCTTCATACCTGTCTTTTCTTCCTCATCTTGTGAAATTCCAGATAAAATGTCTTCTTTCTAAAGACTTTTAAAATTCTCCTTAATTTTCATGTTTTTTCCCCTCAGCTGATTATCCTCAATTTATCCTGTAGGTATCTTATTTATACACAGTTGGCTTTCCTGTTGTCTCCCCATAGTATGAACTCTTTGAGAGAAGGACTTTTATTTTGTTTTGCCTTTCTTTGCATTCCTACTGCTTTAGAATAGTGCCTGGCATGTATAAGAGGTGTTTAATAAATGTTTGCTAACATGACTGACTCATAAAATTGGGATAATAATAGAACTTTTACCCAACAGGGTTTTTGTAAGAAACAAATGAAATTAACATGTGAAGTGCTTTGCTAACATTAAAAGCTGCGTGTGACTAATAACATTAATACTGATGTTATTCTTCTCATCTTGCTTCTAAGAGCTCTTCTGAATCTAAAGCTAATAACCTATCATGGTTCCTTTCAAAAAAGTGAAAAAGAATAATGCCCAGCCCCCATATATTTGGGTCATTCATATCATAATTTTACTATATTAACAAAAATAATCAAAGATCTATGAAAGCCCTAGGTTACATAATTCCTGTGACTCTTTTTAACATGAGGTTTAATTAGGATTTTTCTGAATATGTTGTAGTTTAAGATTATTTACAAGTCATTAAATTTAATGATAGCTATCTTCATGCATTAGGGTGACAAAATGTAACACAACTTCCTGTTAAACACATATGATTATTTGGACCATTCATTTCTTTAGAATAAAGTGAGTTTCCTTGAATTTTTCAAATAGTTCTTCAAAATTATCTCTTCTCATATTTATACTCATAGATATTATTACACTTCAAGAACAATTATTTCTGTTCACTGAATGTACTTCAAAAACTAATAACTTTATTAGGGTTACTTTTTGTGGATTAAGTTTATTGAGGAAAATCACTTAATACATGTAGTAATTTAGTAAATCAAGAAGTCTTTTTAAATTTCAATATTGGCAACTTTCTACAACACATTAAATTAACTTCCCATAAACCAAATGGTTTCTTTCAAATTCATAATTAAGATATTCTTCTCTATATATTTACTATTATACATTAAGGATTATATGTCCAGACTCCAAAATATTGGCTATTCCATTTCATTTTGAAAGCTCTTCAACAGTACTATTCTTCACCAATTCATACTTTAAAAAAATCTAAACTATAGTCAAAGCAGAAATAAACTGGCACTTACAATTAATATATCTAATCAGTCACATCCCATCCCTGAAGATATCATCGAAATTGACTTTTAAAGTAGCAACTGTTAAAAGGAACAAAGAATTCAAGAGGAAGAGAATTAAATTAATGGGAAGAGGTTGAAGTACTTAGTCATCATTCTCAAATCACTCTGAATCTTACTTGACATCCTAGAAAAGGGCAACCTTAGATAATAATATTCAACTTAAATCTGCAGATGGGTACAAATGCCCCACTTTTCATTAACCTATCCAAGGAAAATAAGATTCTTGGCTATACTGAGGTAAATTATGACTCTAAATGATATTGGAGGTACTGAAATTCTTTCACATAGTGCTAGACAAGAAGATATGTTGCACAGAGGAGTATTAGAGTATAGAATTGTTTTATTTATAGTTTCTATCAATTCAGGGATCCTGGTCAAGTATTAATAGGTACAAGAAAAACTATATGCAAATAAATGAGGGAGGATTTTCCTTTCCCCTAGTGGTTTAGATTACTAAGGCAGAAGCAAAAGACTCCTTTGTAATATTGTGGCCAAATAAGGTCTTGGTAGCCATATTTTTTAGAGAATCTTTGAATTCTAATTAAGGTTGAGATCTGATTTCAAATTAAGGTTTAATTTTCAGGATTCATCTAGGAAAACCAATTTATACATCTACAAATAAAATAATCTGGATAATTTGCTAAGCAGCAATTGATAGAATTGAAATTAAAAAACTGTCTGCATAATTGAGAATTTTGCTTCAAGGAATATTCTATTGGTTTCTTTATCCTCTCCTGTCTTATTATATGGTGGATTTCTAAGAGAAATAGGGCCCTGTACTGGACCTAAAGATTTTACTTACTAATCCCTTCTCATAAACTTACTGAAGAGGTGATCTCTCTTAAGTACAAATTTCTCCATTTAAAAAGTGAGATTATAGTAGCATATCAGGGTTATTGTAAGAATCATAGGTTTTATAATTAAAGCACTTTATAAAATTTAAATTACTATATAAATATCAATTATTAACCCAGACAAAGCTACTTGAACCATTCCTATCTGCTATACAATACTACCATAATGTAGTTTAGTAAATTAATCTATATGTTATGATCTTGTATTGAATTTAAAAGTGGGAAAGTATAAAATATCTTTGAGTACCACACATATGTTGACAATTGCTTAGGTAGATAAATGTTCTCAATTACTAATTATATTTGAACATTATAGCTTCTAACACCCACACATATTCAGGGTGATATGGCTACAAAATGGACAAGAAATAAAAGTCTGCTTTGATTTTTCATGGTCCTTTTTACTTGATCCAAAGAGAAGAGTACTCACTATGTCTAAGGCATGGAACAATGCTGAAACTTGCACATAACTTGTTTATTCAAGATAGGCTTCCTGAATATCTATGATCAAGAAATTTTAAACTATAATTGAGTCAAAGGGGTATAAACATTAGAAAGAAGGAGGTTATAAGTGCCAAGGGAATGTAAATTGAACTGCTTCCAGGCAATCGCCTATGTAGAAAAGACACTTAGAGACAAGTAAATGTAGATTATGAAGAAATTTGATGTTGGAAGAAACAACTGGAAGTAGGGATTAGGGTTTATATCCTAAAAGTAATTAAAATAGGGTAATCTATACTTAAAGGAAGAAACAAGTGACCCTTGTAAGTGGGTAGAATTAACAAAGGAAAGCCTACTTTAACTGTTTAAACCATTGCTAATTCTTATACAGAAAGTTTGCTAATTGCTTTACTTGTTACCTCAATTTATCACCACAATTCACTCTGGGAGGTAGGTGCTATTATTATACCCATTTTATAGATGAAGAAATTGAAGCTTGGTGAAATTAAGAGTCAGAGTTTGCACTCTTGTTCCTGACTTGAGTTTCAGCACTCTATAAAAACAAAGAAATGTGAGTAGAGTAAGAATCATAATTACCATGGGTTTTGGTTTCAACAACCTAATTTTCTGATAAAGCAAATAGGAGCTTTTTTCAGATTGGCCCCTGGAGATGGCTGTCTGAAGACAGAAGGCAATAAGATGCAGAGGCATGAGATCTAAGGTATATAATATTATGTAGAAGGAGAAAGAAGGGAAAATTACAAGAGGGGAAAAGAATAACAGACAAGAAGAGGATAAACAATTTGGTATCTGCTGGTTACTTCAACCTACTGTTAACATAAATCCTGTTGTGATCATCTAAATAAATGGCCTAGTGTTTAAATAGGATGCCACTAAAATGTCATAGCATCAAAATAGTTAAGGCTTTGACCAGAAAATAGATGTTAAGAATCAAAGCCTGGCTTTATGGAAGGGAAGAGAAGTAAACTGAGAATATGTAATGTTATGAAATACTACTCATAGCTTCTGCTTTTTTGAAGATTATGATGGACTGACCCTTTAGGGGAGAGTAATGGTGGGGTGCTAGGACCTTTCCCCAATAGTCCTCCCATTTCAATGTAGGTCAAGTTGGTTCTCTGTGAGAAAACAATGGGAAAAGTGAAACAAACAAGCAGAATAAATCACATAACTAGGGATGCCAGAAACAGTATTTAAAAAAAAAAAACAACCCACTTTTCTATAAAGATTTTGAACATTAGCTATTTTCCATTACTTGGGGCTTAGTGTCTTTCCTTCTAGGCATATGCTATATTCAACTCACTTTATACGAACCTTTAGATAATACATTTATACAACCACTCTTTAAACAGTTAAAATTAGAATAGTTTATGAAAAAATTTAAAAGTTGAGAGTTAATGTGTTCTGGTTGGAACACAAGTTGTACTTATAGTAAAAATTAGTTTATTTCAATGTTAGTTATAAATATTAACTCATATCCTAAGTCAGCATTTCGGTTCATTAGGAGAATACTGGCTTGGTTTTTGTTTTAGAATTGCGATTTCATCAAGGTAGGGCATTCCCAATATGAAAACACATTATACCAGTGTAGATATGGAAGCTATAAATGTTACCTGGGACAGTGTTAAGTTATATGCAACCAGCTCATGCCCACACAAAGGACTTGAACTTGTCTTCCTGATAGAGGACAACGGCCCTATCCAATGTAACACACTTGAAGTCAATAATCCAGAATCTCAATCACTAGCAACCCTCTGTCTTCAAATTCCTTTTTTTTTTTTTTAAAGCAAGCATAGTAATTATGCATTCCCTTGCTGGACATGAATGCCACATTGCCCTAGATAGGTCACACAAAAAGTTTAGTCCCAAGAGAAAGAAATCCTTTCTTCTATAGGAAACTACTCCCAATTCCTCAGGCAAGAATTTCCTATTTGTCCAGTACATAGCTTGCATGTTTGTTGTCTTTCCAACTAGACTGGGATCTCCTTGAAAGCAGGGACAGACTTCTGTCTCTCTTTGAATCCCCAGTGCTTGGAAAAGCACCTAGTATGTAATAAGTATTTAAGAAATATTTATTTATTAACCAAATAAAATGTCGGAGGTTAAAAATTACCCCAGATATAGTCAAAGTAGCTAATTCACCTGGCCGGAAAACTCTATAAAGCCATCACCACAACTTCAGGAAAAATAGGGAGTATTTTGTTTGAATATATCCTAATCAAATGCTTCATACAAGTATAAAAATAATTTTCTACTATTCAAAATAAAAATGCAGCTCCTTGGTTATACTTTGCAATTTTTATTTTTACTTAATCTCTGCAATTTTTTTGATTCTTAGATTTTCCTCTTTGCACTAGGGACTATGAAGTTGTTTTTTTATAAAATGCATAAGGGGGCAGCTGGGTAGCTGGGTAGGCTTGATTGAGAGCCAGGCCTAGAGACGGGAGGTCCTAGGTTCAAATCTGGCCTCAGCCTCTTCCTAGCTGTGTGACCCTGGGTAAGTCACTCAACCCCCACTGCTTAGCCCTTACCACTATTCTGCTTTATATTGTATTGATTCTAAGATGGAAGGTATGAGTTTAAAAAAAAATACATAAGATAAATATGCCATGACCCATTAGCACCTCCTACACAGGATGATTCAGAAACGGAAATCTTTCTAGTTTTCTTACTGTCTATTAAAACAATTAAACTTCAACTAACAAAATATAATCTGAAATCATGCTTCTCAAATGAACATCCTTTACAATTTCACGAGTAAGATTTAGAGCTATTTAATCCAGTTATGTTTAACTTATAGATAGATAATATGAAGCTCAGAGAGTTTAAGTGAGCTGGTCAGAAAGAAATATTCATCACTTCAACAACAAATTATTAGCATCCAATGACTACATTATGGCTGAACCTTTCTAATTGGTTTCACTATTCAAATCATCACTAACTCTGCTTGGAAAATGTCTCTTAAACATTTTAATGTCAATTGCCAAATAAAATACTGTAGTAGATGCCTATTTCATTAAAACCAAACGACTAGCTAAGTATTCAGATCTAAAGACTTTTGATGAAATATGCCATTCCAAGCTTCTTCAATCTTATTTTCCAGATCAACTCCCTTAATACATTGCAGGCAAGATAATGTTTCCTGTTTTTTTTCCCAATAATACTTACAACCATACAAAAACTTAGATATGTCCTAAAAATTTAATTACAAGGAGATACACAGTTCTATGAAAACGGTTCTATAAACAGAAGAATAAGCCAGTATCAAAAAAGGGCAGGAAAATTTAGTCTCATGTTTTAGACATACAAAAATCAATAATTGTAATTTGTGACATCTATGCAATTGAGTAGTAAGAAATGTCAAAAGTCAGAAAAATGGAAACCTTTAAGAAGTTTACTAATCAATTTGTATTTATTCAAGCTAAAGAAACATTTTCCAAATGACAAAAATAATAATGATTTTCCAATTAAAAACAAAAGTTTCATTTAATATCTTTTAAAAAAATCTACATTATGATTTACTTCCACATAGAAAAATAAATAATTTATTAACTATTTCAGAAAATAAATGCTATTTCCCTAAACTTAGAGTAAGACGAGGTGGATTGATCGAAACACAGTCAAGGCAGAAAAGATCATTATTATTAGATTTGATATGGTAGCAAAATGCATTGCTACACAAAGTAAAGCTTTGGGGTTACTTAATGCTAATACAGGCAATTTTACCAAGCCATATAATTAGAATCTGACATTTTATTTGCTAATAAACACATGGTGAATCCCATAAGGATAAGAACATAAAAAGTCCCAATCCATCCTCCCTCCCCGCACCAAACACTACCTCAAAAAAAAAAATCAGGAAAAAATGGCAATTGAATTTTAAGATAACATGTTTTCTTCCAAGTCAAATGAAGCTTCATTAAATTCCCAAAGGTTAAACAGATCAATAATTAACTAAGTTAAAAGAATGTGATACTTACAAGAAAATAGGAAGAAAAGAACACAGGGAAGAATACAGGGAGTTGCTAAAACAGATAAAGAAGGGTATTAGAATAAAAAACTGCAACAGTCAAAGGTGTATGTTCAATGTACCAGTGAATCTTCAACATTTGTGACTTCAAGCATTTGTCTAATTTTGTTAGTAATCTTTCACTTTCACAATGGCAACTGTGCATTTGTGACCATGGACAATACAGAAAAAAATTAAAGGAGTCATGTTTATGAATTTGTAGAGTAGGTGGTATCCTACTAAGTGCTGACTAGTCTTGTTCACACTACTATTGTGATGAACAAACTGTTGCAATTATGTGCCCAAAGTACAAATCCTTTGGATTCTAGTGCCATAAAAAATAAATGTTAGATAAACTTCATGCCAGAATGTCTGCAGCCATTGTCAGCTACTAGTTTGGTATGAATGGATGATATGTTTTATATATCAAAGGGTAAAAAAGGGACAAGTATTTATGGTATTATAGATTTCATGTACTGTTAAGAGTGACTATTGCCTGAATTTTTAAAAAATTGAGATGTTAATGCTAGACATCACAGAATTCTAGGAAGTTACTAGTAAAAATGGTTATCAGGCTTATTACATTACATGTATTGCATTTTATAAGTTACTTCATGGTTATTGTATTACTGAAATTAATGTCTTGTTAAAGAATTACATCCCGAAAATTATTTTTAGCTATCTATAGTGAAAGATTGCAGTTTTTGGTGATCTTGAGAACCTAATTCTCTATATCCCATAGGTTCAATGTGTAAACATTTCTGTTTTTGACTTTCACACTGTTTTTCTAGACTATTATGGCATTTTCTAGTTACCTCCATGAAAGTTGAGATAAATTGTTAATATCTTCCCCTGAGTACAAATTTATCTATTAAAGAAATCTATAGCTATAAATAAAAAGGACTGGGGAGATCTTTAAAAAAAATTGAGAGGTAGAATAGGGAAAGGAACAAAAAACCTTTAAAGGACATGGAAAATCATGAGGGTGTTATATACATACATACTGCGAAGAGATCTGTTGATAATCTATTTAACAAATTACCTTTTCTTTCCCCTTTCCTATATAAACAAAAAAACCAACTGGAAGAAGACAGCCATAAAATGGTATGAAAATGAAAACCACCTAAAATATTGTTACTGATAATCAAATACCCTATAACATATTAGAGGAGCTAATTCGAATGTATTTGCTTACCATTACCCATTTATCTTTTCCATATTCTTTCCAACACTTCTTCCCCAAAGCTCCATCCAAACAAGTAGAATTAGTTTACACAATGAAATACTTGTAGGAAAAACGCTATAAAAGGAACTGTAGGATAAGGAAAATGGGAGACAGGAAGTAGGTTAAAGCATTAAATTTTTTGTCTTTAATAGTTAAAATCAGAAAATAAGATTTTTATTGGAATTTGGAGTGGTGAGATAGTGGGGAGTGGAAGGGGGTTGGCATGAGGGAAAAGAAGGGAGAGGGAGAGAGAGTGCAGGACAATTGCCTAAAGGCAGGGAAGTCATCAGAGTGGAGAAACTGGACTGTGCCTTCAATGGCATGTAGAATTTGTAGAGGCAGGGTAGAGGGTAGCAGGCATTTTAGGTGCATAGAGGTATAATCAAATAATGGTTTGGGCCAGATAGTAAAGATCTTGGAATGAGTTTGAAGAATATCCTGTAAAAATGGAGAACTGCTGTCATTGGACTGTGAACTCCTCAAGGGTGGGCCTGTCTTTTAGCTCTTTCCAGTATTTGGCACATAGTAGGTCATAGTAGGTACTTATTGGACTTTCTAGCCAAAATATTTAAAGTCTAAGCAGATAAATAGAATGTTTCAAAGTAGCAGAAAGTCGGCTCAAGAGAAACTTCTTTCAATTACCTGCAACACAGGAAGGGGTAAGCTAGAATTAACTCAATCCACCCACATATTGTTATATCTTCAGATTGAGTATTTACAACCCAGAGATCAGCAAAAGCTACAAACCAGGACTTGATTTATTGCTTTGTTTAATGCATGGATTTAGGGAAAAAATAGAGAAAATGTTAGGTGGGTCTTACAAACCCCCTGCCTCTCTCAATAAACCTCTCTACAGCTACTGATATAAAAAAAAAAAACGAACTTCTAGCAAAACTCTTACACCCTTACATAAATCCCATCCCAAAGACTCTAAGCTAATGTTCAAAAAAGGATTCCCTTCAGCAAATGACTAATTCTTTTGCTCTTTCCAGTACAACCACCACCTCTTCTGTTTCCTACTGCACATCTCCCTACCCTTTCCAATAAGGTCTATAGAATTCCTGCTTTATAATTAGCAAACATTAAAATTATTTCAACATAAAATTTGTAATATCCTACTCCTTCAATCTTCTAGCATTCATTGAGACCAGATTGTATCTTCGTGATGATGCATCTCTGGCCATCTTTTCCAGGACTTTTCTCCTACCCTCTGATTCAATGGTCACAGTGGGAGAGTCAGATATGCCTTCAGAGTCTCTCCCATAATCTCCCTTTACAAGCAACTTCCACTGAACAACATTTCCTTCTTTATTCCTCCACTCCTCTTCAGCTATACACTGAGAGGAATTAGTCATACCAATTTTGTCATCAACCACAAGTGCTCCATTTTCATGTTCACACTCTCCAAAATTCCATAACGGGAAGATGAGACATGTAACACACTTTGGAATTTTAATAGAAGAGCAGCTAAAGTCTACTTAGGGGGCTGGGATATGATCTCAAAAAAAGAATGGAAGGGTGAGAAAGAGGGATATACTGGGAGAGAGGGGAAGAGAAAAGAATGGGGAAAATTATCTCAAGTAAATGGGGTAGATACTTTTATACAAAGGCAGAATGAATGGGTGTGAGAAGAGATAGCAAGACCTACATAAACTAATGCAGAGTGAACCAAGTAGAACCAAGAGAACATTGCACATAGCAATAGCAATATGGTCAATATGGTTGAATGATCAACTATGACAGACTTTGCTATGCTTAGTAATACAATGATCCAGGATAATTCTGAAGGACTTATGACAAAGAATGCTATACAGATTGAAAGTATACAATTTTTCACTTGATTATTTGGGAGTTTGTTTTATATGATTATTCATGTGTGAAGTAAATCATTTAGGTCACACTGATTCCAAGTACAGAGTCTAGCACTAGTATCCCCTGGTATCAGTGTAAATGACAATGTGGCAGAGCCAGCATAAGTGTGGGCATCTCTAGTGAAAAGTGGGAAAATCAGTGGAATGTCACCATGAAAGGGCAGACACTATGATGTTTGAAAGGGTTATTAAAACTAGGAGGGAAGCATGGCCTGTCTGTATTAATAAATGTTTATAATTCTGGGACTGAGCCTCCAGACCAGTTTTTGTGACTTTCACCTACAAAAATAAATATGGAAGTGTTTTGCATGATAACAGATGTATAATCCAGATTGAATTGCTTGCTAGCTCTGGGAGGAGGAAGGGAGACAATTTGGATCATATAACTTTTCAGAAAATTTAGGTAGAAATTTGTTATTACATGTAATTGTCAATTAATTACCGTGTGTATGTGTGGTGGCAGCAACACTTGAAACTCACTCTCATATGAACTGATATAAGGAGGAAGAATATACATATTTACATCTGGGTATAGAAATTCATTTTATCCAAAAGATAAGTAGGAACAAAGAAATTAAGATGGGGGCAGGGGGGAGATAGGGAGCAAAGATTCCTATGGCCTAGACAATTAAAAAAAGAGAAAGATTTATATAAGAGAAGGCAGTGAAGAGAAATACATAAAATTAACCATAACTAAGAGGAATGGGAGGAACTCACTCATAGAAATGGAAGGGACTAACAATTAATTTAAAATAGAAATCTAACAATATGTTATAAATAAGCCACACATAAACAGAAAACACAAAATGAAAAAGGCTTCAGCTAAAGAGAAAAAAAGTGGAGATATCAGTCATGATCTCAAAAGCAAAAAAGACCTAATTAAAAGACTAAAGTAAAAACTTCTTTTGCTAAATGGTACCAAATGGTGGTATAATTATAAAAAATGAACATATGTGTTCCTCAATATGCAAATCCTCAATAGACAATAAAATTATATTAGTGGGAGACTTCAATTTATCCCTCTGAAACACTGAAAAAACTAACTATAAAATAAATAAGGAGAGGAAGAGAATATTAGAAATGATAAGATATGACAGAACTCAGAATATTAAAGAATGAGAATATTAAGAAGCATAGCTATTTTTTATGCATGGTACCTTAACAAAAATTAGCCAAAAAAATTCACAAATACAGAAATATTAAGTCTTTATCTGATGAGAATGCAATAAAAATAAGATTCATGGCAGCGCCTTTGAAGCATAGATTAGAAATGAAAATAAGGGGGCAGCTGGGTAGCTCAGTGGATTGAGAGCCAGGCCTAGAGATGGGAAGTCCTGCCTTTGAAGCATAGATTAGAAATGAAAATAAGGGGGCAGCTGGGTAGCTCAGTGGATTGAGAGCCAGGCCTAGAGATGGGAAGTCCTAGGTTCAAATCTGACCTCAGACACTTCCCAGCTGTGTGACCCTGGGCAAGTCACTTGACCCCCCATTGCCTAGCCCTTACCACTCTTCTGCTTTGGAGCCACTACACAGTATTGACTCCAAGACAGAAGGTAAGGGTTTAAAAAAAAAATGAAAATGAAATAATCTTTATATTGAATCTTTTTCTGATCATAATGTAAAAGTCACTTAAATGTAGATTAAAAACTAATTAGAAACAATATAAACTAATTCTAAAGAATGAGTGATTAAAAAAACAAAAGGCCTTTAATAATTCATTAAAGATAATGACCATGGAACAACATGTCAAAATTTGTGGGAGGCAGTCAAAGCAGTAGTTACAGGAAAAATCAAATTTCTGTGCACCTTAATCAATAAAAGAGCAGAATAACAAGTTGAGGATAAAACTTTAAAAAACAAACAAACAAAAAAGCCGGAAAACCAACAGGACTGAAAACCCAATTAAATTCCAAAACAAATCCTTAAAAAAAAAAAAAGGAGAGATTTATAAAATTTCAAATTTTTTTAAAAATCACCACTCAATTAATAAATAATAAATTATTTCTGGAAAAAATCAACAAACAGGTAAACAACAATAGAAAAAAAGAATGAAATTACCAGTATCAAAAGTGAAAAGAGGAAATCATAATCAAGGAAGTCAGAAACTTAAGCAATTGTTAGGAGCTTTTATGCCCAACAATGATGATAAAATTAAAAACTGAAATGAAATGGAAACATAATTACAAAATTATAAACTGCCTTGATAAACAGAATAGGAATTAAAATAATTAAATAACCTTATCTTAGAAAAAGGAATGTTAACAAACCATAAATGAGACCCCTTATTAAGAAGAAAACCCCAGGATCTGGAAATTAACCCCAGCTAATTCTAGCAAACATTTAAAAAAGTTTTAAATCCATCTAAACTGATTATGGTTTACTCAATTTTGTAGAAATTCAACTAAAAAAACTAGGTGAAATAATGAAAAATTTTAGCTGTTGTAGAATATAAAATCAACCCCCACAAATCATAAGAATTACCACTATAAAAAAAAATTCAAACCCATCAGGAAGACAAAGAAAAAAAATATCCTTTAAAATAACTAAACACCATAAGTATTTGGAGTCTACTTAATTAAGATACATAGAAAAACTATATGAAAACAATTATAAAACCATTCAGACAAGTAAATATATCTAAATAAGTAGAGAAATATTAATTGCCCATAGGTCAAAACAATATAGTAAAAATGATGCAACAAAATACATTAATTTACCAATCAAACTAGCAAAAAATGGTTTTATAGAGCCAGAATAAAAAACAACACAACATGAAGAGAACCAATGGGGGAAAAAGGTATTGGGAAAAGAAAGGGTAGCAATATCAGATCTCAAACTATACTAAAAAGCTGAAAGCATCAAAACAATGTAATAATGAATAGAAACAGAGAAGAACATATTAGGTCCAAAAGCAAATAAGCACAGTAACCTAACTTCTGAAAAAGCCAAAGATCCCAGCTAATGAACATTCACTATTTGACAAAAACTAGGAAAACTGGAAAGTAGTCTGGCAGGTAAGTTCAAATTGGGTAAAAGACTTAGATATAAAGGGCGATATCATAGGGAAATTGGTGAAGGACTGAAGAAATTACGTGTCAGAGAGTAAGATGGATTATTTTGAATACAAAAAATTATGTAACATTGCTGGAATTATGAACTACTCTGTAACTTTTCTTGAAAGCAATTTTGAACTAAGCTTAAAAAAAAAAAAGATATTAAACTGTGATATCCGTTGGCCCTGGCAATACTGCTACAAGTTCTACCAAAAAAAAAATTAAGAGGAAAAAGAAAAAAACTTTTCACATAAGCTCTTATTTTTGTGGTGGCTAAAAACTGGAAATGGGAAAGATGCCCATCAAATGGCAAATGTCAGGGGAATATACCAAACCAACCAACCATGGTATATGAAGATAATTTGAGTATTATGATGTTGAGAACGTAAAAATAAAAATGATGGAAATGGTCTCAGAAAAACCTAAGACTTTATATTGAACTGATACAAAGTAAAATCAGGAGACCAAATGAAAAATTTAAACGGCAATAAAGCAATATTATAAAGATGAACCAAAAGCAAAATACTTAACAATTTGATCACAACGATCCACAACAATTCCAAAAGATTCATGATAAAAATACTATCCACATAAAGATAGGGAACTGATGAACTCAAATGAGTGCAGACTGAAGCATTTTTCCCCATTTTTCTCTTTTATTTTGAATATGGCTGATGCAGAAATCATTTGTTTTACATGATTTTATATTTGCCTTTGTCAAGGGTTAGCAAGTTTCTAATGATTTTTGTGTTGTTTATAATTGCCCTTGAACTATATTGGAGATGTGACACACATGCCCCAGTGTGCCAGAGGGGGCTGCTCCCCCCAACCCCAGCAGCTGAGGATATTTTGACATGCCCAACTCCTACCTAGATGCCCAATGAGAGTATTTCCTCCCTCCACTGTTAGGGGTAATGCAGGGAGGCTCAAAGGCAATTTCAAGGTGCAGTTTGATCTCTAAAAGGTTCTCCAATGCAGCCCTAAAAAATCAGGGTTAATCTGATAAAGCAGTGACATGTATCTTGGAAGTCCTGCACAAAAGATCTGGCTAGTGAGTCCCTCCAGATAACTGTAAGACACTTATTAATCAAAGTTACATTCAGTTATGAATTCTAGTGGCTAAAAAACATGTCTTGTTTTTTGGTAGAAGTTTCCTCCATAGTTCCCAAAGACCCTGTTCTTTTTCTTGAAAGACTATAAAAGGAGGAATCCTCTGGCTTGGGTCTATCTAACTCCAACAACATATGCATGTGATTTCTTTCTCCTGGGGTAAATAAACATTTTTGCAGTAGGGCTCTTATGCTTGATTGCTTATTAGAATAAAGTAATTTTTGTGTGTTTAGTTCTAAGATTTATATTTCCTTTTTAAAAATTAAAACTAACCAATGATTTAACCATTTTATCATGGTTTTTTCCTTCATAAAATGAGCTAGTTTTATTCCAGATCTAATGGTTTTTATTATGTTCCACTTTATTAATCTCACCTTTGATTTTCAAGTTTTCCATTTTAGTCTAGGGATTTTTAATTTGTTCTTTTTCAAGATTTTTTAGTTGCATGCCCAATTACTTGATCATATTTACCTTCAAAATGGGAAGGAGAAAGGAAGAGAATTTGGAATTTAAAATTAAATACAACTGAATAAACAAAACAAAAATGAGTAATGGAAGGTAATCCTACAGGATAGACACTACCCAGTAGTGAGGGAGAATAGGAAAGGCCTCCAGTTGAAGGTAAAATTTAAGCTGAATACTAAAGGGATCCAATACTAAGGTCAAAAACAAGGTCCAGGCAGAACATGTTTATAACAAAATATATAAAATCAGGAAAGTTGGGTTGCCTTTCTACTGTTAAATATTACTTCCTATTTACCTTGTATATAATTAATTTGTTTATATGTTTCTCTTTTCTTTAAGACTTTAAGCTCCCTTTTAAGGCCAAGTACTGTTTTTTCTTCTTTTTCTAAACCCAACACTAAGCAAAGTACCTGATCCATAATAGGTGTTTAATAACTATTTTCTGACTAACTGAACAGACAACTTAAATGCATTAAGGATGAGAAGAAAGGGAGTTAAACTGCAACATCCAATTTCTGTGATATGGGTTGGAACCCAAAAGTCCTCTCTTCTGCCCTGACCCCCCATAGTTCTGAAAAGAATTGCAAACTATTAACATCCATAATAAATAATGCTACAAATCACTAATAAGAGAAAAAATAACCCTCACAGCCTGCAAATTGAACTTGACCGAGGTAGGCAATAGTCAGTGTCAGTGGGGTTTGGGCAAGGTGGGAATATTAAGGAATTGTTAGTGGAACTATGAAATGGTACAACCATTTTGGAAAGCAAATTGAAATTATGCAAAGAGAGTAATATGTTCATACGCTTTGAAACAAAAATTTTACTTGTGGGTTTATAACCCAAGGAAGTCAGAAGAAAATCCCTAGCACTTCTGGTGATAATAAACAGGTGGAAAATGGTGGATTCACATCAAAAAAGCTAAACAAATCACAGTATAAGAGGGTAAAAGAATGCTAATGTGGTTTAAGTGATAAGAAATATGATGAATACAAAGAAATATGTAGCTATAAGAACTGATGCAGAGTAAAAGTTAACAGAGAAAACTATATGAATGAATAAAAAATGTAAAAAGAATTACAAATACAAAATGAAAAGAGAATGTGGCAAAATATAAAACAGGCATAACCTATAAGAATACATATATTATCACTCAAAACGTATTTCCATGTTATTCATTTCTGTAATAAACTAATCTTTTAAAACCAAAACTCCAAATCATAAACTCATATAAACAAGTGATAAACCATATATTTTCTTCTGGATTTCTATTCCCACAGTAGTTTGTAAGAATAGAAGTCACAACCCAAAGAAAAACATTATAGAGGTGGAATGTTTCTAAGTATTATGCCTAGGACATATTTTAAAACTTTTCCCATATAATTTTTCTCTTTTTCTTCTTTTGTTTAAAGAAGTTACTTTATGTTATATGGCATGGTTCTTTGGGAGAGGGATATGAGGGGAAATCATGGTGATATCTTAAAAAAAGGTGAACTTTAAAGATATTAAGAAATAAATTACTTAATTGATCAAGAAGCATTTTATTTTTTCATCCTCAAACATAATTCCCATTTAAAAAAATAAGAGAAAATTTGAAAACTAAGGAACTGCTAAAACTAAAAAAAAAAAATTCTATTTTTTCCCAGATAAAGCAGGGCTGTTTAAAAAAACCCAAACCAAAACAACAAAAACCTAATAAAAATTGACATTGAAGACATTGTTGCTACCAGATCCTATACTTAAGGAGGAGGGCTCAGGGAAAACACTTTTATTGCTCACTTGACTTCATCACTGTCACTAGAAACTCATCTTCCAGCAAAATCATACCAACTTTGAAAATCACACCTCCTTAAATATGCCCCGCCCTTTGTACTCTTCCCTCTTAATTGGGAAGGGCAGACATTTGAGAGTTACTCCCAGCTCCTCTTTGGGTCTAATCCTTTTCTGGTTGGAGAACATAATTTTATGTTCCTTTTATAAGCTGTGTAACTGATATGCATGGAACATAATATCCATTCCTCAAATAATAAATTGTTAAAGGATATAAACCAGCTGTTTTCAAAGAAAATCAAGCTATCAAAAGTCACATGGAAAAATGTTCCAAATGGCTAACAGCCATATAAATTCAAATGAAAGGAACTTTGGTGTTGGAATTCATATATATCTTAGATTGACAAAAAATAATAAATGAGGAAAATGGGAGCAGCTGGGTAGCTCAGTGGATTGAGAGCCAGGCCTAGAGATGGGAAGTCCTAGGTTCAAATCTGACCTCAGACACTTCCCAGCTATGTGACCCTGGGCAAGTCACTTGACCCCCATTGCCTAGCCCTTACCACTCTTCTGCCTTGGAACCAATACACAGTATTGACTCCAAGATGTAAGGTAAGGGTTAAAAATAAATAAACAAACAATAAACAAATAAATAAATAAATGAGGGAAATATCAAATATTAGAAAGACTTCAGGAATAAATAAATATTAATGATTTTCCGGACATTTTAAGAAAGCAATTTGGAACTATTCTCAATGAACCACTAAACAGTACACCCTTTGATTCAGTAATACTACTTCATGGTCACTAAGTAGTACAATGGGAAGGGTAATAGGTCAAGAGTTAATAGATCATAGGTAGTAGGTATAGATAGTTCATATATGAGACCAACCTCTAGCACTCAAATATTGCCATATCCTTAACTGACCTCAAACTACATTAAAAGCTGTAATCCTTGAAAACTGAACACGTTTTGGTATCAATTAAGAAATAAAAAAATCCATCAGTGACATAAACAACATAAGGACCAAAAGTAATCAAATATTTTTTAACTCCAAGGTAAAGCCAATATAATAAACTTCTACTAAAGTAATCCTTAACCTGCTTTTCATATTTTTTTTTCTTATTAGATCTCGAAAATTCTATTTCAAAATTGGTTGGCTTTGTGTTCCAGGGGTAGAGCCAAGATGGCAGAGTAAACCAGAGTAACTCTAAGTCACCATGAGAATCCTCTTCAGCCAAGATTAAAATATTGCCACAATACAAGAGTGAAAGAACCAACAAGGAGACAAAGTGAAAGAACTTTCAAGAAAAGAAAAACCCAAAAGGTAGTCAGACAATACCTAGAGCACTGTGGTGAGAGGACACTTGCAAGAGGCTGTAGGTAGGAGGGAAGAGCAAGCCAAGAGCAGGCCATACCCCCATGTCCCACATCTGCTGTCCCAGGTTTGGAACTTAAGCTCAAACTAACATTCAGACCATAAGGTACTGCCTAGGCAAATAGTGGTCCAAGTCAACCCACATTTCTTGAATTTTCAAATTTGTGGAGAAGTCCAGAGTCCTAGCCCAGGGCAGTCTGGGCTGATGGGGTGCTGATCTCTATGGGCCCAGAGCAAAGCCAGGAATCTCAGTCTGGGCTTGGGATGAGGGTCCCCCCAACCTCATCTTTTTGCTTAAAGCTCAAGGCAGAGCTCCAGGATAGGGCAATCAAGGGTGTCCCTGATTAGAACAAGTACATAGTTAAGAACAAAACCTTACACCTAAGCCCAAGGCTACAATTTAAATAGGTCCTGACTTGATTAAGATCAAAGTAAGAACAAAAGCTTACCACCAAGCCTAAGGCAGTTCTTTGCATTTTCAGGATCTCAAGGGTCAATTGAATCATCAGGGGGCAGGGTCTCTCAGAGCTCTCAGCCCTCATACCATCACATTATCCTCAAGAACTGAAACTGGTAAAAAACCTAGAAAATAAGCTGAGAATAGCATCAAGGAAGGATTGAAGTTTAAGAGGGTACCCCAACATCCCAGAAAACAAAGCCTACCTATAATTAGATAGGAAAAAAAATGAGAAAACAACAAAAAAGCTCCTAATTCTAAAGAATTTTTATGGGGACAAAGAGTAAGGTACAGACACAGAAGGGACAGTGAAAGCAAAGCAAACACATGTAAAGTCCAAAAGAAAAATATGGATTGGACAGAGAATCTGGAAGAGCTAAAAAAAACCAAAAACAACAAAAACAACAAACAAACAAACAAAAAACCAACTTCAAAAACCAATTAAGAGAGGCAGAGGAAAAGTGGGGAAGAGAAATGAAATGATTCAAGAAGAAATGAGCCAATTGAAAGAGGAGAACCAAAAACTGACAGAGGAAAATCAGGTCTTAAAAAAATCAGAACTGACAATCTAGAAACAAATGATTTGATGAAAAATCCAGAAACAATAAAGCAGAATCAAAGGAATTAAAAAAAAAAGAGGAAAACATGAAATACTGAAAAAATAACTGACCTAGAAAATAGATCTAGGAGAGATAATTTGAGAATTATCAGACTACCTGAAAGCAATGATGAAGAAAAAACCCTGGACATCATATTGCAAGAAATTATCAAAGAAAACTATCCAGAGATCCTTGAACAAGAAAATAAAATTGAAATTGAAAGAATTCATAGAACAATTCCAAAAAGAAATACTCAAATGATAACTTCCAGGAATGTAAAGCTAAATTGAAGAGCCACTAAGACATGGCAAAAATACTTCAAAGAGCCAGAAAGAAACCATTCAAATACCATGGAGCTAAAATAAGGATCACACAGGACCTAGGGGCTACTACATTAAAGGATCAAAAGGCATGGAATATGATATTCAGGAAGATGAAAGATTTGGGTTTAAAACTCCAAATCACCTATCCAGCAAAACTTGAGTATATTTTTTCAGGGGGGAAAATGGGCATTCAATAAGATAGAAGATTTCCATGCTTTCCTGATGAATATGCCAGACTTAAAATTACTTAATTATGTTGTGGCTCAGTTCTTTTTTTTGGGGGGGGGGGGGGAGTAGGCATGCTCAAATAGATATGTTTCTGTTGTACACTTGGCTAAGTTTTCCTTAAAAGGCATCAAAAACCATTCTTGTGACTTAATTGGTATAGACTGAATCTTCAATGCAAAGACAGGAAGCTCTACCCCAAAAGATTAATGCTGTATCCTTACTAAATATCCCTTTTGTTAACCAAAGAATGGTCTGCTAGTACCTCATTTTGTTCCACTGTCAAATCTACATACATCAACAAGTCATTGTCTAAGATCCTTTCTGGCTCTAGATCTATGTTTGTCTATTACTCCCAATACATATTTTTCTAAATGATAGTCTGGTTTTATTTAGGAAGTTAAAAAGAAAACCAATACCACTTAAGTTTTATAGTTTCATTTTGTTTTTCTAAGTTATATATACCATAATCTTTTAAAAGACAATTCTGTTTTACTGATGAGATATAACAGCTCTCCAAATTAGTTAACTTCATTGATATATATGCTCAAGATTTCTTATATC
This sequence comes from Monodelphis domestica, assembly GCF_027887165.1. Classification (NCBI taxonomy): domain Eukaryota; kingdom Metazoa; phylum Chordata; class Mammalia; order Didelphimorphia; family Didelphidae; genus Monodelphis; species Monodelphis domestica. Next base: position 195,568,065 of record NC_077229.1, on the reverse strand, counting down.
TGTACTTTAAAACAAACATTTCTTTCAAATCAAAAGATTTTGAGTTCCCATCAAAATGTCCTGGAGCAATGGTATAGGCACTAGGTCAAACATTAAAGTTGTTCATACCCTGAAATGTTTCCTTCTTATGTGTGGAAACAATTCTACTAAAAACATGGAAATCTTTTTGTCATTAATCAGATAAAATGAGGTTCACCAAAAAATAAATGCCCCAAATACAGGCCCCATCTTGGTGACATCTTTTATCAAGCAAATTACTGTTGTCAAATGGTCTAACTTTCAAAACAAGTTTGCTCTATTTCTCAAAACTATAGATAAGGTCTGCCAAAAGAAAAAAAATTCAAAGTTATAAATCTTACATTAAGATAAAAACAAAACAAAAAACTTGAAGGCTCATATGTGGATCATCTACTGCACGGTTCCATATGGCAATTGTTCCATGATAGAATGAATTTGCGTAGGTGATGAAAAGTAAGGTGTGAGCAAGAAGATAAGAGAATCCCAAGGTATGGTTTTATGCTGGACAGTGACAAAGGTAACTGTGTTCTTCCCATAAGATGCTACATTTAGTAGACTTCAGGCATTCTCAAGGACTTTCTCCTATTCTTGGAATTCCTTCCTCATTCACTTTTGTCTCCTGGCCTCTTTCAAGTCCTAGCTAAAATCTGATCTTCCACAAAAAGTCTTACTGGGTCTCTATCCTCCCCACTCTCCAATACTTGCCACTGCATTCCCTGTCCCTAGTTGTTTACATGTAGTCTCCCTCATTAAAGTGAGCTAAGTGAGAGAGAGAAAGGATGGGTTTGGGTTTTTTTTTTTTTTTGACTGTTGGGTACTTAGTAGGGGCTTGAAAAATGCTACCTGACTCTTTAATAATGAACACTGCCATTAGCAAATAGCAGAGATCTAGAGAATTTTGGCAATCTCCAGTAGCAATCTTTTCAAAGATAAAAGGTTAAGCAAAGTGGAATTTTAAACTAATCACTACCTATTCTTCCTTTTCTCTATCTCCCACTAGTTAAAGAAGAGGTTTGCCTAGTTAAAAGCGAATCTTTGTCAGGAGTCCAGGATCCCATTCATTTCATGAGTAAGTTTTATAAATGGATCATACAGCACAATTAAAAGTCAAAATTAAAATTCAAGATGTCCAAAATGTCTTGGTGCAGTTTTGACCTCACCTGCTAAAAAACTTAACATTTCTCACATGGCTATTCTCCAGGGAAAATACCTAATTTGTGAGAATAGGAAACTCCACTTCTCCCCCCTCCATTACACCTTTATCTTCTTTTAACAACAGATTTTCTGTCTATTCTCCAATGTACAAATTTAAGTTCTACCCACTCCATGAAATCTTTATTAACAACTCACACAACTGACAAAAATATTGCCTCTGCCCTAACAATAATTGTTTTCATAATTTTAATACCCTAATACATATTATAACGTTTTGCCACTTCTATCCTGTTAATAAACTCAACAAAAAGAGATGATATCTGCATTGATACAAAGTGTATATTTGTCCAAGAACTTCATGTATTGTTGTTCAATTTTGTCTGACTTTACATGACCCCGTAAATCATAGTATATCAATTTTGTCTGTAAAGTTTTTTGCCAAAGATACTGAAGGGGTGTATCATTCCTTCTCCAAATGCAACAGAGGTGAAGTGACTTGCCCAGGGTCACACTAAGTGTCTTCTGAGCCCAGATTTGAACTCAAGTCTTCTTAACTCAAGGCCCAGGGCTCTCTATACACTAGCTGCCTTAGTTTATGTATATTAGATATTTCATAATGTTTGGTCATTGCTATATGGTAAAAAGAGCAATGAGTTTTGGAATCAGAGGACTTGAGTACAAATTCCAACTCTGATAGCTTTACTTTTGTGAACTCAGATAGCCACCTGTCTGGATCCCAGATTCTTTACCTGTAAACTAGATTGTACTAAATTCTAAGATCTCTTCCAGCTCTAGATTTAGAATAATCCTAAATCTTATAACAATAAACATTTATAAAGTTGGGGCAAAATAAGTTAATATTTAATCTTTATACTTTAAAATGGTGTTAATATTTCCAGATGTTACAGAATCAATGAATTAGAAATCTAGACCATCCAGTTGAACCAGTATTAGAACAGTATGATCTCTAACATATCTGAGAAGTAGTCAATCCAGTTTTTGTTGGAAGATTGCCAACAAAGGCAAACCTACTAATTCCTTTGGCAGACCTTTATACTTTTGGACAGCTCTAAATTGTTTTCCTTCAAATGTTACTGTCCCTCTTTTGAGTTAACCATCCAGTTGCTTTGACTCATTTTTCACATGGTATGATCTTATAGGGTGTATCAATGCCAAATCTATAATAGAGCATAGCATGGAAAACAATGCTCTGTATGTAGTCTCTCATGGGTACAATACAATGTAACTATTTGGCCCCATCATTCTGGATTGTTATTCCACTCAATACAGGCTAGGATCAAGTTAGATTATTGACTATCTTGTTACTATGGGCTCAGATCAAATTTAATGGCCGCAAGAAAAAAAGATTAAAAAAATTTTAAATCAAAAAGGAAAAAGTGATCTCAACTTCTGTAAGTAATTACCAAATAGTTATTTAACAATACTTTTTGGAATGAAAAATCAAGGTTATTATGATCTATAGTTAAAGGATTATGTCCTTTATTAAAAAATTGGGACACTTGTTCATCTGCAGTAGGCTCTTATTCTCCTTTTTCTTTCAGAAGACCATTGCAAGTGGCTGGCTCAGCAAAACTACATGCAAGCTGTTTTGGCATACAGGGATATAGTTTGTCATCTTTATTATTTATCAACATTTATCTTCATATCTTTATTATTTATCTTCAAATTTTCATGGTTCCTTTTCTGTTCCCTCCACTAAAGTCATCACAATCCTCCCTACCATATTTCATCTAATTCCTACACCTCTTCATGTGATTATAGCAATTTACAAGGGAACTCTTATTTACCTTTGAGTGAATTTATTACTTCCTTTGAATTAATGATATCTTTCCAATCATGATTAATCAATTATCTATAAAATTGAATTTTCCTCTAATCCCTTTCATTAGGTTCCTTACTCCTACTACTTGTTTACTGACCATACCATGTGCATTTGTCTATTGGCAAGTAAAATAATGGGTTTTAATTCTACCTTTATTCTCTCTGACATTGATTTCCACATGTCAATGGTTTCCTCTGCTGATGTCTTCCTCTACAGTGGCTGGTACTCTCTATGCCAAGTAACATCAGCAAACATTTATTAATTATACTATGTGGCAAGATATGTCCTTGAAACACAAAGAAAAGCAAACAGACCCTGCCCTAAAGCGACTCACATTCTGATGGGGAAGACAACATACAAATAACTTTGTATATACAATACATAAACAAGATAAAATGGATGTCATCTTAACACTAGGTAGGGAAAGTTTGTAGGGAAAGGCTTCTTGCCTTTTGACTAAGGATTCTTGAAAGAAGCCAAGAAACTAAGGTGAGGAGGGAGACCAGAACTCCTGGTATAGGAGACAAACCAGCAAAAAAGGAAGAAAATAGGGAGTGCCAGTGTTGTTGCTGCTCTTAAAAAATATATGGAAGGGAGTAAAGCATAAGAAAAGTGGAAAGATAGGAAGGGGCCAGGTAATTTGTAAGCACTTTTCCTCTTATTTTCAATTTGATTTCTTCCAATCAATTTCACAACTCTTTTAATTTCCATATTTGAAAATAACTCCCATTAGATGAATTTTATTACTAGTGAAGAGTCCTTTCTATATTTTATGCCACAGTCCAGAGAACTGAGTATTATATCAAAAGTTGCTAATGGTTCTAAAGTTTGAAAAGTTTCAGGAGACACTTTCTATATATTTTCTATATCCAGAAAACAGCATTATCAATGATAATAGCTAACATAGATACAAGCTCCAGGAATACAGAAAAACTATCTATTGTATAAATCAGGTTAACCAACACCTAAGTATAAAACAAAGATAAAATCTGCATTGAACTCAGAGTTATCAACAACCACCACTTTTCTTCATTGACCATGTCTGGAAGACTTCTCTCCAAAGGACCCTATAAAGCTATATTGTTCATCCTCAGAGCACAAGAAACTTTCTTCCTGAGACACACTGGAATATCTCTATATGGTAAGACATTCCCTCCCTTTGAAGTGATTTAGGAATATGGACCTCCTAATTTGAAAGAAACTTAGATGGTAATAAAACAGATATTTCTTTAATTTGGGTCATATTCTCCCATACTTCAATTTCTTTAAATGGATCAGAATTTTGGTTTTCCTCTTTTGTTTTTCCCATGAAAACATCTTAAAAGAAAGTGAAGGCATTCTATAGAATTTTTCATCTTTTCAAACAGCAGGAAAATTAACCTGGCATTTTGCTCTTATTGGTCAGTGAGAAAAACAAATATAAAACACTTCTCAAAGCTTATTGAAAAATTCCCTTTTGCCTTCAAAGTTAGTAGAAGCAAATTTGTGCCATTCTTATTGGTATCTCTCTGGCCAAATGACATATGAACTGCTTCTCTATCTTCTTAGACTCTTTAGTGCTTTATTTTAAATGGCCGATGCTGGCAATATACAGTTATGTGAATAGAAGTGGCCCACAGAATTGTTCGTGGGTAGAGGGGCAGAGATAACATTGGAACAGGTTCCAAATAGAAAACAATAAACTGCTAATTCCCATTTCTATCAAAAACTGTTCTGCCACCACTGACTAATCCCTGTTCTTCTATACTTTCCTATTTAACAGTTCAATTTTGAAACCTTCACTTGTCTTGTTACTTTTCTGTTCATGCTGCACTTTCCCTCATGAATGGTATAATGAGTTTTCTGCCTATTCTCATGAGCCTGTTATTTTTCATATTTCCATTTCAAGAAGAACCAATGACATCATAGTGATGTCATGACTTGTCCATGAAATGGATTTAAATGAGACAAAGTTGTCAGCCTCACTCTCTCTGTGAGTCATCCAAGAACAGTGACAAGACAAGACAGGATGACTGGCAATGGCCTGGGAATACAGTGGAGGACCTTTCAGTGTCTGCTTTAGTCACCTTCATGGCTAATGCAACAAACTATTCTAATCTACCCATTCCACTGGAGGAAGTCTTCACATGATTGTGTAGACATATTCTAATTCACCCTATTTCACCTAATTCAATTTATATAACTAGGGAATTGTCATGGTATACGTACCATGACATGGTATACATACCAAAACGTACATGGTATAAATTTATACAAAAAATGAAAAAAAAAACCCTACCAAATAAAAACCTCAAGTCTGAATGAATTTATACTTCAATTCTGTAAAATGTTAAAAGAACAATGAATACTACGCTATACAAATTAGTCTCAAAAATCGAAGAAAACACTATGTCAAACTCATTTATGATATAGCATTAATAACAAAAATGAAGCAAAGAGAACTAATATTAGGCATGAATATTAATGAAAATTTTAAAAATAAAATCCTACCCAATATCATTCACTACAAAAGAAGGTTTTTTAAAAGAAATGCAGTGGGTTTGGGGGGAATATCTGGAAAACAACAATCATTTAAAAAACAGAGCACATATCAAAAACTAAATCCAACAGATGCAGAAAAAGCCTTAGACAAAGTACAACACATACTAAAAAAGCTACAAAACATGGGCAGAAGGGATTTTTTTGTTTGTTAAAATGAACATTGATTTAATTTAGGAGCAAAGAAAAAATGTCCTCTTTTCATACAATAATTTGACATTATTCTAGAAATGCCTGAAATAATAAATGAAAGAAAATAGCATAAGAGGAAAGAAACAGGAAAGAAAATTTTTTTTGTTCAAGGACAAAAATGAAAACTAGAGAATCAAAGAATCAGTGGAGCCTAAATGAGAATGAATACTTTAAGTGGCTGGACAAAAAAATAACACATCAACTTTTTGTTCTTTCCACACAACAAAAATAAAACCTGGGAGGAAATAATAGAAAAAAGTTAATGAGACTACCTACAGAATATAAAAAACAACTAGGAGTTAATCTACCAAGACACACTTAAGACATATACATATACAAAATGTTTTTCAAAGAAATAAATCAATCATGCCTAAATTAATGGTTAATTGCTAGAGAAAATGATGAAATCATTACTAACAGACCCAGACAAAATAATAAAAATTTATTGGGGGGGGGGGAGTCAAGAATTACAAGGAAATTAGTGGAAAAAAAGTTATACTGGTGGGAAAATACTTCCCATCTTGAATTATACTTTGTTATAAAACAGGAATTAACAAAACGATGTGTTACTAGTTAGATAAAAGAAATTCGAACAGTTGGAATATACTTTTTCAGGAACTCAAGAACCCAATGTAAAAAAAAAATTGAAGAATATAAACAATTTGGATCAGAACTCACTAATTCAAAGATAAGAAGACTGGAAAATAATTTAACAGTATTTAGGATTATGTCAACATCCTGAACATAGAGTGAAATTAACTAAACATGGGTACTTGATATGAACATTAAAGGTTATACCATTAAAAAAATTTACTATATACTTCTCACATATATAGATATGGCTACAATTTTTAAGCAAACATAAGATATAGTTGACTCAAAATTTAAAATAATTGATTTAAAAAATTAAAATGCCTTTCTGCAAATTAAAAAAGGCATCAAATATATCTGAGGGAAGAATATTTGAGATGTGCCGAGTACTTTTTAAGAACATTGTCTCATTTGACCTTCACAACCCTAGGAAGTTTAAGAGCTATTTTTAGCCCCATTTTATAGTTGAAAAAAAACAGAGGTATATAGAGATTAAGTGACTTACTCATGATCATATATAAGTGTCTGAGGCCAAATTTCAACTCAGGTATTTCTGATTCTAAGCCCAGTGTGCTAGCCATTGGGCCAGCAGCCTCTAAATAATAAAGTCAGACTATAAAAAGCTCAAGAGGTATGTTAAGAAATGTCTGTTGATCTCCTGATTCACATCTTCAAATACCTATTAGTCATCTGGATGTTGTATAGATATCTTAAACACAAAATATCCCAACAGCAAATTCATTATTTTTCCCCTCCTAAAGGTTGCAACCTAAAGGTCATTTTCAGGTATTTATTTTATCTCACTTGTGCTCCTCCTCCCCCCTACCAATCTGTTGTCAGGGTCTGTCAATATCACCCTTTGCAGCATTTCTCAAATACGCCCCACCCCCACCTCCCCTTCTCTCCTCAAATACTGTACTATCTCCTTACTTCTAGAACACAGCAATAACTTGCTGGTTGATTTGCTTGCCAAACATCCCTTCTCATACAAGTTCATCCAACCATGTCACTCCTTGCCATTACTCAAACTCCAGAGTCTCTCTATCATCTCCAGATGTTAATGATAGGATATATGATATGATATGATAGCCTCTGCTTGGTGTTCAAATTGCTTCATAAACTAGCCTAAAATTCTTATACCTTCAGAACCCCACCTCTGGACACTCCTCTTTGCAGTGACACTGGCCACCATGCTGTTCCTTTAACAAGACAGCATCTCCAAACTATGGGCATTTTCATTTCATATGCCTGGAATGTTTTTCCTTCTTATTTTCACTTCTTGGCTTTCTTCAAATTCCACCTAAATCTCTTCTTCTACAGAAAACTTTCTTACTGGATTTTAAAATAAGCATCAAAGGAGATAATATTAGTAAAGTTCTTAGTATATTGTCTGACACAAAATAGGCACTTAATAAGTGCTTATTGTTTTCATAATTGTAGTACATTCTCTTTATTGATTATATCTGCTCTATCTTAGTTTTTTTGGTAGCTAGTTATTTGCATGCTGTCTCTCCCTAAATTGTGACCTTCTTGAAGGAAAGAACTGTCTTTTGCTGCTCTTTGTAATGCCAAGTGCTTAGTACAGTGTTTGGATCATGGTATGCATGTAATAAGTAAAAATGACAAATTTTTTGAAGATTATATTTCTCTTTCCTTTGCTAAATCCATTTTGTAAAATAGATACTTTTATAAAAGAATTTTAATGTTAAGAATGTCTATTAAGACAAATTTCTTTTTAAAATGGAAGAACATTGTATTTAAATTCTAACCAGTCAGCTCTAAGTCCTTGAAAAGTATAAAGGATAGGGAACAAAACTTTGGAAGAAATTTCCTGACTTGGTGTCCAGCCCCCTACTCAGGTTTAACTTTCCTTTTTGAAGGTCTCAGATTTTCAAAAATAAGGAGAGTAAAAGTGACAAAAGGAAAAAGTGAAAAAGATAAGAGAAAATAAAGAATTAGATGCAGTCAAATTTTATATGTAAAATTCATCACAAACAGGTGTGATCTACTTAAGAAAATATAAGTTAGAGGAACAGTAGCATGGTACAATTAGTATTACCACAACATAGTAATTACTCAGCATGATCTTTTGATAATGCTCACATTATGCTTCTACTACACTTTCACTATACCAAAATGTCATTTAACCTTTAGATAATGTCAAATATAGGAAATTACCAGCAAGCTTTACTGAAAAGGCGTCAAACACTGGAAGAAATAGATGTAATTATATACAAGGCCTGAATCAAAATGGAAATTTAAAGCTATGTCTCTTCACCTCTGGATGCTATTCAAGACTGTTACCTTTTCCTTTACCTAATAGTTTAAATGAAGAGAAGGCCTCTAATATATATAAAAAAAATACCATACAAAAGCCTTGTGTCATTTTGCTAGTTTCATTTACCAAAAATATTAAAATTCTTATTCTACAAATGAGTCATCCTCCCACAATATCCATATTCATAATCCATAATTAAGATTGTAAGGTATCCTTAAAAGAAACCAATGTCATTTTATCATTTCAACTTGAGAATGCTCTTGGCCCAAATATTTTTTTTTTAAGGCTCAAGCTACTCTACACACAGAGGGAAGGAAGTATTATGGCAATTATAATTCATGACAAATTCTCCTACAAATGACTAAACTGTGATATATAAACAAAAGACCATAATCTTAAAGTACTTAATAAAAGGGCTAGCAATATGAATTTTATGTGTAGCTTGAAATAAAACAGGAAAAAACAGAAGTCTGATATAATCAATGTTTTCAAGTTCCTCCACTTTTCCCTTATGTGGATATATGGATTAACTAATACAGATCTAATACAGATTAACGAATACATCTAAATTCCAATCTTTTACTACCCTCAACCCATTAAACCATTAAAACATATACCAGGCTCACAATGAGTTAACATTCTACCTGATAGAAAACACCATCTCTATAATTAAGTAAATCCAAAGCATATCCATCATAACATAGAAGACTAGCTTGATTAGAGCTGAAAGTGTCTTCAATAAAGTAATTTCAACAGAGAGAATGCTAATAAGGAAGAGGAACACATTTAAAAGGAAATAGGCAAGGGTGACCAGGGACATATTCTTGATATAGCTGTAGAAGGCACTGAGACAGCACACAGTGTAAGTAACCTGTTACAGTGCTTCTAAGCTTTGTAAGTTGTTTTGGCATTTATCATCTTGTTTGATCTTTGAAACAGCACTATTTTCATATTGATTCTTATAGATGGGGAAATGCAAGTATAAAAAGTTGAAATAAACTGCCACATTCTTTGCAGACTTCTTACTCTCTCTCCTATGCTGCCATGAAGCCTTTAAATGTCCCAGGTTTTTTTTTAAAAGGAGCTTACTACTTTGCTGAGTTATTCTGTTATTATCAATTTTCCAAGATTTTCATTGAGAGGTCTAATTTAATCCTTAATACTTTCATCAATTATTTTATGTTCTAAAAAGTACAAAACCTTGGAAAATTTTGTAGACTTGGTGCAGACCTCTCAAAGGGTTTCAGTTTTGCTGGAGGAAACATATGAACAATTATTTAAGTGTTTGTCATAAGGCACTGTGCTAATTGGTGGGAATACAGATAGAAAAGTCCCTGCTCTAAAGGAAATCATATTCTAAGGGGGAGAGGGGATTCAAGAAAGAACATACATAGGAAGCACTGCTATTATTAAAGCCTGACTGTCTAATAGATTGTTAAACTGGAATTTCTTAGTCCTTAGTATATTTTTGTAAAGTTTTTCTTTGTTTATTTACATCCAGAATCTTTCTGTTGTGACATATTCTCCTCCCCACAATAGTGGCTTAAATTCTCACCTTCTGTCTGGTGAAGGCTAAGACAGAAGTTGGGACAGAAGCTAAAAAATATCTTTTAGGTTGGTAGGCACTGGTAGACCTGAATTAATCAAGACTGCTTCTGTATTATTTTCTTATTGATCCTATTTGCAATTAGTTTATTTTTTCCCTAACTGCTTTTGCCTTATAATTGCTTAAATGATAGTTCTTTGTCTCTGAACTAAGTTCAGAATTCAGTTTTCCACAAATGGTTTAAGTTCAGAAATTCTGTTCTCTTGGTAAACACTATTTTTGACTCAAGAAATTTTGCTGACCTTGGATAGACAGTAGGGAGCCTAGCTCAGTATCTACATACCACCAAGCTATCTTGCAGGCTTTCTCAAACAATGAGGAAGAAGGAAAGGGTATTGCTACCCCCTGGTTAATAAACTTTCAAATCAATCATATTCTCAATATCTCAGTTATGTAACCAGAAGCGATGTCCTCAATCCCATGATGTCATCTTACCCTGTTCTGTTCTTTGTTCTATATTCTTCAAATTCTATAAAGAAAAACTGTCCTTCTCACAGTGGGTCTTAGTGAGGAAGCTGAGATCCTATTATTGGCAGACTCGTGCTTTATCAATAAATGGATTGCACTCAGAATTTTGTGCCTTAGTTTACCTTATTTTAACTGTTATGTGCATATAAATATAAGATCTGGGGCAGGTGTAGGAAATAGAAGTCAAAAGGTAAATAGTGTGATCAATAGCATTAAGTCCACTCAAGTGAATCAATATATATTAAGTGACTAAGTACCAGGCACTGTGCTAAGATCTGGGAACGCAAAGGAAGGCAAAAAAAACCCTAGAAGGTCCTTGTTTGGAGTCTGGTCTACCTACCTGCCAATATTCCCAGATTTCTTCCACCTCTGCACTTGCTGCCATGGGAAGCCTGTAGTTTGAAGCCTGGAAGGAAGGACCTAAAGTGGAACAAGGGAGTCAATGGTACAAGTATTTTTAAATTTATTGTTGGGATTATACTGGGCCAATTTCATTGCTTATACCTTTTTTAGATGTAATTTTCTTTTTTATAAAATGACTTTGATTCATATTTCATGATTTGGTGGTAGTGTGAAAAGCTTTAGTTCTGGGAATATCCTTTCATTATGATGTCTTTCTTGAAATCTGTTCCTCCTCCTTTTTATATCTTCACATTACTGGTTGTTTTCAAAATCATTAAAAGTTAATGGGCTGATGTCCTACAAAAATTACTTTAAAATTCTTTGCATTTTCTATATCCCCCGTGGAAATTTCTAACACTGTCATATCCTTTTAAAAATGGGATGAAGACCAGGGCTTTATTAAAGCAAAGTGAAAAAATTCTCTATTACCCCCATAATCTTTATATGAACTAAGCAAATCAGAAAAGTTGCAATATTGACAGGATTATCAAAGAAGTTTTGTGGAATTGAAATATAAAAATGAACTAATTTCTGTACTCAAGGACCTTACATTTTATTGAGGAAAACTAAAAGGACTGTTTGTGCCTTTTTTCATATCCCCAAGGTTAACTACAATGCCCGGCACACATAGTAGGCTCTTTAATAAAAACTTGCTGACTTGACCTGAATGAATGAAGATGAGGAAGAGGCAATAAAAGTAGAACTGAAATTAAGAAATGTGAAGAATCATCATTTAATGGAATACTTAGTCTACTAACTCTGGGATCTTTCATGATGACAGTATAAGCTAAACAAGATGTTCTTGAAGTTTACATAGAATCCCTGAGGTCATTTAGGCTAACCTGTTGCTAAACAGCAATCCATTCTACAACAGCCTCAACCTCAGCTTGAAATTTCTAGTGAGTGTTAAAATCTATTAACTCCAAAGAGCTACTTTTTCGATTTCTTTTCCTTACACTGTGGCCTGAAATTTGTTTTGTTCTGATTCTGAGTCTGAAAAATGTTATTCTTCTTTTGTATGAAATCACTACAAAACTTGAATCTTCTTAATATGTTCTTAAGGCTTTCCTTCTTCAAACTAAATATTCATATTTTCTCAGAGTCTTTGTACGGGATGATGTCTAGTTTTCTTACCAAGTTGGACGATGTTCTTAAAAATAGGCACTTCAATGTAAAAACAAAAGAAAACACCCCCCACCCAAAACAACCTAAAACAGAAACACACTAGATTTGGTAGGGTTGGGTTAGGTTCAGAGAGAATATTAACTCCTCATTCTGGACCTCTGCATTTTGATGTAGTCCAAGTCCAACTTATATTTTGACTATCATATGTTATACTGATATTTCATATTAAATTTCAAGTCCATAGATCTCCCCTGTTATTTTTTCATATAAGTTTTTGTCAATCAAAATGTCTTTTATCCTGTACTCTGTTAATTAAACATGCCATTTCTGCTCTTATTCAAGTCACTGATGAAAATGTTGAATACTACAATGTCAAGACAACTTTCTTAGGATATTCAACTAGAGGCTTTCTTCTCCAGTAATTTACTCAGGTTCAAAACTACCTGTTGTTACCAAGTTTACTTATATATTATCTCAAAAGGAACAGCATAAGAAAAGGAAAACCTTTGATGAAATTAAGGTATAGCATATCTACAAATTTTTGAGGGATATAAAGACTAATATTTTATTTAAGGAAAAAAAGGAAATGAGACTTGTTTGGCATAGACAGATTTTTAGGGAAGACAAAATGGATCTTGATGATCACCACTTATCTTATCAAATACGGAATACCTATTCCTCAAACAATACATTTAAATAACCTATAGTGTGAATATTTTATATGTTGTACTTTTAAGGGGTTAGGAGAGAAATCATGACAGTTGACCATTCCTTAGATTTTTAATTACTCTTATAATATCAAAGAGAGTGATTTAGAAATGATATATGACAAGCTCTTTCAAAACTGGAATACAGCTTCTCTGAGATCAGAAGGCTTTTTCCTCACTTGTCTTGATTTTCACTTATAAAGCATTTTTTGATCCACTGCTCTTAGGCTACAGGTCACCCTCTTTGGGAGAGAAGAAAAAAAGATGATGAACATGGAGTGTTTTTACATTCTAGCATGGCAGTATTCAAATTTTCCCATAATCCCTTTGATAATGTACTCTGGTCACATTGTTTGTTTCCTTTGGCATGAATCATTTTAAATTTAGAATGTAACTTAATTAAAAAAGAAAACTTAACTCTCTTTTCAAATAATTAACTATCAAAGGGGACTAAATGATAGGAATAAACACCAGAAAGAACCCATATTGTATAGAATTTTAATTATTTGATTTGACATTGTTACCTTATTAGCTACCTAAATAATTTGCTGTTTTTTCAAAGGAAGTTAGCTCATACATAACTAAAACAAACACTAAAATCTATATGTTTGCTTAGTGAAAATAATCATTAATTTTCTGAATTAAAAACTCCATAACTTATATATGTTGTTTTATGGCAAAAGAATTCTCAAAAATATACAACTAATTTATTAGATATGGCTCATCTTTCAAGGGCTCCATGTGAAGAACTAATTTTAGTAAATGATCTTTGGTTACTACTATATTAATAAAATTATTTTGAGGGAACCCCTCCAAAAGCAAATATAAAATACTGGTTTGAAAAAATGATAAACTATGTCTGTAATTTGTGAATATTATTAAATTTTTCTCAAATAATTAACTTTAAAAATTTCCCCCCATCAAATATTTACTAATTTTACCTTCTTTGAATCAAATGGATTCACAATTACCTGGCAATAAGGAATATTGATTGATGGTGTCTTGATTGTAGTTTCTCAAGAAAATGGGATAATAGATGATTAGTATCTACATATCAATCCATTAATGATACATAATGATGTACAAATAGCCACGAAGATTTATGGAAAAATGTGTTTGGGGACATACTTTGTTAGGGAACATTTCAAAGTTATAGAAAAAAAACCTATCTACAAATAGATGGGTAAGGAATAGTGAACTGAATGGAGTCCCATTTATAGCTTTGGACTGACTACAAAAAGAGGAGCAGAGACCCTTAGATTACTAGATGAAACAAAGATTTTGGGCCAAGTTATATTTCCTTTGTAGTTAATTTTTATCCTGATCTTAGCTGCATAAAAAATAATCTATTTTAAAGCAACCCAATACAGTTAAAGGAGAATAAGGGAAAATAGATGACAAATTGGCTCTGCATCTAGTTTATAAAATATTGGACAGTGCAACACAATCTAAAAAGAATAAAAGAGCCTTAGATTGGCAAGCTGAGAGACAGAGTATGTGAGTGTGTGTGAGTATTACAATATGTAAATACATGATTTTTGAGAAGTATTAACAACTATCAAGTCAGAAGAACTTGAAGACAGCAGTTCTAATTAAAGAAAAAACATCTATCAAAGTGAGGATGTGTGAGGTACTGTATTAAGAAACAGAAATGCAAGTACCAAATATATATATAAAGACAAGGTAGTTTTGAAAGTAAGAGACCTAGTAGCTGAGAAAAAGAGATAATGCTCGAACTGAGTCTTGAAAAAAAAGGACTCAACTCATCTGCAAAACATCTGATATTAAAAACAAGAGTGTTATACAACAATATAACAGTATAAAAAGTTTTAATACTTGAATAATTGCTCAAAAAGTGCTACCATATTATATGCTATGAATTCAGAGAAAGGACTAGGTCTGAAATAAGTCGTTGCAAAATGGAACAATCAAGCTGAATAAAAACATTTTATAGTAGGGAAAGACAAGCATGTTGGGATCTGGGGCACTGCAACAGTTAGGAGTGATATGAACCCAGAGAACATAATAAAGACCTAAACCACAGGATTAATTAATAGCATTAGATGTACACTACCACAACATAAAACAGTAATGCCTTATATTCCTCTTAGGTTCAAGAAAAAGCTCCAAACTATGAAAAATGACAATTTACACTTAAGGTTAAAATTGAGTATAAAATATTTTTAGTTACAACTTAAAAGACACAGCAAAGGCTCACTGAAATGGCTGTAGTTGATTTGTTTTAATGCAGAATTAGAATAACATGTTATAAAAAACACGCAACATTTCCCAAATAGTTTTCTATGAACAAACAGTAATGAAATTAAATTGTCGATCTTGGATATAAAGATTCTTTTAAGAAGGCTAAGCTTTAAAATGATAAAAGTCTAGGTCAAGGTCACTGGCCCATTTGTCAGGCTGTTCTCTCATTTGGAAAATCATGACACCTGCCTATCTACAATCTTTTGGATAACTTTCATTTTCCGTGTATTTCCAATATCACTGGTCACAGGTCACACAGCTCAGCAAGGATATATCTCATCTAATCAGTGACTTGAATTCATCAAGAATAGTCAAGATGGGGGGCAGCTGGGTGGCTCAGTAGATTGAGAGCCAGGTCTAGAGACAGGAGGTCCTGGGTTCAAATGTGGCCTCAGACATTTTCTAGCTGTGTGACCCTGGACAAGTCACTTGACCCCCATTACCCAGCCCTGATCGCTCTTCTGCCTTAGAACCAATATCCAATGTTGATTCTAAGACAGAAGGTAAGGGATATATATATATATATATATATATATATATATATATATATATATATATGTATGTATGTATGTATGTTCAAGATGCTCCTTTGCAATTGTCTTATCTAGTATAGCAATAATCTGTGGTTTATTTTTGTTCTGACATTTTCCATACCATTCTCTTATTCAGACAAAATTAAAATTGATAATCACTGACTCCTCTCTATCAACTCTCATCCCACTCACGGCATGAAAAATTTCTAACATTTCTTCTATTTCCTTTTTCTCCTGATATGGCTAAAAATCAAACACTTTTTCTGATCCTTAGCTTTCATTTCTGATGTAGGCTCACCTTGTTTTAACATTCCTTAACCAAGTCATGTTCCTCTATTCACCTTCTGTTACCTGGCACTGCTTTCACTTTGTATGCATTTCCTTTTAGTTTCTGAGTTCCCTTTGCACTCATTTTGGTCTCTTCCAAAATATCCCACTTTTCCCCTCCTCACTAAAATTGTTTCCATTTTGGGCCTCCAGAATTTTCATCTTTGGGCATTGCTAATCTCTCCTGAGCTAACTTACCTTATGACATTTTGATCAGTGAGACCTTACTTTAAATGCTTTAAAATCTATTTTTCTACATATCAAGACTATGTCAGAGTTCTATGCAACTCTTCTTTCACAAAATTAATTAATGGTCAATTCAAATCAAGGTTCCTAACACTTCTAATCCAGCAGAAAGTTTTCTTCTTAGTGAGAATCAGATGCACAAAAGAATTACAGATTAGTTGGAGAATCCATCAACAGTTAGTTATTGCCATAACATCGCAAAATAGAAATTATACACCATAAAGATGCCTCAATACCAGAGGACAGACACCGAAGTGCCAAAAGAAAGTTTTAAAACAAAATAATTGATACTGTTCACTGACCTTAAGCTAACTCAGCATCTCTCACAACTCATGCCACAGACAGCTAACAGACACAAGACTAAAACTCAGACTAACAAAAAAAAAAAAGTGCACTCTTCAAAACTGCTCCCCACACTCCCTTTTTCATAGAGCTTTAGAGATGCTGGCTCCAAGATGTGGAAATTTACTTTATTGACAAGACATCCAGGTGTCTAACACACCACAGAAGCAAAAGCCAGTTAAGAGGCCATGACCTTATAGGACCAGTGCTATAAAGCTCTAAATTGCTAGTGCTGGGGCAACCAACCCTTTAGTACCAGAGTTGTAAAGCTCCAAAATGCAACTGACAGGCTAAAAAACTAACAAATATAGGGAACAGGACAGAAAACCAGAAAAGCACAGTATGTAAGGAATTATGTTATATGCAATGCTCCACTAAACCTGAGGGAAAAAGCAGAGAATTCAGATGAGGCAAATCCTGACCACCATGGAAGAAAGTATGATGCTTTGAGGCCCAATGGAATTGATATCAGAGGAAGCTAGAAAGTGAGAAGTAGCAGAAATAAGTGAAGAGAAAGACTGAAATCAGTATAGATCCCTGGAAGGAGAAAACTGAAAGACTTCAAAAGCACAATAAGCAAATAAAAGAACAGAAAAATCTCAACAGCAGAAGGAAAGATAGTCTCTAAATCTAGTAAACAAGTTCAAACATCCGGGGGTGGGGGTTTGGGGGAAGGGGGTGCGCCTAACACTTGATGAAATTGGACCCTAGTGAAAGTGAAAAGAATGAAACTAAATAGACTTGGGGTAAGTGACCTCAGTAAGACAGTCTATGATAAACCCAAAGATCCCAGGTTTTGGGACAAAAATCCACTATTTGACAAAAACTGCTGGGAAAACTGGAAGACAGTGTGGGAGAGACTAGGTCTGGATCAACACCTGACACCCTACACCAAGATAAACTCAGAATGGGTGAATGACCTGAACATAAAGAAGGAAACTATACCTACATTAGGTGAACACAGAATAGTATACATGTCAGACCCTTGGGAAGGGAAAGACTTTAAAACCAAGAAAGACAAAGAAAGAGTCAAAAAATGTAAAATAAATAATTTTGATTCCATTAATTAAAAAAGTTTTTGTACAAACAAAACCAATGCAGTTAAAATTAGAAGGGAAGCACAAATTGGAAAACAATCTTTATAACAAAAACCTCTGACAAAGGTCTAGTCATTCAAATTTATAAGGAACTAAATCAACTGTACAAAAAAAAAATCAAGCCATTCTCCAGTTGATAAATGGGCAAAGGACATGAATAGGCAATTTTCAGATAAAGAAATCAAAACTATTAATAAGCACATGAAAAAATGTTCTATATTATATTATATTACATATTATAACCAGAGAAATACAAATCAAAACAACTCTGAGGTATCACCTCACACCTAGCAGATAGGCCAACATGACAGCAAAGGAAAGCCATGAATGTTGGAGGGGGTGTGGCAAAATTAGGACACTAATGCATTGCTGGTGGAGTTGTGAACTGATCCAACCATTCTGGAAGGCAATTTGGAACCATGCCCAAAGGTCACTAAAACACTGTCTGCCCTTTGATCCAGCCATAGCATTGCTGGGTTTGTACCCCAAAGAGATAATAAGGGAAAAGATTTGTATACAGATATTCATAGCCTTGCTCTTTGTGGTAGCAAAAAATGGGAAAATGAAGGGATGCCCTCCAATTGGGGAATGGCTGAACAAATTGTGGTATCTGTTGGTATTGAAATACTAATAAACTGGAGGAATTCCATGGGAACTAGAACAACCTCCAGGAATTGTTGCAGAGTGAAAGGAGAAGAACAAGGAGAACATTGTACACAGAGACTGATACACTGTGGTATAATCGAACGTAATAGACTTCTCTACATCCAGAGGAAGAACTCTGGGAAAAGAAACACAGAAGAAAAACAACCACTTGATCACATGGGTCGGTGGGGCTATGACTGGGAAAGTGGATTGTAAAAGATAACCCTAGAACAAATACTAATAATAAGGAAATGGGTCTTGATCGATGGCACACAGTAAACCCAGTGGAATTGTGCATCATATATGGGAGATGCGTGGGGGGAGGGGAGGAACATGAGTCTTGTAACCATGGAAAATTATTCTAAATCATCTAATTAAATAAATTTTTTTAAAAAGAAAAGAATGAACCTAGAATTACAACATGTAGTTCCTGAGTGGTTTGAAAGAGAAATGTTAAGTCTGAGAAGAGATTTTATGGCCTGTACAACTAAAGTAATGGGCAGAATAGAAAAGGGGGAATCTGCACTGGCAAACCTAACCAAATTGGGGGTTTGGGGTAGCAGCAGAACATGGAGAGGAGGGGAGGGGGAAGGTAGGGAAGAAGAGGAAGAGGGGGAGAGAGAGAAAGAGAGGGGGAGAGAGGGAGAGAGAGAGAGCAAGCACATTAAATACTAAAACTTTTCCCCAAAACACAAGAGTAAAGTGTACATGCCCACCCTCCACAATACTATCTGATATAGTTCAGGACATGTTAGCAACAGCAATAAAAGAAATTAAAGGAAAAAATAAAGGGAAAGAGGATATAAAACTATCCTTTTTGGCTGATGATATGATGGTTTACTTGGCAAATCTTATAGAA